>NC_138775.1:252502211-252829711 GCF_965119305.1 Pelophylax lessonae | reverse complement strand
CTCAGCGGCTCACTGAGCGGCTGAGCCGGGTGCCGGTCCAAGCATGTTGATGGATCCCGACATAATCGTTGTGATCTTGCCCGAATGTGAGCCGGCTCTGTGACGTCGGCAGACAGTGGGCTTCAGCCGGCTATTTGCTGGAAACGGGTCACAGGAGTGCAGATCGTTTTGCACGATCGGGCAAGATCACGACGATTATGTTGGGATCCATCAACATGCTTGGACCGGCACCCGGCTCAGCCGCTCAGTGAGCCGCTGAGAGCCTGAGCATGTTGATGGATCCCGAGATAATCGTCGTGATCTTGCCCGAACGTGAGCCAGCTCTGTGACGTAAGCAGACAGTGGGCTTCAGCCGGCTATTTGCTGGAAACGGGTCACAGGAGTGCAAAACGATCTGCACTCCTGTGATCCACAGGAGCATATAGCCAAACAAGCTTTGGCTGTACTTCTCCTTTAAGTTAAAGAAACCTTTACACTTTATAACCACTTTAATCTTACCAAAGTGAAGGAAAATAACCTCTTAAAGTTGTCACAGATATAAGTGTCCCCACTACACCCCCAGAAGGGGTCCCACTCCAGTCAGATTCCAACACTACTCTACTCCAACCAAAACTATTTTAAGATAATTATGGTGTTAATCTAAAAGTATTATTGAAATTTAAATGATTTTATATTACTTCATTTGGCAGAGGGAAGCTTTTAACAACCGACTTCCTTGGCGGCTTGGACATCATGTGGTTAAATGACGAGAGTTGCAAAGGAAGTTGATCCTTGAAGGTGTGTCCCAGAAAACATTTTAGGAATAACAACCTTTCTTTATTACCACCAATCAATGTGGGACCATTGCATGTCACACTTTATTTAACCCATAGAAATCCATCTCTACCAGGAAAGGGCTTGTTGGTCGTCTTAGTCTAAGCCAAAAGTTCCCAGTCCGTCCCCGACTGAGGGCACAGCACTGTTGTCGTGTGCTATAGGTCTGTGTAATATAGCTTTCAGCAGAAAAGCGAGGGAAGTCGGATAGGGAACCTAGTCTATGATTTCATTTACTTAAGCCCTACTGACAACTTTTGCTCAACTATATTTTATGTGCCAATTTTCAGTTGAACATCATTGTGTATGATGTGATAACTTGTGTTTTGTTTTGCATGATGGTATTTCATTGATCTGTCTGCACTTCATTTCCCCTTAAGGAAACCAAAAGGACTTTTCTAATTCTTTTGCCTAAACTATGTTAGCAATAGGGAAAAAACATTTTTGCATATTATTACTGAACTGAAGGAGTGTGTTAATGTAGAAAAAAAAAGCACTGCCATGACTTCTGCTAAAAAGACATGGCACTGGAAATAAAAACCTCTTGTGGTACATGTTGAACTATTGTATAGGTGTATTTTATTGCTAAAAACTGTACAAATATAGTGCGAACAGGGTTGTATCTTCAACCATTACAAGTTGTCAGAAAATACCTAAAAGTTTTTCCCTGAACCCGACAAACCATAGAATTACTTTTTATATTACATTAGGGTGCATTGTGGCTCCAATGAGGATTTAAAGATCATTCTCCTTCCCCCCCAAAACATCCATGCGAGATGGCTCTTAGCGTAAATCTATAGACTGGGTGGGCTGAGGAAATGTATAGATCATTATAGGTCAGGAGATTGGATTATAGGAAGAGTTAGACACTCAAAGTGCATAAATTCTCTAATTAAGGACTAATGGACAGGAGATATAATGTATTGCACTATTTACTGGTGTACAGGGATTACACACCGGGGATTTGGGTGCATCACACATCTTCATTTCCTTCCTTTCATTACAAAACCATTTAATACTTCAGTGCCGTTATCTGCTGTGATAAGCATAGGAGGTAATGCACATGGAGAAGTGGTCACAGTGCAGCACTTGGCATCTGACATAGTGGGCAAAATGAGGTATAGTATTGTCTATAACAAAGATTCCTGTGGATGTAGACCTATCAATGTGTTTCGATGCAACAGAACCCCTTCTCCCCTCATATAATTCAATGGGAATTTAAAAGCAGCTTAATGGAGGATGATGGTGCTTAGAAATAAGGTCAAACATTGGTCAACCAAAGGTCAAATGCACGTGTAAAACACTAACGGTATGTACACACCACATGCAATGGGACTTCATTGGGCAGCTATTCCAGCAGTCCCACCACATAGACAAGGCAAAATGCCTTGCATCCTTTGTGCCCGATTCACGCCACTGCATCGCGGTGTTGTTCGGGCACAATGCTCTAGCACAGGGGTTCCCAAACTACGCCCCTGCAGCTGTTGCAGAACTACACATCCCATGAGGCATTGTAAAACTCTGACATTAACATACATGACTAGGCATGATGGGAAGTGTAGTTCCTGAACAACTGGAGGGTCGTAGTTTGGGAATCCCTGCTCTAGCACAAGAGTCTTCAAACTATGGCCCTCCAGGTGTTCAGGAACTACACTTCCCATCATGCCTAGTCATGTCTGTGAATGTCAGAGTTTTACAATGCCTCATGGGATGTGTAGTTCCGCAACAGCTGGAGGGCCGTAGTTTGAGGATCCCTGCTCTAGCAAAATGTCTGTGTGACATCTCAATAAAGTAAAAAAAAGAAACAAACAGTGCAATGTGCTAAGCTCAGCACATCACTGCGTTGCTCTCAGCCCACTGCACAGCACACCAGATGCTGTGTTGCAATGCAGCGATTGCTGTGAACGAACCCTAAAGCTTCTCAAACAGATCTTATAGGCAGGTTAAAAGCCTGAAAGCTCTCTACATTTACCCATTATCAAAAGTGCTACAGATGACCATTACCAGGAGATGATCACCCCCCCCAGTCCTACCAACATATCCATGGATGCTTGCCGACAGAGCTGGGCAATTTCTTGTCTTTTCTCTCACACCAAGCACACTAGAAAAGCCAGCATTTAAAGTGTTGATATGGATCTCCTTTCCACCTGCTCTATGACAAACATGAATGCATTGGTGATCCAAGTGTTTATGCCTAAATTTGGCGAAGTCACGGACCTACTGCAGCCCTTAAATAGCACCTAGCCAATGGGACAGCACTGAAATTCATTGAATGGTCAGCACTGGAGGAGAGCAAACACTGAGCTACATCTGTCAAAAACTCCTATCAGCAGATGGTAGTACAATTCCTCTTTAAGAGCTGTCCATAACCAAGAGGCCTGAAGCCTGAAGAGATTCCATGAATGTGTGTGTGTGTGTGGGGGGGGGGGGGGGGTAATAAATTTAGAGAGGGCCACTTTAGGTCTACTATGGGCTTTTAAGAAGTAAAAAGAAAAAAAAAAAAAGCATGATGGGGATTTTAGCACGTTCGTACTTTATGTTATGGCAACAATTGCAATTCGTCATCCCAGAGAAAGGGGTCTTAAAGTTGAACTTTGGGAAGTTAAAAACTACCCTTGCATTGGGTCTCCCCAAATAATTGCTAATTTTTACCATTAAAAAGCACTGTTGGTTGACTGCGGACTTCGCAACGGTGCAAAAAACAATATTATTTGGAATGCCATACACGACTGATCTTTCCATGCTACAATATCACATTAAATTGTACAGGAGAAACCACAAGAAAAAAAAAAAAGCTCCCCTATACCTTCTCATGGTATGGTCCTAGCACAATCCAGCCGCAGAAGGTGTAACCAAGGTAGATCATTCCTGCACAGCAGCAAAATCTTAAGACTTTGGGTAATGATGCCTGCATGGTCAATATGAGAACCTGAAGAGAAGACAAATTAAAGAAATAAGGAACGCAATAAGAGGTGATGACCTAATAAATTGTCAGCATAGCCTGTTAGTCAGTATCTAGACAAGACACACTCACATTATATTTTTGGAAGTAGCCCAAATACCGAATAACACCAACCCAAACCAACAAGGTGGACGATCCAAGGAGCAGGCTGCACACATCATAGGAGGTCAAGTTCTAGGAAGGAACAAGAGCTTGTGAGAGACACAAAGGAAATAGGTAAATCCCCATGTAGCCCAGATATCAAAACATTTCTGAAGTTTAGTATTGTTAGCCAACCCCCACCATTACAAGAAAACACTACACAAAAATGGCCACCTGTCTCGTGTCACGTGTCTCTATATATATTCACAGTGCTTTAAGTGGGCCGGTATGCACTGGTACTCAGTACCGCCACTTCCAAATATGGCTATTGAGCATACCGCCACCTCTCCGTGCGCCTTATTTCGTTTTGGACATCTGCTCCCTCAATTGCCCCCCCCAAGAATATTTCCCACTCCAGAGCCAGACCAGTCACCATCAGTGAGTCCCCCTGCTCCGGAGTCCCAGCCCAGGCTAGGGGGGTGCTCTGTGGGGACCCTGATGTGGGGTGGGGGGGGCGACAAACTTTATAGGCTATAATAGAGTATCGGCACCTCTTTTGGGCCATTTAAAGCACTGTATATTCATATTCATGTGTTGGAGGTCTTGCCACCAAAAATTATATTTATCAGCTCTACTGGTCATTAGAAAATTAACCAACAGCATCATAACCCACTGGAGCATTCTTTATTGCATGATAAAAAATTGAAATCCAGGTGAGAGTGACATGGCACTGGAGACGGAAACCCAATGATGCAGAAGAAAAAAAAAAACTTTCCCCACTGGGATATAGATATAAAGTATATATAGGGATATATATATAGGGATATAGATAGAGTATAGTGGGCAGGGTGGCCAAGACAGCATTCATGCCCTGTAGTACGATGCTAAACTCCAGGCAGATATAAAAAGACAGCAATTAATGCAGCTCTGTAATCTCCAATACATTATGAAATTTATTTTGTAAATGGAAGCTGTGTACCTACCTGAATCAACCCGTATCTGACTTCCCCAGGCGACCACACAGGTCGCGGCGCGCTGCTCGCACCGCGACCTCTGAGCGGCCGGCATGGACTTCATAACATTGAAGTCTATGCAGGTCGCTCCGGGTCGCCCCAAAGAAGCTCCGGACCCTTTTTCTAAGTCGGAGCGACTTGTGTCGCTCCTATTAGAACGGGTCCATAGCTTATGTATGGCAGGCGACCTACCGCGACCTGGCAGGCGACCAGGTCGCCCCAGTGTGAACGGGGGCTAAAATATAAAAAAAAAAAAAAAAAAAAAACTATTGCCTGTAATGCTACTGCACATATAACCTGAATATATAACCAACTTTAAATATTAGGGGAAAAAAATTGTTCTTCCTTTTAGCAGCTTAGTAAATGCCCCCTACGTATTCCTATGTGGTAGTACAGTGTTCATTTTGACGGTAAAAATCCTAAAATTACTCATTATTGTCTTCTCAGAAGTTATATACTAGTCTTTGATGAAGTCCTCTAAATTCCCATCACCTGCTGCCTCCCAACTTAAATTTCATATTAAGCTGACGGAGGCACCAAGTGCTGGAAGATGTACTCCAGTTACAATAAAAAAAAGTGCCCATGGGACCAGGCTGCCGGCTATAGTGCTCCCATTTTCATTCTTGAATTCATATTCAACTTCTGCTAATGCCTGATTGGATTCCCCATTTGCAATAGACATCAGTGATGAGAAAACCATCCTATTCTGAGTTACAGACAATCCCAAAGTGATATCAGCCAATTAAAGGGTATGTAAACTCCAAACAATGAACTTCTCTAATTTGGTTTCTTTTGGTCAGTTTAATACACCATTGAATGTGTTTTGTTATATCTGCTTGAGAAGTGCAAGAAAACAGCTGAACCTCCTGCGTTCTCAGTTATAGCCTTTCCAGCTATCTCTGAGGACTACAGAACCTCCCCCATATAGGCGATTGAGAACAGGAAAGGGGAGGCATTTGTAGTTCTGTCCTACAGTGACAAGTTGATTGTAGATAGAGTATAGTGAGCGAATCATGCTTTCCTAGGATGGGAAGTGTGTTACTGGCAGGATCAGAAGATGAAAATGGTGAAAAGTTAAAAATGAATGCAGCCACCATACCCAAGAACTGGTAAGCTACAGTATATTATATTTTTGGTCTTGGGGATTAGATACCCTTTAAGAATGCATTACACCTAAAACATTTAAAACGTACACAGAGTTAAACCCAATCTACTTCAGCCAACCAGGAGCTGCACCCACTTTCAGACTGGTTCAAAGACTTGTATGCATAACCCTTCTCTCACCACCAACACACCCTTTATTATATCCTCAGCTTTCCCTCCAGCTTTGAACTTTGTTCCTCCACCCCAGGCTTCCCCCAGTGCAGCTTGTCTAGTCTTTAAGCAATGTTCCATTGGGGTCTGCTAGAGGGGAGAGCCAAGGCTCAAATCAGTGGAAAATGAGTACAGTCAATCTAATTTTACTTCTGATTAGCTATTATAAGTGCAGTAATCCTCAGCTCTATCCTCTTAGTGCCGGTTCACACTGCTTGGGGGCGTCCTGTGAAGTTGGGTGCACCGCGACTTCGGCGCAACTTGCACGGACTTCATAAAATGAATGTCTATGCAAGTCGCCCCGAAGTAGTACAGGACCCTTTTTCTAAGTCGGAGCGACTTGTGTCGCTCCTATTAGAACCATTCCTGTACTACACAATGGTCCGCGACTTGCCAGGCTGACCAAGTCGCCTGGCAAGTCGTACTAGTGTGAACCGGCACTAAAAGTGATTGCAAAGTCTGTTTTTTTTTTGTTTTGTTAAATCACAAACATGTTATACTTCCCTCTTCTGTGCAGTTGGGTTTGCACAGAGCAGCCCAGATCCTCCTCTTCTCAGATCCCTTTTCGCTCCTCCTAGCCCCTCCCTCCTGTCGAGTGCCCCCATAGTAAGCAGCTTGCTATGGGGGCACCCGAGCCGAGCTGCAGCTCCGTATGTCCATTCAGACAGGGAGCTGCAGTCCTGCCTGCCCCCTCTATCTCCTGATTGGCTAGCTGACTTTGATCAACAGCCGCCAATCAGAAAGGAGAGCCCCAGACGGCCGAGGGACTCATGGTCTTTGCGGGACAGAGATGGGGGCTGAGGTAAGTATTAGGGGGTGCTGGAGGAGGCTGCTACACACAGAAGGCTCATGTTAGTGCATGGAATGGACTAAGAATAAAAACCTTCTGTCTTCACAACTCCTTTAACCACTTAAGCCCCGGAAGATTTTACCCCCTTCCTGACCAGGGGGTATTTTGCGATTCGGCACTGCGTGATTTTAACGGACAATTGCACGGTCGTGCGACGCTGTACCTAAACGAATTTGACGTCCTTTTTTTCCCACAAACAGAGCTTTCTTTTGGTGGTATTTGATCACCTGTGCGATTTTTTGATCACGCGCTATAAACAAAAAAAGAGCGTCAATTTTTCAAAAATAACAATATTTTTCACATTTTTTTTATATGAAATTCCCCCAAAAAAAAAAGTAAAAATCAAAATTTTTTAAAATTTTCGGCCAATTTGTTTTATGCTACATATATGTTTGGTTAAAAAAAAAAAAAAAAAAAAAAAAAAAAAAAAAAATCGCAAAAAGCGTATTTTGATTGGTTTGCGCAAAAGTTATCGCGTTTACTAACAAAGGGAAAGATTGTCATTTTTGTTGTTTTTTTTTTTTAACGCGTAATGGCGGCGATCTGCGATTTTTTTTGCGGTACTGCGACATTGGGGCGGACAGATCGGACCCTTGACTGACATTTGTGACACTTTTGGGGTTACCAGTGACATTTCTACAGTAATCAGTGCTATACATATGCACTGTTACTGTAAAAATACACTGGTTGTGAAGGGGTTAACTTTATTTGGGAGGGAGGGGCTGTGTGTATCCCTAGGGGCGTGCTTTCTACTGTGATTGGCTGTGGCTTGAGCTGTAAGGACACTGATCAACGGATCTACATACTAGATCCGTTTGATCAGTGTCTTTACAGCGAGGAGAATGACAGGTGGCTTGTTTACACAAGCTGCCTGACATTCTCCCTCTCCCCCGCCGATCGCCGAGTGACCGGCGGACATCGGGTCCGCTGGTCACACGCGCGGGGGGGGTCCGTGACCACGCGGGGGCGCGCGCTCGCTCCCTAGACCCTCACAAGCTAGTGACGTAGCCCTACGTCACTTTGCCTGTGAGGGGCTGACTGCCGACGTAGATCGGCGTTAGGCAGTCGGCAAGTGGTTAAGGGATTAATAACATTTCCAATATATATATTTATATAAATACAATATATAATATTTATATAAATACAATATGAATTTATATAAATACAGTAAAACCTTGGATTGCGAGCATAATTCGTTCCAGAAACATGCTTGTAATCCAAAGCTCTCTTATATCAAAGCAAATTTCCCCATAAGAAATAATGGAAACTCAGAGGATTTGTTCCACAACCATTTATTTATAAATCCTTTAGTTTATAGTCCATATAAAAAGATTATAGCAATGCAATAGGCTCTGTAAACCATAAAATGTCCATTCACAAATGTTGCATCCACAAGGGGATTAGAAGCAAAATCCAGCAGGAGCTACAGAGCATAAAAGAGAAGAGAGGCGCCTCTAAGTGTAGCAATATGTTTACATTTAGTGAAGGTTCAACATTTACTAACTCACATGGTTGATGATTAAAAGAGGCACATCTTAGTATGCAGGTATCCGGGGTACAGCTGTCCACATAGACCATCCTCTGCTCTGGCGGCTCTCACCACTGTCAGTCTGCAATCATGACCAGTAAGACTACCCTGCAGTAGAGCGATCTGAAAGGGAGGCTTGAAGCAGAGCGTAGCGTGGAAGGGATGACACTGATGGTGGTGCGGAGGACGGTCTATGTGGACAGCTTTACCCCAGATGTCTGCATACTTTTTGATGTGCCCGTTTTAATCATCAACCATGTTAGTTATTAAATGTAACCATATTGCTACACTTAGAGGCGCCTCTCTTCTCTTTTATACTTAGTTGGGACATGACGCTACTTGTATATCAAGACATCGCTTGATTATCAAGTCATAATTTATTACATTTTGTTGCTTTGCAGCCTGCAGTTAAGACAGACAGTTTTTGTTTTATCCAGTTTTATTCCAAGTGAAAGATGAACACCAACAGGTCAGAACTTTGTTGGACCACATTTTGCTTTAAATTCCAGCCTTTAGTCTGTCGGGATACGTCCTTTGCACATCAAGACTTTTCAATACGTTCCCACTCTTCTTTGCAAAACTGCTCAAGTTTATTTGGATTTGATGCTGACCGTATGTGGATCGCAGTCTTCAAGTCATTCCACAGATTTTCATTGGGGTTTATGTCCAGGCTAACTAGGCCATGCAAGGACATTCACCTTTTCTTCCTCCAACCACTGTGTGCTTTCGGTCATTGTCATGTTGCAAGGTAAACCTTCTTCACATTGACAATTTTCTGGCAGAGGACAGCAGATTTTCCTCAAGAATTTTATGGTATTTTGCCCCATCCATTTTTCTTCTATCCTGGCAAGTGCTCCAGTACTGTAAGATTAGTGCGATTAGGATGATGTTGAGGCCAAATAATTTATTTTAGTCTCATCTGACCAGAACACCTTTTTCCATGTGAATCAGAATCTTTAAAGGTATATTTTTGGCAAAGTTTAGTCGTGACTGCATGTGGCCTTTCTTAAAGCGGAGTTTCGGGCACAAGAACATACCCCCGGGACAGTCAGGGCTAGTACATTCCACAATGGCTAGCCTCTGATCTGTCCCGGTTCGCACTTACCTGCAAGAAGAAATACTCACTTATAAAATTTCTTCTACAGCGTTGCCATCTCTGTTGTGGGCAGCTGAAGCCAGCGCGATGCTCTTCTGCGTCCTCTTCCGTGTCTTCTTCTCCCAGAATGCGCCTGCACCGGCCCCTCTCGTCACTTCCGGCGCGGCGCCGAATTCCTACACAGCTTCTGGGCATGCCCAGAAGCTGTTTAGCAGGGAATGCGGCGTTGCACCGGAAGTGACGAGCGGAGCTGGTGCCATCGCATTGATTCCTGGGAGCGATGACATTCAGCTCCCAGGAATCATTGCAAACCGGCAGTGACGGCGCAGGCCGCGGCCACAGAGGGAGGAAGTGGAAAATAGGTGAGTATTTCTTTCTACAATTACAAAGTAAGTAAAAAAAAAAATAATCCTAACTATCCAATTCCTTTTCAGGTGAAGAAGAGCAGCGGATGGCCACAAAATCGATTAGGCCGATTTTGTGCCCGGAACTCCGCTTTAAGGAAAGGCTTTTTTTACTTGTAACCATCCCATACAAGCCACATTAGTGAAGAATTTGTGATATTGTTCATATGCACACAATGACCACTCTTTATCATAAATTCCTGCAACTGCTTCAGAGTTGTTGTAGGCCTCTTGGTAGCCCCTCTGACCAGTTTCCTCCTGGCTCTTTCATCCAGTTTGGAGTGATGCCTTGATCCAGGGAGGGTCGGTGTTTTACCAAATACCTTCCACTTCTTAATAATAGACTTTACTGTGCTTCTAGGCATTGATGAAGCCTTTGACATTTTTTTGCATTCATCTCCTGACTTGTGCCTGTCCACAACTTTATCCCGGAGATCCCGGTGACAGTGCATTGCCACCCATAGTTGATTGTTAGCTTCAGTTGCACTGCCAGGGACTGAAATGCACCAAGAAAGCTCAAATTTACCCCATCTAACAACAGTTGAAAGTCAAATGGCTTTGTGTGCCATTGAGAAGGTGATTAGCTACACCTATGTAGCACCCTCCTAGGTAGGTGCTAGATAGAGAGTATAGTTTTGGCTGTATGCCTATCAGAGGAGCAGAAGGCAAATTCTATATTGCTCTTTGCTTAACAGTGAACAGGATCTGCGAGTGAGGTCTGCTCATGGTGCTCAGTATGTGATTCATGTGGTCTAGGGGAGTGTTTCACACTGGTCTAATAGGGAGGCATATTGGACAGTGGAGGAAACCAGGCCAATGGGCGCACAGGCTTTGATACAGCCTCAGTGTGGCACAGACTGGTTGTCTCGGTGCATTTTGGGGTGTGGTATAAAATCCAGGAGCACATGTACTCGGGGTCTTTGGTTGGTGAGCAGAGTCCCGGAGGGAGGGTGACGGCTGTCTCCTCCATGGTCTTGTTTTTTCAGCCTAATGATGGCTTGCTTCACTGATAGTGACAGCTCTTTGCATCTCATATTGAGAGTTGACAGCAACAGATTCCAAATGCAAATAGCACACCTGAAATGAACTCTGGACCTTTTTATCTGCTCCTTGTAAATGGGATAATGAGGTAATAACACACACCTGGCCATGGAACAGCTGAGCAGCCAATTGTCCCTTTACTTTTGGTCCCTTAAAAAGTGGGAGGCACATATACAAACTGTTGCAATTCCTACTCCTTCCACCTGATTTGGATGTAAATACCCTCAAATTAAGGCCCCGTTCACATAGGGGCGATCCGACTTGGGGGGGCAACCTCCGAGGTTGCGGTGCGAGCAGCGCGCCGCGACCTCGGAGCGGCCGCCACGGACTTCATAACATTGAAGTCTATGGCGGTCGCCTCAAAGAAGCTCCGGACCCTTTTTCTAAGTCGGAGCGACTTGTGTCTCTCCTATTAGAACGGGTCCGCAGCTTCCCTGTGGAAGGCGACCTACGGCGACCTGTGAGGCGACCAGGTCGCCTTAGTGTGAACCGGGACTAAAGCTGAAAGTCTGCAGTTAAAGTACATCTTGTTCGTTTCATTTCAAATCCATATATGTTTATTTTTTTTAACAATACCTTTTGTTAAAAAAAATAAAGACATTTATTTGAGGACAGTTAAGGTTAAACAGTTTAATAGGTAAAGAATTTGTTAAATCTATATAATTTACCAAATCTGCACTTAAATGGCATTTACCAGCAACCCACCTTCAGCCATCTTCAATTCTAAATAGATTGGGGAAGCTCTTAGAAGCTTCTACATGTATATATTAGTTTGTCCCCGTTAGAGAAATTTCTACTCACTTCCTGTCTCAATGAAAAAAGGAGCCAAGGGGACAGGAAGTGATGGATGATCTCTCCATTTTTCACAGCAACAGTACCAAAAGTCACGTCTTGTTCTGTTCCTATTGCTTACCTCTTCATAATATTCTTTACACAAAATGAAAATGTACATGTTTATTTTTCAATTTGTGTATAAGTTATCTTGGAGCACTTATGTGTGTAATATAGGACTCACGAAAATGCTGTATACAATGTGCCCTGTATAAGGTATTCATTTTCCTAAATGTCATACATGTATGTTACAATCTTGGCAGTGTTTTGCCTCAAAACTCTTTTGCATTAGAATTTGGTCAATAAAATCTTTATTGGAAAAAATAAATAAATAAATAAAAAAACAGTACCAAAAGCATTTTCTTGTGATTGAGGGGTAAAAGTTTAAGGAAACTTTAGTCAGCAGATTATTGTGGTCTTTCTTCATATCCCAATGACCCCTCTTTCTCTGATATGCGGTATCCTCTTTCTGTAATATCTTTCACTGGTGTCACAGATACAAGAAGTGAAGGAAAATATAAAGCCAATGGAGGCATAAAAGATCAAGCAGACCCAGGGAAAAAAATATATATATAAAAATCCACTAAAAGTCCAACAGTTCTTCAGCCAAAAGTACAGGTACAATGATGTGTGTTCCAAATAGAGTCCCGGTATAAGTGAAATATAGAAGGGATCACCTCAATCTCCATCACCAAGTGCCAGGGATAATGCAAATGACAACTCACCAGAACACCATGCTTACTCACTCTCGTGAACAAGCCGGAATCGCATTAACATATATATGATCCGGTAGAGGATCCACTTCCTGGTTCTCCACTCAAACACCAATACTCCAGTACATGTGGGAGAACAAATAACAGCCTCCACTAGTGCAATATTGTACAGACTTGTTTATTCATATAAAAGCATAAAATAATTGCACTCACTTGACACATATGGAGACCAGGCACATCACAGAAGACATCAGTGAGGAGAGCAGCCGTTGTATCCGGGTCTTGACTCCCCACCAAGGCAGGGAATGCTGGGAGTCTCCGTCACCGAGAATGCAGTTGCTGGGTATGCTGTCTGGCCACGGTCCGACGCGTTTCGTCACTTCCGACTTCAACTGTGGGCTTGACACAGACGCCGTGGCGGACCCATTTGTACATCAGTACACTCCGCCTCGCAACATAGCTACCAATCGTTAGCCAATCATTCCAGTGCAACTAGTCCGGAAGGGCAACATCACTCGTTAGGGTGGAAGTAAACTGCAACCTATGACCCCATAATAGCCAAATGGCAGGACGTGACCCCCATTGGTAAATATAGGAAGGCAGATATAACCGCACATCCAAAAATAGGGGATATAGGTAAAAGAAAAAAACAAATCAATATCTAAATGGAAGAAACATTGATAAGCAATGTTGCTGGGCACCGGACCAACTCCGCAAGAATCCGAACAACACAATGATATATCAATAATCACAGTATAACATCACAAAATGTGTCGGCCCTTTTCCGACAGTGTCATTAGCGGGACCCAAGGGGTCTCCATTTTTGGGGAGTGGAGCGGGTGACCCCATCTTGGCGAGGGGCAAACTGGGTCAGGGAACTTTCCAAGTGCGAAACCAAGTGGATTTTCCTGACCCAGTCCCTTGTTCCAATGGGGCTTAACATAGAGCTTGACATTAACTGCTTCATAAGTGATTCGTAACTTATTCTGTCCCTTTTCTGGTCCATATATGTGTGTGGGTGCAGTTATGTGCACTCATAAGCATACGGTGTAGTATGGTTACTACCTGCATTTGATTTTGGTGTTGAGTTTTAGTTTTAGTTTCTGTTTTAATTGATCTATTATAGTGTAGATTTTAACATTTCATAGGTTATTATGGAGCCCCATCTAATATGGGGAGGGCCAGTTTTTTTATTTTAGCTGTTCCCCATTTCCCCTGAGTGCTTTATTTATTTATTTTATATTGTCATATTTTATATCATATATGCTCTTTATGATTCATTTCATTTATTCTACTTCACTTATGCTCTATAAGGGCGATTTTGTGAGGTTATACTGTGATTATTGATATATCATTGTGTTGCTCGGATTCTTGCGGAGTTGGTCCGGTGCCCAGAAACATTATTCTATACATTGCTTATTAATGTTTCTTCCATTTAGATATTGATTAGTTTTTTTTTTACCTATATCCCCCATTTTTAAATGTGTGGTTATATCTGCCTTCCTATATTTACTAATGGGGGGTCACGTCCTGCCATTGGCTGTTATGGGGTCATAGGTTGCAGTTTACTTCCGCCCGCACAAGTGATGTTGCCCTTCCAGACTAGTTGCGCTGGAATGATTGGCTAACAATTGGTAGCTATGTTGCGGGGTGGAGTGTACTGATGTACAAATGGGTCCGCCACTCCGTCTGTGTCACGCCCCCAGTTGAAGTTGGAAGTGACGAAACGCGTCGGGCAATGGGCAGACGGCGTACCCAGCAACTGCATTCTCGGTGACGGAGACTCCCAGCGTTCCCTGCCTTGGTGTGGAGTCAAGACCCGGATACAATGGCTTCTCTACTCACTGATGTCTTCTGTGATGCGCCTGTTTTCCATATGTGTCAAGTGAGTGCAATTATTTTATGCTTTTATATACGAATAAACAAGTCTGTACAATATTGCACTAGTGTAGGCTGTTATTTGTTCTCCCACATGTGCTGGAGTATCGGTGTTTGATGAGTGGAGAACCAGGAAGTGGATCCTCTACCGGACCATATATATGTTAATGCGATTCCTGCTTGTTCACGAGAGTGAGTAAAGCATGGTGTTCTGGTGAGTTGCCATATTTGCATTATCCCTGGCACTTGGTGATGGAGATTGAGGGGATCCCTTCTATATTTCACTTATACCGGGACTCTATTTGGAACACACATCATTGTACCTGTACTTTTGGCTGAAGAACTGTTGGACTTTTAGTGGATTTTTATTTTCTTTCCCTGGGTCTGCTTGATCTTTTATGCCTTATTTATGATATTATTGTCATTTTTGTGCTACTATTATTTGTACGTGGTCAGTTCTACTTCCATGATCAAATATTTTTGTTGTATTTTGTTTTTAAGTAGCTGCATTTAGTATTGCTCATTAACTTGAGCCGATATCTCCTTAAGCGCATAGGCCTCTATATATGGTGTATTATACACTGTGAGATTTTGCATAAAGCCAATGAGGTCACCAACAGCAATAAAAAACACATTAAAAAAAAAAGTTCCAACCCCTTCACAGTCTGTAGAAAAGTTCTAAAGCATTTTGGCTGGAGTTAGGCAGGTGGACCCCTGAGGGTACTAGAGGTGCCCAATGAAAACCTCACATGTCTGAATGTTTGGAGTGAAGAGGGGAGTGGGGGGGATATGTGCAAGTTTTACAGTTACACTTGATGTTAGACAAATCTCAGTGGAGAGACAAACTAGACCTACCTTGGCTTTGATCTCCATCTTCATTACCGATCCAATGATTGTCATTAAATCGCTGATGATGACCATGAGGTACCAGCCATTGATAAATTCCAGCCGGTCTGCTGAACATACGTGTCTGTTAAATTTGTGAAGGAAAAAACGCACAAATCTCTGCAACAAAAAGCAAAGTGCAAGTTAAAAAATTAGGATTTGCTGCCCTCTAGTGTAGAAAGTTGTATCTGCCATTCTGACAATTTGGCAAGTTAAAAAAAGCGTCATTAAAAAGGCAAATCATTTTTTTCCCCCCATAGCCAAAACAGGAAGGGAGAGGAAATCTGTCTAAAGTTAGGGAGTCTCAGCATATCACCACGGTCACTAGTGTCCCCATTTGAGGGTTTATCCTCTATTCTGGTTCTGATGACAGAAATTTGGGATTTTCTTTCACTTTCAGTGTTAAGAGGTAAACAGGACAAAAAGAGGGTGAATCTCCCTAACAAGGACACACTGCAAGAAAACCTGACAGGTGTTCTAATCCCTCTACATTCTATCAAAAAAAAAAAAATAACCCACACAAAACAAGCATTTTGCCTTCAGTGACACTTTAAAATGGGGCCAATGGTCTGAAAGAAATTGCACTACAATTATATAACACATCACTTATTGCACCAAGAGCGCTTTGCTGTCATCAAATAAAAGAAGCTTAAAGTAGAACTATAGGCAAATTTTTTTTCCCCATTTTTCGTATAATAAGGGAGGGTTATAACCATAGGCGTGCGCAGCCTATTGCATTAGGGTGTGCACCCCAAAGCTCAAACACACATGCGTGTAATATATATATATATATATATATATATATATATATATATATATATATATATATATATATATATATATATAGCAGTGATGGCGAACCTTGGCATGAGACGGTCAGAGACTGCAGACATGATAAAGGAGATGGTCAGAGACTGCAGACATGATATAAGAGATGGTCAGAGACTGCAGACGTGATACAGGAGATGGTCAGAGACTGCAGACATGATACAGGAGATGGTCAGAGACTGCAGACATGATAAAGGAGATGGTCAGATACTGCAGGCATGATACAGGAGATGGTCAGAGACTGCAGGCGTGATACAGGAGATGGTCAGAGACTGCAGGCGTGATACAGGAGATGGTCAGAGACTACGGACATGATACAGAAGATGCTCAGAGACTGAGGACATGATAGAAGATGGAAGAGCATTAGGGGGGCTGGAGAGCACAGGGGAAGCAGAGAGCACTGGAGGAGGTGAAGGGCACAGTGGGCGAGGAGGACAGGAGAGAATTAAGAGGGGGTTTGCAAAGCATTGTAGGGGGGTTGGAAGGTGCAGGGGGTGGAGAGCACTGGGGGGGCGAGCAGGAAAAACCAGGGGGGTGGAGAGCACTGGGGGGGGACAGGGAGCATAGGGGGAGGGAGATAAAAAGCACTGTGGGGAGCTGAAGAGCATGGGGGGGCTAAAGAACAGGGGGTCTAGTGCACTGGGGGGGGGGGGGTTAAGAGAGCACTGGGGGGCCAGCAAAGGAAGTTGTATAGGAGGGGGATGGGGCAGCTGCATATAGAGGAATTGATCTTTCACCATTCTTCCTGCAGGAAGGAGAGGAGGACAATCAGTTATTCAGCAGCTGCAAGAAGGATAGGGAAGGATGAATTCCTCTATATGCAGCTTCCCCATCCTCCTCCTATCCAACACAGAGCACACACACTTGGGCAATGGGCACTCACCTTCTTCCCGCCGAGGCTCCGCCCCCTTCTTCCAGTCAAGGCTCCGCCCCCTCCTTCCCGTCGAGGCTCCGCCCCCCGCTTGCAGCACGGATTGAAGGAGCTGCCACTGCAGCTGCCTTCACACTGCCATACAGGATCTCTCAGAGGACGCTGGCTGATACCCCCCAGTGCGCCCCCCTATTGGTACCCCACTGTGTGTGTGTGACACAGTCACTGTCATGTAGCTGCTTGCAGGGAGAAAGACCAGCTGTCAAAACTTAGCGGTGATGTCGGGGGTGGGCGGGATCAAGCAGCTGTCAAACACCAGCCAATGATTGGGCTGCTTAAGAAAGGGGCGGAGCCACATAAATGAAGCAGCCGCCCAGACCCCATCCCATTGGCTGGTGTTTGATAGCTGTTCGGTCCCGCCCATCCCCGACATCACCACTGAGTTGACAGCTTGTCTTTCTCCTTGCAAGCAGTAACATTACCTGACAGTGTCACACAACACATGACAAGCCTCACTGTCTGCTGGAGCCAACAGCACAGCCGCTTCTCCACCGAGTATCTCACTACCCTCAGTGCCAAAGATGGAGATCTCGGGAGGCAGCCGGCCCTACACTAACAGACACAGGGTGATTAGGGTGTGCCCAGGCACACCCAGCACACCCCGTGCGCACGCCTATGGTTATAACCCCTACCAGATTACCCCCCCTTTGTGTCCCATTGCAGAGATTTCCCCTCATTTCCTATCACTTATCCAAACAGTAGGTAAGAGGAAATCCCTGCAAATTAGGGGGGGGGGGGGGGGAGTTCCTTGGGGACCCCCAGGTCACCAGAACTAGCATCCCCATTGGAAGATTTCCCCTCTATTACTTTTCTGGGGAAAACCCCAAATTTGGGATTTTCTTTTACTTTCAATAATGGTAAACAGGACAAATAGAGAGGGAGAATCTCTCTAACAGGGGCACAGGACTAGGGCAACCCTAAACATACAGCCAGAGCTACAATGGAATGGTTTAGATCAAAACATAATAATGTGTTACAATGTTCCTAGTTAAAAGTCCAGACCTAAATCCAATTGAGAATCTGTGGCAAGACTTGAAAATTGCTGTTCACAGACACTCTCCATTCAATCTGACAGAGCTTGAGCTATTTTGCAAAGAATGGGCAAAAATGTCCCTCTCTAGATGTGGAAAGCTGGTAGAGACATCCCCAAAAAGACTTGCAGCTGCAATTGCAGCGAAAGGTGGATCTACAAAGTATTGACTTGGGGGGGATGAATACAAATGCATGCCACATTTTTAACATATGGATGAGATATATACTATGAGGTATATATCCTCGTGCCTCTGGAAGGTATGGGATATAATAAATAAATAGAATTTAAATGTTAATTTTAGTGTAAAAGTGATAAAAGTTGAAGAGCAGCTGCTATAGTTTTAAAAGGACAGAGAGTGTACCCCCTAAGGGGTTAATATAGCGCTTGCTGATTTCTTGTTCACACACCTGTATGGTGAGAGATTCTGTGAGGGAATATTCCTTAAAGGTGATGGCAGGTGTAATAAAGTGCAAATGCTAAATAAATAAAACTCCAATATATGTGCAAACAAGAAGGGTTAATAGATTAATTAAGTGTACCACAAAAGGCAGTGTGATATCAGAATATATGTGCATAAAAATTAAATAGAGGTAAATGTCAGATTTAAATTAAATTAAGTATGTGTGCAAACCGAGATATTACCAAGTAAAAGTGCAACACTAAAAAAACTGAAATGATAACAAATGAGTATGTGCAACACTATAGGTAGGATTAACAAAAAAGTCCGTGCAGTGAAAGTCCAAAGTAAGATGTTCTTGTGCAAAAATTTTCTTATTCTTAGTCATATGAATAAGACTAGAGGGAGATTCCACTCCAGTCCAGCTGGCTGATCACACACAGGCAAATACAAATCTTACATACAATCTGGTGCATGCTAAGGGTTGGGGAGCAGTCTAGCAATTAGAACACACTACTAAGATTCCACCAGCTATCCTATGAGCTAGAACCTCAGTGTTAAATCACTCTTCCCACTGTCCACAGACCAGGTATTCGCTAAGAAAATAAAAGGGATAAAAACAGAAATAAACACGACCAGAAGTTTATTCAGTGACAGGAGTGTGACGGACCCACCCAGAACAGGGGCTTTTGGAGGGGACTGCAGACTAGCCTCTTGCCTACTGACTATGGGCCCTGGTGTTTAAGGTGGCCCTTTTCATTGGGAGGTGTGTGCCTAGGGGACCTTTAGAGTAGTTTTACTTCAGATTCAACTCCAGACTCAGAACTGGAGGACCCAGATACAGATTAAGGGCCTCTGTGTTTTGTTCAGGTATAGACAGCCCAAACCAGCATTGACCACTTCAACCCCCCTCCTAGACTCAGAGACTCAAATCAGAAGATTAAAATTGGCTTTAAAAAAAAAAAAAAAAAAACGTAATGCTGGGTCCCCTACTGTTATGTGTAATCTGTTTATTAAGGCATTGTGTGTTCATTGGGTAAGTGTCTTTCTCCCATTGTCTAATTTCCCCATTATGTGCCTCCTAGGTGTGAATTCCCATTGTTAATTGAGTCACCTATTGTTTCTGTCTGTTGTCTAATCCTCCTGGAGGTTCCTACATGATGTGAATAGTCTTGTGTCAACTTTATCTCATTAACTAACCATTGTGGGATGTTTACCCTAGTGTGTAATATTGTTTTTTATTGTTCATGTGGTGACTGCCACTGTTTTTCAAGTGTATAAAAACCAGTATTTCTGTTCAGTAAAGTGATTTGTTTGGTTTTTACCTCAACATCTTGTCGGTGTGCGATGCTTGGGGTAAAGAGCTGGTATTAGCTTTCAGCCTCTTGGAGGGGTTTAAAGGACAGGAGGCACAGTTTGGTGGAGGCACCCAGGCGGGGTGCCAGGTGGTCCGTCAAAAGGAGCATGCCAGAGCATCTGCAATCCACCAGCCAGACTGGCTTCGTATGAATCACGGTGTCCACATACAATGCTCCTCAATTTATTGGAATATGGACATGGGCTGGACTAGCCCTTGGCCAATCAACCCTGGGGGATGGTCTTATCCCAGCCCACAGGATGTTCTATGTTCTGAAGTGACCAGGATCGAAAGGGCCCTGGACAGTTCTGATGACTGGGTCAAGGATAGGATTTCCGACACCAGCGCGTCAGTCTGATCGCGACAATACCAATCACTGCTTTGCTGTAGTGATAAGGAGCCATATAATGTTTTGGGGATTTCTCTTTGATTCTACCTAACTTACCAAATATAGTTTTACACGTATGTGTAGCCCAAAATGTGTGTGATCAAAAGGAATTATTTTCATCTCTCTGCAAGTAATATTTTAGCTTTTATGAGCGATAAAATAGATTCCTATGGGCATAAGTCAATGCTTCGCAGACATTTCAGGGTCTTCTCAGGGTCCCCTGCTGGTCTTGTAGACGAAAGGACTAGGACTTTTCTTTTCAGGCTTTAGGAAGGGGACACATCTAGGTTTACTTGGATGGGATAATTTTATTGCCATTTAAGTGTCAAGTCTAGTCTAGAGGCTTGCTCTATGCTTTTCAAATACTAATTGAAGAGCACATGTCTATGACAGATTGCTGATGACAGATTGCGGATTAAGGGAATACTGTAGCTTTAAAAGCACAACAATTAAAACTATATCTACAATTGCACCACATCACAGCTATTGGCAAATCTATGCTACTTTTACATTTGTTATATGCACCAATCAGCAACTTTTGCTCTCCTTGGACTGTAAAGGAAGCCTGTACTGAATAAAATACATAGGTTACCATCACCAACTTTCTTCTGAAAACGCTAGTTGCCTATGTCTGCAATCAGTACTTTTTAAATCACAGGCCATGAAAACATGTGCAGCAATTTAGAATACTTAAAAAGTGCAGCCAGAATACTTCTACTCACTGACTGAGAAAAATTTGGTCCTCAAACCACTGGATCAGCCTGGCCGTTAGGATTTTTGGAAAGAGCCTTTAAAATCAGGGCGGGTATTTTTATAACTCCGGCTATGCTCAGAAAACAAGATCTGAGAGGAAAAATGCTATGGGGTTGATTTACTAAAACTGAGCAGTGCAAAATCTGGTGCCACTCTGTATAGAAACGTGGCACTGGTGTATCAGTAGGGTTAATGGGTGACCATTGTGCCTCTACATGGTCCCTCATTCAATTTATTTTTAATCTGTATAAAAACCAATCTGCTTCCTTTTTTGGGGTTTTTTTTTTTGCCAGAGTTTAATTGAACAAGCTGAAGTTAGATGCAGATTGGCTATCATGCACAGCTGCACCATATTTTGCACTCTCCAGTTTTAGTAAATCAACCCCTATGACTCATAATTTATTAGTACTTACTCTTTGTAGTTTTATAGCCAGGACAATGGAACGCGTACACAGAATAAGAGACGTCAAGCAGGTCAGGATAACAAAGCCATCGAACACCAGGATGTAGTGAGTGTTCTTCTGAGCTGCAAGAGAATCAAAATGAAGATCTGGGTTTCACAATAGGTTGCTATACGCCATTTTGACACACAAAAGAGGAGAGAAGATTCCACAGTAAAAACATTTGTCAATGGCTGGCTGTATTTCCCCTTTAGATAAGTCTTAATAGTTTTAGCGTTTTTTAGCTTAACTCCTTGAGCATGATAAAATAAGCATTCCCAAGTAAACTTTGTCAACATGCAGTTTACAACTATTAGTGCGGCTTACTCCTGCTCTCTCAGTTGTGCTACCCTGAACTTCCAATCTTTGCAAAAAAAAAAAATGTAACAGTGGACAGTGCAATCTCCCATCAGTCTGCTAGCTTGGAGAAGGGAGGAGGAGAGGAGGAGCCTTGCCATGCTAGGATACAGGGCAGTGTGGTTCTATTATGCACACATGATCGGGAGACAGCTCTAGTTACTGTATGCAGGGGTGGCTATATAGGACACTGCAAGAGAAAGGAGCCACCCTGAAATGGGAAACCTGGGGAAGTGGTCACGCCACCAGCTTAAAATGAAACATAGGCAAGTATTAAAAGATAAAGAAGCTGTGTGTTAGAGATTAAGAATTTAATATTTTAAATGATAAAAGTCTCTGAAGTACATATGAATGTTATAATGTAATATATGTTAGTTTTGAAGGTTACTTCAATACGTCTTTGTCAAGGACAGAGAAGCCATTTTGCTATGTATGTATTTCTATTCTGAGTTTCTATGTTCGTATGATGGGTGAAGTTGTGTGCCTTACTATAGATGAAAACCATATATGCAAGTGGGTGTTACTTTTAGATTTAGAATTACTACCTTCTTGGGACACACTTTTTGCTGACATCTTTACATATAGTATAAAAGACAACTATATCTACAGATCAAGCAGAGATGAGAAAAGAACAGCCTACACTCTGAAGACACGTAACATCTCTCTCTCCTTTTGAAGCGTGAAGCCTTAGCTTTGGTCTGTTTCTGTATGTTTTGCTTTACTTTAAGAAAATAAACAACTTTCCTGAAGTATCGTGACATCTGAGAAGTCTATTTTGAACACTGTGTACTCTGTAAGGCCTCTTTCACACGGCCGCTCCATATGTCTGTATATCACTCCATCCGTTTGCGGGTGATATACGGACATAATGCATGTCAATGGGATTGCGGATGTCAGCGGATGTCAGCAGATGACCATCCGCTGACATCCGATTTGCGTCCTTTGAGTTCTGTTCCGTTTTTTGGAACGGAACAGAACCCTATTTTTCTTCCGTTTAAAAAACTGAACGAATGCAAAATCGGATGTCAGCGGTGTCATCCACTGACATCCGCAATCCCCATAGACATACATTATGTCCGTATATCATCCGCAAACGGATGGGATGATATGCGGACACACGGAGCGGATGACACAAGTGTCATCCGTGTCCGTGAAAAAAAAAAAAAACGAACAGAGCGGCCGTGTGAAAGAGGCTTAAAGGTATCTATTTAGCTGCTGAACGTGTTTAAATTACCCAGGGTTTGATATCACCTTAAGAAAATGGGAACTGCTTAATATTCATAGTTGTGCGCACAGGGTGTGCCAGGTGTGCCCAGGCACACCCTAATAACCCTGTGCAGCACAGATTCCCCCTACTGCCCTGGCTCCCATCCCCCTTACCCCCACAGCTCTACCGGCTTCCCTCCTCTCCAGCCGGCTGTTGCTGTGGGGATGTTTTAGGATGAGTGGGGAAAGGGGCCGGTAAATATATAATTTGCCGGCCCCCTCCCTTTCTGAATGAACATCGTGAGTGATCGGTAGTGTGTGTTTGAGCTTTGGTGTGCACATTCTAATGCATTAGGCTGCGCACACCTATGTTAATATTCTTTCAAAATATACAAAAAAAAGTTAAACGTGTAGTCCCCCAAACCCTCAATCTTTTTAAATTTTAGGCATAGCTCCCAACTGTCCCCGATTTAGAGGACAAAGTCCTTCTGTCCCTCATTTTGGTGCGATCTATATAGTTTTATATAGAATTCACTATTTCTCTTTCAAAAAGTGCAAGTTTCCAAGTGCTTAACCTTTCATCCAATTTCTAAATTGCTGCATTTGTAGGTTTCAAAAGCCAGTATAAAGGAATAGCAGTGATTTAAAAAAAAAAAAGAAGCCCTTTTTCTTTGTATAATTGATCTTCAATGGCTTACCGACCACACGCCGCCTATATACTGAGCCCGCCCCCATTTGCTAGCAGGGAAGCTGATTCACGGGGCTGGGTTGCTCCCCATGAAGAGAGAATGGCGGTCTGCTGTTGTAAACACAGCAGATCGTTGTTCTCTCAGGAATTAATACAGAGCTCCTGTGTTCCTCCTATTTAGGATCACAGGTCTCTGTGTTGATTCCACAAGCCCACCCCCCTTAAAGTTAGAAAATACCCCCTAGGCATACATTTAACCCTTTGATCGCCCCTGGGTTAACCCCTTCCCTGCCCATGTCATTACAGTAACAGTGCATATTTTTAGGACTGATTACTGTAGTAATGTCACTGGTCCCCCCAAAAATGTCAGTTAGGGGTCCGATCTGTCTGTTGCAAAGTCTCAGTCCCGCTAAAAAAATCACTGATCGCCACCATTACTGGTAAAAAAAATAAAAATGACAAATCTTTCCCCTAGTTTATAGACGCGATAACTTTTGGGCAAACCAATCAAAATACGCTTATTGGAATTTGTTTTACCAAAAATATTTAGCAGAATTCAAATTGGCCTCAAATGATGAAAAAATGTGATATTTACATTTTTTTTTTTTTTATTATTATTGGGAATGTTATAAAGCAGAACGTAAAAAATGTTTTTTTTTTTTTTTGTCGCTCTTTTTTTTGTTTATAGCGCAAAAAAAAAAAAAAAAAAAAAAAAATCGCACAGGTGATCAAATACCACCCAAAAAAGTCCTATTTGTGGGAAAAAAAGGACATTAATTTTATTTAGGTACAGCGTCGCACAACTTTCCGTTAAACGCAGTGCCGAATGGCAAAAAATGGGGGAAAATCTTCCGGTCCAGAAGTGGTTAAGGGAGCATGGCAGTGGGTCTGTCATATGCCTACATACTTTTGCCAATAGGTGTCCCTCATTCCCATCTCAAAAAGTTGGGAGGTAGGATTAAAGGTTCGTTCTAATTCTGGGGACTTTAATGGACGTATTGGCTGATGTGGTACTTCTGCCACCAGGATCAAAACGTTATATTGAACATTATATTAGAATTTCTTTTTCATGATATGACTCACTGGAACCAGATATATGCCAGTCCTTGCATTCCTGAATAGTAGCATCGCTGTCAAAGAAGATCTTCACTTTTCCACTATGAGCCTGGTTATCAAAAGTTACCTGTAAATAAACAAGGAAAGAAAGTTAAAAAAAAAAAAAAAAATTAAACTGCTTTATTCCCTTAGCACCGACAGAAGGCAAATATGCGGCTCTGCTTTAGGTGGTTGTACCAGGGTGATACCTGCAGCTAGAGGCATCACCTCAGTACCATTGTTTAGAACTGACGGTCAGCTTTCTTGTAATGCCAACCAATGCAGTTTCCCCCCCCCCCCTCCCGCGGCTCACCCGGGTCTCCTGTGCCACCGGAAGACCCAAGCGACCAGCCGACACGTCCACCGAAGACCCGAACAAAGCTGAATTCGGCTGTGATGGGGTCTCCAATGTAAAAACCCAGAAGCAATTTCATGACATTACTTCCTACTTCCGGGTACTTGGGCCTTAAAGGCGCCAGATTTAAAAAAAAAAAAAAAACAGCATTCAAAACAGCCAAACTTGCCTATATTCCCCCATACAGAGCACCGGTCACTGCTTATTACTGTCACAAGGGATGTTTACAAAAGTGATCAAAAAATATTTTTTAAATGAATAGTGTTAAAATTAAAAAAAAATTTAAAGCACCCCATCCCTCTGTACTCGTGTACAGAAGCGAACGCATATGCAAATTGCGCTCGCATATGGAAACGGTGTTCAAAACACACGTGAGGTATCACTGTAATAGGTAGAGCGAGAGCAATAATTCTAGCACAAGAACTCTTCTGTAACTCTAAACAGGTAACCGTTAAAATATTTTGAAGTGTCGCCTATGGAGAATTTTAAGTACCTGAAGTTTGTCACCATTCCACGAGTGTGCGCAATTTTAAAGCATGACATGTTTGGTATCTATTTACTCAGTGTAACATCATCTTTCTCATTATACAAAAAAATTGGGCCAACTTTACTTAATTCATAAAAGTGTATTTGCATTTGAAAGACCGCTGCGTAAAAAAAAAAGTGTGACAAACTATTGCAACGACCGCCATTTTAGTCTCTAGGGTCTCTGCTAAAAAAATATATAATGTTTGGGGGTTCTAAGTAATTTTCTAGCAAAAAAAAAAAAATACTGATTTTAACTTTTAAGCAACAAATGTCAGAAAAAGGCTTAGGCTCCAAGGGGTTGTAAATCAACAAAATCTGTCACAATACATGCATACATATGTACATTCAGAGCACTAAACCAGTTACGCAGTTGGAAAGGTGGCTTTCTGCTGTATTATACAAAGTTATTACGATTTTATGCTTTGTAAATGCATTTATACAAGTCCCATATTACTTTAAATAGGAACTTTCTATGAATATATATGCAGTAAAGTGCACTTGTCACCTATTTTTTCTTTTCTAACAGTGTACCCAGAACCATTTGCATCAGTCCACATCCCACAGGAACTTAAAGTCTAGTATCTCCACCTCCATCATTCAGACACAAGCCATATATGGGCAGAGAAAGGTAGACTATGGTCTCTATCTAGATTGGGGGTTGGATGGGGGTTGGATGGCATAAGGAAGTAAATACACAACTGCAGTAATCCCAATCTAGGCACTGTATGCCCCCTGGTCTTTAGGCAGGACACAAGGCACCTAGGTGATATTAAATAGAAAGGATAATAGATCTTCTAAAATTTTAGGTAGAATAAAACCAACAAAGAGCAACAGATCGTGCCCAAACCTATTTAAACATAGCAGTGAGATACACTTGCATTTGGAAGTTGGGTGGGAGCTTTACAAAGAACAAGACGACTCTGATTTAAGTTTGCATCTGTGGTATATAAAGCCTCCCTAGCTGGCAACTCAAGGACTGTGTATACAGGCTTTGGTTTATTGCTTTTCTCTCTATACAAGTCAATGGGAAGCAGGTTGATACAACCTAGGAGGTCAGATGGAACTCTAAAGCATCATTTTAGATGCGTTCAATATGTACCTGTAAACATGCTGTATTTGCCCATCAACCCAAGTGGTTTGGGACCATCAACACAAGTCACTTAGAATGCATTTTTGTGGAATGATTGAACCGAAGGCCAGCTGTGCTGGGCACCGCACTCCTAGGTGGGAGACATTCTTGGGAGCACAGGGGTTTGGAGGGAAAAACAGGAATTCAAACCCCTTCCCATCCTCTCTAATTCTGGGGAGAAAGGTTGTGTTGACCGCTTTTCACTTAGAAAACCAGCTGAATGCACACTAGGGTTCTCAAACCCTTAAATACCACAGCATACAGCCATTTTAGATACATAAAATAGTGCCAAGTAGGAGTATTTTTACATTAGACCCAATGGGTTCCATGCCAAATTACACTCAAGACTTGCCTTGTTGTGAAATATGTAGCAATCTGGCAGCTCACGGACCTGTATGGTTTGAAGGTCAATGCCTTTCAGCCTGAAGGAGATCTCCACTTTTATAAGTCTGTAATAAAAATAAATTATAGACTTTATACGTCTGATATAATAGCAATTCAATAAGAAGAGGCAAAGATTCGTTACCTGTAGAACTCTATGCTGAAGAAGGACGAGTTGGCCAGCAGCAGATCATAGGAGTGGTTGGTCATCAGCCTCTCCTGGGATATGTGTAGACATTCTAAAATCAAAGAGGAATATCAGAACACAGACAGATGGACACACAATGTACAAAGGGGAGGCAGCCTGGACTTGGCAGGTACATAGTGTTGGAAAATTTAAACTTGGCTTCAGCCAGGTTATAGGATTGGTAGTGGTTATTGCCTTGTTCCCTCAGCTTCTCCAGCTCAGTAAAGGCCCGTACACACATAGCGATTGTCGGCCGTAAATATACGGCCAACGTCCGATCGGCCGATTGTCGGCTTGTTAGTATGATGCTTCCGACTCCGACTTTTTGGCCGAACAAAATCTGGTGTGCAGGCTACAAAATTTTTGTTGGCCGTCACCAGAAAGGCCGATTGTTCGCCAGTCAGTACAGAATTCGGACGACTAACAGCAGATGAGCAAGACTGGGCATGCTCAGAGAAGAAAAAACACACGGAAAGTAAACCATCACATGACATCACTTCTGCAGTCGGCTGTTGGCCGACAAAATTCGTGTGCTGTCTTTAGCAATTTTCAACCGACAGGACAGCACCGGACAAAAGACGGCTGACCGTTCGGCCGTAATTCGGTACGTGTGTACGGGGCTTACGAGTCAAACAAATCAGTGGACATGTAAGAGATGTTGATTGTTTATGGTATGAAGCAATGAATATCTTGGGTTTTCCCATACCCAGCCAACTTGTTATTGATAAGAGATAATAGTAGTTCACAGGGGTTTGGATGCTTAGAGGGTTACATAAATGGGTTTGGCTGCCAATTACAAGTGATAGGTCATATGTTAAACAGCTTCGTTGCATACAACATCAAAATGTTATAAATAGATCACTGAAATGAAGCACGCTTTTCTATTAGGTGACTATATACAGTATATGCATTCAGCAAGCCTAAATTATATTTTCACCGCACAAGACAGCGTTCTAGGCTCTTCTACAATTGTATATGTATGTGAACGTGGTGTGTATGTGCTAAAAGGTCAGGCTGCAATAAACAATGATGGATTGGGTCAGCATTAAAAGAAAAACCAATGCATCTTGAAGCTGTGGCAGTTTTACTGAACCATGGAAGTGCTCCAGGAGAACCCCAGCCAATTTTTTTTTTTAGATTTGGGTTTGAATGTTTTTTAAAGTCTGTAAACAATAGAAAGAAATAAACCTATGCGCTACCAATGAGGTGTAAAATGTAGAAAATGGAATAAATAGATGTGAAGCAACACCAGATATCTGCAGCTGATTCATTAGTGTCAACCACATACTAAACAGAATATAAGAGAGGGGAGAATCAGCGCAAAATATCTAAAATTGGAGGACCATAAATATATAAAAATGGTAGAAATAAATATATATCCGATATATAAATAAATATAAATACAGCGTGATGATAAAAGCAATGATGATATATACACAAAACTGAATAGTAATAATGAATAAAGTGCTGTAGTGATGATCAATAAGGTGATATGTGCTTAATCGTGCATAACCAAAAATAAGTTAAAGTGCTATTGAATAACAATGTATACTATTGATTATCACGATAATCCTCCTCTTGCAATGTGGACAATTAAAAAAGGTGCTATGAACAATAAAAGGGCTAGAGTGACACTAAATAAAGAGATCAAAACCCTTTAGAAATCATCTAGCTGATGGGGAATATACTGGTGATGAGCTTCAAATCCAGGTTGCAAAATGACCATCTAAATGACAAAATCAAGTGCAAGTGAAAGTGTAAGTGAATATTTGGTGCCAGATGATAATCCAATCAAAAATAGCTAAGAAGTGCCCAAAAGCATCAAATATGAATATATGATGAATAACAAAATCAAAAATAATAAAATACAATAGAAATCTCATAAAATCGCAAAGTCCCAAAAATGTGCAAAAAAGTGCGGTATTGCAATAAATGAAGAAGATAAAAGTTCATAAGTGATTCAGTGACAAAACACACTTCCAGTGACAACCCAGTGCGGTAATTCGTGAGCTTGGAATCCAAGATTATGTGTAATGGAAGTAAGTGTCACCTCCATTAACACTCAATCGATCGTTATTGGCGTAATTGATCACCATAGGGGACCTCCAGATATTCTCCAATTGGATGGATGGCTTGTGGGATCATTGGGGAATCACTAAAATGGATCTCCAAGAGATGTAAAATGCCCAATGGATAATCTCTCTTCTTTTATGGGGTCATCATATAAAACAGCCAAAGAATCGGTGTTCCTGGGATACTCGCTCACCAAAGATAAAAGGGGGCTCTCATCGTGTAGTATATAGGATTTTAATAGATCAAGAAATATCACAAACTTACAGTTAAAAAATCGATGCGTTCAGTGTACAGCAAGATACCGCCGATGCGGTCTGTTCCGATACTTCCGGTCTTGGCCATAGACCGGAAGTGACGTCACCCGGCTTCTCCCATCTACGGCTGAGACCGGAAGCATCGGAACAGACCGCATCGGCGGTATCTTGCTGTACACTGAACGCATCGATTTTAACTGTAAGTTTGTGATATTTCTTGATCTATTAAAATCCTATATACTACACTATGCGAGCCCCCTTTTATCTTTGGTGAGCGAGTATCCCAGGAACACCGATTCTTTGGCTGTTTATATGATGACCCCCATAGAAGAAAAGATTATCCATTGGGCATTTTACATCTCTTGGAGATCAATTTTAGCGATTCCCCAGTGATCCCACAAGCCATCCATCCAATTGGAGAATATCTGGAGGTCCCCTACGGTGACCAATTACACCAATAGTGCTCGATTGAGTGTTATGGAGGTGAGCGGCCATTACACATAATCTTGGATTCCAAGCTCACGAATTACCGCCCTGGGTTGTCACTGGAAGTGTGTTTTGTCACTGAATCACTTATGAACTTTTCTCTTCTTCATTTATTGCATTACCGCACTTTTTCGCAAATTTTTGGGACTTTGCGATTTTATGCGATTTCTATTGTTTATTATTTTTTATTTTGTTATTCATCATATATTCATATTTGATGCTTTTGGGCACTTCTTAGCTATTTTTGATTGGATTATCAACTGGCACCAAATATTTACTTACACTTTCACTTGATTTTGTCATTTAGATGGTCATTTTGCAACTTGGAGTTGCAGCTCATCACCAGTATATTTCCTATCACCCAGATGATTTCTAAAAGGATTTTGATCTCTTTATTTATTGTCATTCTAGCACTTCTATTGTTCATAGCACCTTTATATTGTCCACATTGCAAGAGGAGGATTATCGTGATCATCAATAGTATACATTGTTGTTTAAAGTCTTGGACTCCATTTGGGAAATTTCTTCTCACTATTTTCCCTGTTAGACATTTTCAATGAATAAGTAAAAAAGGATACAAAATGATACAGTTGTCACTGGAGATAATATCTTCCATTGAGGACACCTGTTCCGACTGTCAAAGGTGGGATGCCCCTTAATTTTAGGAAGATTTCCACTTCTTATTTTATATTCGACTACAGAAGTTCCAAGAAGGGTCATGTATGGTGATACCGCGCAATAAAATATTGAGAGCTGCACAAATACTTCCCCACTCTAAACAAAATTTTTTTTTTTTCTGCTGGAGTGGGAAGGTATTTGAACACCAGTAAACCAACATAAAATACCTGTCTCCACAGTGGGGTCTATATAGAAGGTGTCATTGGAAGGATGTATGGACCCTTTGTGATAATGCTGCTTACAGATCTTCAGCCCTTTCTTCTTCTCATTGTCATAGCTGACTGTGCCAAGTGAAAGATTGCCAATGTGACGGTACTGTCAAAAGACAGACAGGAATAAAACAAACAGTAAAAATAGAGAGCCCATTGTCTTTGCAAAATTAAAGTTTGTACACAAAAATAAATAAATAAATAGGAAGGACTTAAAACTTTTCCCACACAAAACTGATGATCAGTTTTGAGCAGATTTGACCAGGATAAATAACTGGTTGACATCTTTTTTTCTTCTTGCTGAAAGAAAACATGCAGCCAGATAGACAACCTAAATCGCCAGATTATACACTTTACTGTTACAATTAAAGTCAAAAGCACCAGCACAGTTACCTGAAAAAATACAAAATTGCAATAGCATGCAATGTCAAGCTGCAGCTGCCAAAGCCGGCAGAATATTAGCATACATAAGGGGATATACTCCAGAGATAAAAGCTATTATCCTACCACTTTATAAAACCATGGACCGACCACATCTGCGAGTACTCTGTCCAGTTCTGGTCACCAATCCTCAGAAAGGATGTGTTGGAACTGGAGGGAGTCCAGAGAAGGGAAACTAAACTGATTAGGGGTTTAGAGGGCATTAATTATAAGGAGCGTCTACAAGCGCTTGGTTTATTCTCCCTGGAGAAGAGACGACTGAGAGGGGACATGATAGCGATTTACAAATACCTCAATGGTGATCTCAGCATAGAAAAAAAAACGATTCAGTCGCAAGGAATGCAAGAGGGCCACACAATGTGATTAGAGGAGAAGCGATTTACCCTCAGGCTACGCAAGAGGTTTTTTTCCAGTAAGGGCAATACGATTGTGGAACTCTCTTCCACAAATGGTGGCAACTGCGGGGAGTAGGGCTACTTTTAAAAGACTCTTGGACGTATATTTAAGAGATCAAAACATTCAGGGGTATGGGAAATGAATACAGCCACACACACCTACACAGGTTGAACTGGATGGACTATGGTCTTTATTCAACCTCAACTACTATGTAACTATGTACTATGCAACTCCCTGGAGAGCTGCGTTTAATGGAAATCTTTTCCTAGACAAGACCTGAGATTTCCTAAACCACACCTAAAATTAAAAATTGGAATTACTAGAACAAATGATTCAGCACCATCCAGACAGATCTAGGGTTCTCATGCGTCTGCTGGATGTTTGGATGAGGTCAGGTGTGTCTACTGGGGGATAGTATGGATTAAAGCCAGCCATACACCAGTGGAATTTTGTTACAAAATTTTAATTTTCAGGAACATTCATTTGATTTCTAATTGTTCGTGGAGTCAAATGAAAAATCATTTTTGACCCCAGTGATGTGAAATTTGAAGAAGCAGGATATAAAATTATCTCGACCATATGAATTTCTAACAGTGTATGTGATTTTCATTCACGAAATTCAAATCATACCAAAATTGATTGTTAAAAGCAAATGAAATTTTGAAATACTTTCAAATGGCATTGCAAACATTTGTTTGAAAATCTTGTAGCGCTCAGAGATCGCTGAGAATGACCCAGGTTTCCCTTACCTGTTCAGAGGCTACCAAGCCCAGACACCAGTTCCAAGTAAACCGACAAAAAAAGAGATTCTGTCTAGGGATGTCTTTTTTGTAAATTTATTGCAGCACTTTAAACAGGAAAGAGTGATGAGGGTGCTCCAAAACAGATACAGGACAGATTCTTGAACAAGTATCCTTTAACAGTAACCTTTGTTGAATGTAGAGGGGGTAACCAGCTAATCAAAACTTTGTGTGAGCAGTCCCAGTTCTCACAGTAACCTCTGGTATTAATCCTCAAAGCACATGCACACCTGCAGGTCCAAAATCAAGGTCCTACTCACAATGTCAAAGGACAACTGTTATGCACCCAGCTTCCACAGGTGATGCCCTCCAGCAAATGTCTTGAAATTCAAGTTCTTCCAGGCTCTCAACCAAGCACATGCTGAGGTCAAACAACAGCTCTTCACTGGCAACCCCCCCCCCCCCCAGCAGCTTCTGGAGAACAAGCTCTGAAGCTCCACAAACATTTATCTTCTCCCCAGCCACCTTCTGAGTGCCCCCAAGGGATCGGTGGAGCTTTTCTCCAGAGGCAGACAGAAGCAATCAAACTACTAAGCTTAGGGAAACCTGGCCAGACCTAAAATATAGATTGTTGGCCCAATGAGTGCAGTAGAGCCAAAACCACATTAAGCCTCACTAGGACAGGGTGCTACAATCTACTAGTGTATTGCCAGCTTGTATGTAGGTCTGCTTTCATTGGTATCGCTTGTCTTTCTCAACCCCCCTCCATTCGTACAGCCCTTTCTTTCCAGCCCTGATAACGCCCATCTCTTTTCCCCTATTCTATTTGGGCCCTCAGAAAAGAATTTATGACATTGTCAACAATTATTACCATTGTAAGTCAGGAGCCTTCCTACTAAGCCATGAATGTCAGTAATGTCCATGCACCTCTAATAGCAAGTATTTAAAAGTAGTGTAGGTCACACTTTATTTACCTGGTCAATCACATGAAACATACTGTTGTAGAAATCTTCCTGAGTGTAAACTGTGAGGCTGTAGTCATCTTCATCTATGCCAGTATATCCTTTGAGAAACAAGTGTTTGAAGGCCATTGTGTTCTCTTCCTTGAAGGAAACCACTAGTTGGTTGCTTAACCCAAACAGGACCAGCTGAAAAAAGAAGAAACCAATTCAGAGGAATGACAATGCATTAGAGGTGTACTCATAAGACCACAATGTGCTCAGGCTTTTAGTCCCAAAGGGCAATTGGATCCCTTACTATTTGGCCGCAGAAATTCCTATATTACATTTTTGGAAGCTGGGATAAAAAGGTAGACCAGAAATCCAGTTGTGGAAAAGTTGAGGTTTCTAAGAATTGTGTGACAATATTCAGGGGGCCTCACAGGTATGACAAGATGCTCTGGATGTCTTTAATATAGTATCAGCAGACACTTTTATGAGCAGCTCTATTTGGCTACAGTTAGCTTAATAGGTTTGGGAATACAGCACAATTACCGTACTTTAAAATGGAACAAAAGTATTGTTAAAATTGTGGAGATCATCCACATAGGGAATATATTGTTTGCAGTGGGCCTACAAATGCATAGTCTTGCATTGTGAGAATGACAAAAGGCACAAACTATGTAGCACCACAAAAGTAGGAAGCAGAACCTACAATGAACTTATAAGGCTGCCCTATGTACATACACTATATAGGCAAAAGCTTATGAATACCTCTACATCACACCTACACTATATAGTCAAAGGTAAGTGGCCCTCCTTCCAAATTACTAAGCTCAGGTGTTTTCAGTGAAGGGTATTGTTAATGCTACAGCCAGGGCTGGCCTAAGATATTGTGCTGCCTGGCTCAAAGAATGAAATGCTGCCCCCTCAAAAAAAAAAAAAAAAAAAAAATCATGTCCACCAAAAGGCCCCCACATCGATTATTTTAGAGCGTGATAATCAAATTAAATTTATCAGGAAGTTTACATCCAACAGCACCTTCAAAAATTATATGACATACCATTATGTTCAATTCCAAGCCACAAACTCCAGTATTTTGTTTTATATAGCTTTTTTATATAGCCTAAATAGTTTATAATTATATATATATATATATATATATATATATATATATATTATATATAATTTATATATTGCAAAACTGTTGTCATGAACAGCAGACAAGAACAATATTGCACTCAACTATATATCAATAGACTCGAATCAGTGCTTTGCTTGCCTTCTTGGCTGCAAACATAGACATGGTGCTTAAGGTCCGGTTCACATTTGTGCGAGTGCGGCGATCGCATGTAATTCGGAGCGCACTGCTCCTTCATTACATGCGATCGGATGTGCGCATGCGAATTCAGCCATACACTTTGTATGGCTGAATTCGCACCAAACACGCACATGACCCTTTTTTGCAGCCGCATCAGGATCGGATCGCACAGTGGTTCACACTTGTGTGATCCGATCCTGTGCGAACTGTCAGATCGCACTGCGATATGCGATCAAACTGGGGGTGTCGTTAACATTTAATTGACACCCCCTGCGTATCGCATATGGCAGTGTGAACTGCCAGAGGTGCGTTTGCGATGCGGGAACAGGCTGCGAATTTGCAGCCTTCCCGCATCGCACAAGTGTGAACCGGCACTTACAGAGCCTTATATAAAATAGTTGAAATACTTCTAGGTATGAGGAAATAAGAAATTTATGTTGATTGTTAAATCATATGATTATATGGTGTTTTGTTCTCGTTTCTCATCTCCGGTTGATTGTACAGCCCTATTACAAACCCTTAATAAAAGTCATATTTTAAATACTTCTATCGCAGGAGTCAGCAACCTATGGGAATCAAGGTGCCTTTGCACGGCACTCAAGCCTGCCACAGCCAAACAGGCTTGGCCTATCAGGGGTCCCAGTGGAACTTCAGATATCTGGTTGTGTAAACTGAGCAGTGATTGCAGGTGGTGAGGGACAAATCTCAGTTTACTTTTTGCAGCATTTAGAGGAAGTAAATCGTAGATTAATTCCTCCTATTGAAGGGGAACTTTAACTGGAGTAGAGCAGCACGCAGCAGCGATCTCAGCTCCTGCCTTTTAACTATCTGGCCAGACTGGGTTCCCACTGAACCCCAGGGAAGCCACCCACACAGCTAAATATTCACAGAGCTGCAGATGAAGCCCCCCTCTTTTACAAATAATACACATAAAAAAATAAAAATAAAAATAAATAAAAACACACACACACACACACACACAAGCAGCCTCTCACATGCAATAACCTAAGTAACCCCACACATACACAATAACCCAAACCGTAGCTCCCAACTGTCCCTGATTTTGCGGGACTGTCCCTGATTTGAAACAAAGTCCCTCTTTCCTCCCCATTTGACCCCTCATTTTGGTCTGATCTATATAGTTGTATATAAAATTAACTTTTTATCTTTCAAAAAGGGTTTCCCAGTGCTAAACCTTTCATCCAATTTCTAAATGGCTGCATTTGTAAATTTCAAAAGCCAGTTTAATGGAATAATAGTTGTAAAAAAATAAAAAAAAGTGTGGGTTCAACTAATCGTTTTTTAAAAGAGTTTCCCTTTAAAGGGGCGTGGCAAGGAGTGTGTACATACTTTTGCTAATAGGTGTCCCTCGTTCCCATCTCAAAAAGTTGGGAGGTATGCAAAAACAACGTAGGCATATATATATATAACAGCCCACATACACACAAATATAACCCTACAAAAGCAACTGCACTACCTATAAATAACACAAGCAGAAAATAGACAATAAACACAGACCTCAATTTAAAAAATTAGGACCAGCACGCCAAGGGACTTCAACATCTTGTTTTGGCACGATACTACTAAAAAGTTGCCTACCAGTGTTCTATTATATGGCAAAACAGTTTGTCATTGACAGACAACAACAAGAATATTGAAATCAACCACATATCAAATCAAAATGGTGCTTTTCGTGCCTTTTTGGATGCAAATAGAGACACTGCTTCCTTCAGGTGTACAGTTTGGGATAGTTTATGTTCAGTTTATGTTCCATTGATATGGTCGCTAGGCCCACCAACCTTTGTGTCATTGTGGAGGGCAGGTATGTTTTTATTAGCTTTTGCTTTGGAAAGTTTCATTGTCCACTAGCAAAGGTAACAGGGAGTGTTAACAGTATACGCAGAACAATGAAGGCATTCGGAAAGAGGGCAGTCAAATGGTTTGTGCAGATATACTCCAGCGCGCCCCTTGGCGACAAGTTTGCAGGGACATATTTTGACAGAGCTTTCAGTTCACCGTTGAGATCATTTGAATCAAAATCCAACATTATCATGGGACAAAACGCTCAATTTTTCCTGAAATAAGTCTTCGGATATTGCTTCCTTGGAGTTTGGAAATGTTATAGAGCACCCCAAAGACATTGCTGCGTTCGTAAAGCTGTAAAAAAGGTTCTTCCAGTGACTGGATAGCAGAGTCTAGAACTTGAAAAAAAAAAAAAAAAAAGTACTTTCATCTGTTTAGGATCACTGTCTGCTTTCATCCTCTGCCTCATAGTCAGTGCTGTCTCTTGGCGTAGGCCAACAAGGCCCAGGCCTAGGGTGGCACTTTGCAGGGGGGCAGCAAAAAAGCAGAACCCCCCCGAAAGAAAAAAAAAAAAAAGCCTTCTCCCGGCTCCTGCACGAAAAAGGTCCCCACCGGCTTGTGCTACACTTTAAGTATAGTGCCAGTCTTAAGGGGGGAATTGGGTGGGGGGCAGGATCCAGGAGGCAAATCAGTCTGGCACCAGGGCAGGCCTTTGGGGTGTGCGAGCCGTGCGGCCGCACAGGGCGCCATGGGCAACAAGAGCGCCATGCGGCCATCACAGCTCGCAGATCAGGCGATTCAGGCCGCACAGCGGGAGGTGAGCGGCGACCACGGCCTGGACAGGGTTAACACAGGCCGTGGCCGCCGCTTACCTCCCGCTGTGCGGCTGTGCCTCGGTCACCCGTACATGCAGTGAGGCGAGCTGTGTGTATGACACACAGCTCAGCCTCCGCTCCGATGCTGCCACGCTGACGATCTCTCCTCCCTCCCTGCACTGACGCCAGAGGAGAGATCCTCAGCTCCTCCTCACCCCGCCCCTTCTCCTCCTCCCACCCCGCCCACACTCCCGGGGATGTGTGGGCAGGAAGTTTAAAGAAAAAAAAAAAAAAACTGCAGAGATCGGAAGGTATCAAGGTAAGTGAGGACTCTCTCCTTTAAAAAAATGTAAGGGGGGGCCGTTTGTGGGGAGCTCTGTGTGAGGGGGGTCTGTGATGTAAGGAAGGGCTCTCTGATGTGGGGGGCTCTATGGAGGGGTTCTGATGTAAGGGGACTTTGTGTGGGGGGGGTCTGTGATGTAAGGGGGGCTCTCTGATGTGGGGGGCTCTGATGTAAGGGGGCTTTGTGTGGGGGGTCTGTGGTAAGGGGGGCTTTGTGTGGGGGGTCTGCGATGTGGGGGGCTCCACGGGGGTCTGTGATGTAAGGGGGGCTCTCTGATGTTGGGGGCTTTGTGTGGGGGTCTCTGATGTAAGAGGTCTTTGATGTGAGGGGGCTCTGTGTGTGGGGTCTCTGATATGAGGGGGGCTTTGTGTGGGGGGTCTCTGATGTGAGGGTGGCTTTGTGTGTGTAGGGGGGCTTTGTGTGGGGGGTCTCTGATGTGAGGGGGGCTCTGTGTGGGGGGTCTCTGATGAGAGGGGGGCTTTGTGTGGGGGGTCTCTGATGAGAGGGGGGCTTTGTGTGGGGGGTCTCTGATGAGAGGGGGGCTTTGAGTGTGTAGGGGGTCTCTGATGTGAGGGGGGCTTTGTGTGTGGGGTCTCTGATGGAAGGGGGCTCTGAGTGTGGGGTCTCTGATGTGAGGGGGTCTCTGATGTGAGGGGAGCTTTGTGTGCGGGGGTCTCTGATCTTAGGGGGGCTTTGTGTGGGGGTCTCTGATGTGTGTGTGTGTGGGGTCTCTGATGTGAGGGGGGCTTTGTGTGGAGGGGTCTCTGAAGTGAGGGGGGGCTCTCTGATGTAGGGGGCCTCTAAATTAAGGGGGGCTTTGTGTGGGGGTTCTCTGATGTAAAGGGGGCTCTGTGTATGGGGTCTCTGATGTAAGGGGGGCTAAGTTATTAGTGATCATAAAAAATGTGCAAGAAAATGCGGGGGGGGGGCACCACAGGATAAGCTCGCACAGGGCGCCTGAACACCTAAGGCCGGCCCTGTCTGGCACCCCCATAAAGCGGTCACACTGCTACCTGTGGGTATGATAATACCGGTGAGGACATTCGGACAGACTGCATGGGCACTGATGAGGCTGAACTTATGGGAACTGATGAGGCTGCACTGATAGTCTGTGGTTGTGGTTTACAGATGACAAAGCAGGTCATAAAACAGGAAGGGGTGTGGCCCTTACAGGAAGGGGTGGGACATATTTAAATTAGGGGGTGCCCAAGTTTAGTCAGGCCTAGGGCAGCAGAAAACCTAAATACACCACTGCTCATAGTCAAGATGGGTTCTTGTGCGGCGAGCCCTAACTTCTGCAAAAGGGAAAAGCCGACTCAATGTCAAGTTCCTCTGCCATCTTTTTTTGTATTTTTCAAAACCTTTTCAAATTCCTCATCTGGCCGATAAATCTGGAGGAATGACTGTCCTCCGAAGTTGTTGAACTGCTGCAGAAATATCAACATCAACCCCTACAGTCTTTTGCTTATGATATTTACATGGAAGATCATGCCACAACACTAGACCACAAAGAAATTTAAAATTGCATATATCCCTTGTGATTCCTCTGCATTCTGCCACTTTTTTTGCCATTAGCTTCTCCAATTAATGCACCATTCTCCATAACTGCAGTTATGGCATCATAACTTTTCCCAACCTGGTTTGGGATAGCCTTCACTGCTTCCACGCAACTCTCCCCATCATGGGGCTTAGTGGTTTACTGTAATCTGTAAAAGATGTTGTTTTAGGATCTGCTAACAGTGGGTAGATGCAGAGAAGAATGCATATATACTTTGCATTACATTAAAGAACTCAGAAGTTTCAGAACATGCCGAGGCAGCATCACTGATGACCAAGTTCAATGATTGGAACTGCACGGGACAAAAAAAGGCTTTGGGATTTAACACTCGCACTCATGTTGGTACACCACTGTTTTTTCCCCTTCATATTAGCTCCATTGTCATATCCCTGTCCCCTCATATCCTTAAGATCAATTCCCATTTCTTCAAGCTTCTCAAGAAGTATCTTTGTCTTCCCAGATCCTGTAGTATCATCTATGTCGAAGAACCCTAAGAAATGTTCTGACATTTACACCAGTTGCGGTTACAAAACGCACAATTAAAGTAATTTGTTCAGAATGGCCGAAGAATTACAGAGTATCATTTTGCAGAATTGAGGTTTCCCACAACAGTCTGTCTGATTTGTCCTGGATGATTTCATTCTGAATGGTTTTGTCAAGATAGGGAATGTGGGTTTCTTTGCTGGTTACTCTTCTGAGATGTTCCTTAAGCACTGGCTCAAACTCTCCCATCAGCTCTACAAATTTAAGAAAATTACAATTGTTTGGCACAAACAGCTTATCTGATATACCATGCAGTGCTAGGTTTTGAGTAATAAGGACTCCATTAATGGCAATGAGCCTTTTTAGTACATTTTCCCAATGATTTGTGTCTCAATCTAACTTGTCTTGAAGTCTTGTATCTAGGGTATACTTTAACTGTAGTCTTGTACGCAGTTCTAGCCAGCTATGGCATGCTATCTCATGAGAATGTGTCTTCCCATGACACGTCAAATTCCTACGCAGATGTTTCCAGACCTTTGTTCCTTGAGACAGGGCTGAACTGGCCTACTGGGAATTTTCCCGGTAGGACGGCAAATCCCCCTGTCCTGGGGCTGCTTGAAGGACAGTGGCACCCATAAAAAAAATGGCTGCGGCCAGGCCGACATGGCAACTGCGCATACGTTGCTCGAAAAAGCCCATTCGCACTCAGCCATTCTCGAGCAGATGGCAAATGTGCAGTGACCCCACGTTGCTCCAAACCAATGTGGCTCATCCCACTTGGCCTCTCCCCAGCAATGTACACAGGAGGAGGTGAAAGATACTGTATACTGGAGGCAGAGACGGTGCCGGTATATTTTGTATAATGCTGTTCCCACTCGGCAGGCAGCCACAACACCGAGGCTGAGCTAATGCCTTTACCCGCAATTTAGCGATTCTTCTCCTCCAACGCACTGCATTTTCAGCAGGACAGAGGTGGCAGAAGGGCCACCGAGCCGCTGCTCAAACTCCTGCCTGAGTCCAATGGAATCAGCATGACCCATGGTAGGGCCAGACCTGGCTACAGCATACAAAAAGACATTTTAGACTATTACACACTTCCAATCTTTTGGAATCTTCCAATCTTTCCAACTGTTTGGAGATCAACTCTTTTCTATTCTACCATGACTGTGCCCCTGTGCCAATGTCAGTTCCAAAAACACAAGGTCGGATGAGTTTGGCCTAATGAAATCTGGCTGACCTGTGTAGGGCTACCTAATAAAGGGACTGCTGTAGATTAGACAGCTTTCCCAACCAGTGCAAAGGCAGACAGATACACAGGAGCAGTCCTTTCACTCAGGCTCAGAAACCAGTCTAGTCTTTTTAATTTATTGCTGAAGAAACTTGTAATAGAAGAGGATAGAGGGGTGTGGGATACTCTAAAATGCCAATCACAACTAACAGAGGACACTTCTCTATCAGTGGCAGTAGCACAAGGACAGTTTGATTAGTACAGTCTCTAGGTACATAGCTGCAGACCTAGCAGGAACATATAGCACAAGTAGTTATAAACTAAGAAAGTCTGGGGGGCGTGGCTTGGACATGACCGAGTGAGGACGCACTGCTCTTCGGCTCCCGCAGCCCGCCGCTTTTATAGCCTTAAACCGGATGAACAGCCTGCTCCAACTTCTCCTGAACCCCCATGTCACAACGCAGGAGGGCCCGGTCCCAGCCTCGGGGCTCGGCGAGATCGTCCAAGACCTCCATCAGCTCCTTTTTTACGGAGGATCGGGGCCTCCAAGATGGCGCCGGACCGCGACTCGCGGTAAGCCACTGCTCCTACGGCTGACGGCTGCTCCCAACCCGAAGCGTCTCCTATTCCTTCGCCCGTGCTGGTGAGTGACACTGCACCCCCACCCTCCCCGGGATCCTCCGCTTCCCCTGACCGGGGCTCTGATGTTCCAGACCTCCTTGGGGATAGGGATCTGCGCCAGCACATTTGGGCCCTCCCGACTAAGGCTGATCTTGACCGCTTTGCTAGCCGGGTGGAGACGGCCTTCAAGCAGGACATTGAGCAGCTGAAGACCGACACAGCCCATTTGGGTTCCCGGCTGGAATCCCTGGAGCAGAAGGTTGAAGACTCCCTTCCTGTGCTGACACAGTTCCAGGAGCGGTTTAGGGCACAGGATCAGCGCATTGAGGCTCTCCTTTGCCAAATGGATGATCAGGAGAACCGCAGCCGCAGATCTAATATCAGGATCAGAGGGATGCCGGAGGCGACTGCTGCCAAAGACATTGTTCCCACCTTACAGGATATCTTCCGGGAGATCCTGGATTTGCCTGCGGCGGCCCCTATGGAGATCGACCGGGCGCTCCGTCCGCCATCGCAAGACGCTGACAATCCCAGGGACATCATTTGTAAACTCCACCGTTATGTTATTAAGGAGCAGATCATGCAGAAGATGCGCAGACGCCCTTTCTTTGAATTTGATGGAGCCCGCTTGTTTTTCTATCAGGATCTCTCTAGACGCACCCTTATGCAAAGACGCTGTCTCCAGCCTCTATTGGAATCCCTGAGGGCCGCAGGAGCTACGTATCGTTGGGGCTTTCCTTTTAGCCTCCAAGCGGAGCATGATGGTAAATCTGCAATACTGCGCACAAAAGATGATCTCCCTGGCTTTCTATCCCGCCTGGATTTGGGCCCTGTGGACTTTGTGGACTGGCGTCAAGACCTCAATGTGGCTGTCCCACAGCAGAATGGTCCCTGGCTCCCTGCTCGGGCTCGGAAGGGCTCTCGGGGTCGCAAGCGCCGATCGGGCGGGGCTTCCCCTGGCCCGGCTCCCCGGGGTGACCAGGCCTAAACTTCTATCCTAGTGACTGTCTGCCCCCGCTCCCCTCTCTGCCTCTCGTTTGGGTGGGCCTCCTCCTGAGGCTTTCCTGTGACTGCTGCTGGAATTGGTTTGCTTGGGGGGAGGGGGTGGGGGGGTTTATTTCCCTTTGTGGGGTTCGTTATTCATTTCATGATTCCCGGTTTATTTTTTGCACTGTTTTTGCGGGGGCTGTACAGGCTCCTGCTCCTCGTGTCTGACTGCACTTCTCCTGTAGGCCATATCCCTGTCCCTCCGGGGCCATGGGAGTTTGCCCTATTTTGGGCACCATGGCTGGCTCCGGCGCCCCCCCCCCCCCAGTGGGGGGTCCGCGGGGGGCAGCCATGTTACTGGACATGGGCCCGGGGGTGGGCTCCGCGCCCTCCTCCGACCCCATCGCCTGGCGTACTGCCCAGGTGGCCGTGTTTTTCATGGCCTTGTTGTTCATTGAATGTATGTTTATTTGTTCATGGTTTTTTCCTTTTTTTGGTTCTATAACTGTCTCTCTCAGCCTCCCTTTCCTCTCCCTTTTTTCCTCTCCATCCCCCTCCCCCTTCTTTTTCTTCCTCTCCCCTAGGTTCCGGTTTTTCCGCGCCTGGCTCCCTGTGTCTGCAGCAGCGCCCCTGGTGATCATGCGTCTGACATCATGGCTGAGGTTAAGGTAGTGTCCTACAATGTTCGTGGTCTCTGCTCCCCCAACAAACGCAGCCGTCTGTGGCTGGAACTGAAGCGACTTAAGGCGCAGGTGGTTTTTCTGCAGGAGACTCATTTCACGGCCGCATCTGCCCCCAAACTCCCGACCCACCTGTACCCCCAGTGGTTCTTGAGCCACTCCCCGGTACCTAAATCCCGGGGTACGGCTATTGCAATCCACAAGACCTGCCCCTTTCAGCCGACCGCTCACCTGACCGACCCACAGGGCCGTTTTGTGTTGCTTAAGGGAACCATCGGGGGCCAGACTTACACCTTCGCTACGTTGTATGCCCCTAACACCCAGCAGATTTCCTTTATTGATAGGGTGCTGGAGCTATTGTCTGGTTTTCGCGAGGGTCGTCTGGTCCTTGGGGGGGACTTTAACGTGTCCCCGGACCCGTCGTTGGACGTGTCGGCGGGCCGCTCGGCGCATTCCTACGCTTTCTTAGGGCACTTTCGCAAATCCTTCCAGGAGCACGCGTTGGTCGATAGCTGGCGTGTGCTCAACGCCTCCGCTCGCGATTATAGCTACTATTCCGCTGTCCACGATGTCTACACCCGGATCGACTTGCTGTTTGTCGATCAGGGTGCCTTAGACTCGCTCCTGGACTCCACGGTTGAGCAGATCACGATCTCTGACCACGCCCCCATTACCTTGTGCATAGCTCTGGCCCCGGTATCCGCGAAGCCCTGGTCCTGGAAACTCAATGAGAACCTACTGGATGACCCTCGGGTCTCCTCGGGGGTCGAGGAGACGCTCGCCCACTATTTTTCCGAAAACGCATCAGGGGAAGTTAGCGAAGGCATGGTGTGGGAGGGGCACAAGGCCGTGGTCCGGGGTTCCCTCATTGCCTGGGGTTCCAAGCTTAAGAAGGAAAGGCAGCTGGACTTTCAGCGGGTCCTCTCTGCTTTGCAGCGTGCGGAACTGTCCCACAAGCGCACCTCTGACCCTGCAGCTCTGGCGGAACTGACTGAGCTCCGTGCCACTTTTGCGAAACTGTTGGATCGCCAGATTACCCGTCGGCTTAGGTACATGGCACATCGGTACTACGAGTTCGGTAACAAATGCGGCAGGATGTTGGCCAGAGCGCTCCGGAAGTGCCGGCTCTCGGTCCATGTCGCCAAGCTGCACACGCCGACGGGCACCCCGGTCTTTCACAGCTCTAGAATGGCGTCAATGTTTCGGGACTACTATGCGGCCCTGTATGACCTCTCTCCTGGCGGGGATGCGTCATCTTTGGCGCGTAGGCGCCGGGAGATAGATGAATACCTGTCGTCCGTGGGTTTGCCGGGTGTTTCCTCGGCCCAACGTGAGGTCTTGGAGGCCCCCCATCACGGTAGACGAGTTACTAACCACGGTGCGGTCTCTTCCGGACGGGAAGGCTCCCGGTCCGGACGGCTTCACCAAAGCGTATTATATCAGATATTTCCCCCTACTCCACAAGCACATGTGCGCCTTTTTCAACAAACTGGCTGAGGGGGGTAGCCTTCCTCGGGACATGTCCTTGGCGCACATTACGGTCTTACCCAAGGACGGCCGGGATCACACTGTACCCCAAAATTACCGCCCCATCTCGCTTTTGAACACGGACCTGAAGCTTTTTGCCAAGGTCCTGGCGAATAGGATGAAGTCTCTGATTCCCGACATCGTGCACCCGGATCAAACAGGGTTTGTGCTGGGGCGGGAGGCGAGGGACAACTCTGTCCGCGCCCTCCATCTTATTCACTGGGTCCGCACCCGGTCTCCCCAGCCCCCCTATCTACTGCCGTCGACGGATGCGGAGAAGGCTTACGATCGAGTGGATTGGAGCTTTCTCACGGCCGTCCTACAGCGATTGGATATAGGTCCCCGTATGCTGAGTTGGATCTCTGCCTTGTATCAATCCCCAGTGGCCCAGGTTAGGGTCAATGGCAACCTCTCCGAGCCGTTCCCCATCCGAAATGGCACGCGACAGGGCTGCCCCTTGTAGCCCCTGCTATTTGCCCTGACCCTGGAGCCTTTGCTTTGCAGGGTGCGGGCGAATGTGAACATTAAGGGGGTCATGGTAGGCTCTTCGGAGCATAAGCTTTCCGCTTACGCGGACGATGTCCTGTTCCACGTGACGGACCCGGTCACCTCGCTGCCCAATCTGATGGCGGAACTCTCGGAGTATGGTAAAGTGTCCAACTTTCAGGTAAACTATTCTAAGTCAGAGATTCTACCCATCTCTATACCCCCGTCTATGGCGTCGGCATTACGGTCCTCCTTCCCGTTTTCGTGGACGGTATCCACCATGAAATATTTGGGTGTCCATCTCACCCCCTCCCTGGACTCCCTATACGCTTCTAACTACGTCCCCTTGTTACAGCGGATTCGTGGAGATCTCGAGTCCTGGAATAAATCCTCCTTTACGTGGGTCGGCCGCACTAATATCCTTAAGATGGCGGTTCTCCCTAGAGTGTTATTTCTCCTGCAGATGCTCCCTGTGCCGCTTCCCCGGCGCTTCTTCGCCGAATTGAAGAGCTTGTTTATTAACTTTGTTTGGGGGGGCAAGAGACCTCGGATAGCTGTTGCTTTGTTGCAGAGGACCAAAAGAGAGGGGGGCCTCGGCCTGCCTAACATTTTGCAATATTATAGAGCTGTGGCTCGCCAACGCCTGTTGGATTGGCGGTTTCAGACCTCCACTAAACTGTGGGTCTCCTTAGAGAAAACGGTGGCCGGCAGAAACTTGGCATACGCCCCGTGGGTGCCAGCGGGGGACAGGGGACTGTCGCATTGGGCATCCCCCCTGACGACCCACTCACTTCGGGTGTGGGATAGGTTGAATGGGGCCTTGGCTCTGGCCCCTTCCACTTCTCCGCTGGCTCCGGTGGGGGGATTTCCTTGGTTCTCCCCGGGTGAGCGGCTATCGTTTCTGGGCTCCTGGGCCAGCGACGGTGAGGTCAGCTTGGCTCGTTTCTGGTCGGATGGGCAGTTGGTCCCCCTGGGGACACTACGTGATCGCTATGGGAGCTTTCCATTTGATTTCTGGAGGCACCGACAGCTGTCCCATTTCGTGGCCTTGCTTTGTCAGCGGGCGCAGATCAGGACCGAGCTTACTGGCTTTGAGCGTCTATGGGCTGCCCGTGACCCCCAGCCGCATCTAATTTCCTTTCTGTATAAGTTGTTGGAGTCGGCCAGGCCCCCCTCAAAGCTTTACTTCATCCGGGCATGGGAGAGGGACTTGGATCTGGAGTTCTCCCCCGAACAACTCCATAGAATGTACCGCATGACCCATTCTAGCTCGGTAGACTCAAAAACGCAAGAGAATAACTACAAACTGCTTACTAGGTGGTATAGGGTCCCAGCCACTCTGGCCAGGTTTTGCCCCGGGGTTTTGGATGGCTGCTGGAGGGGCTGTGGGCAGAGGGGGACGTTCCTCCACGTCTGGTGGTCGTGCCCCTTGGCTGGCACCGGTGTGGACCTGCCGGACTCCCCGGGTCTTTTTCTGCTGCATGCCCCTCTGGTGCCCATTCCGAAATACAAACGAAGCGCTCTTCCACATTTGCTCAATGCGGCTAAGCGCCTTATCCCGATCCATTGGAAGACCTCCAGGGTCCCTAGTGAAGCAGACTGGCTTCGTAAGGTGAAGGAGATTATGGAGGCTGAGGAGTGGCTGGCGACTTGTAGGGGTGCTAAGGAACTATTTGATGCTGCCTGGTCCCAGTGGCGTTTTTACGCCCCGAATTATTTTCCTGTGTCCTCCAGTCTGGACGTGGCCCTCTTGGCGCTGGCCGATCCTGAGTTCCGCCGACGAGTCCAACAGGCCTCGGAGGTTCCTACTACCTAGCTACATTTCTCACCCTGTCGGTGGTGTGAGTTGTGGGCGCCAGGCGCGGACCTCCCTGTTCCCTTTCTCCCCCTCCCTCTTCCCCCCCCTTCCCCCCTTTTTTTTCCTTTCTTTTCTCTCCTTCCTTTTTTCTTCTCGCTCTTTTTTCTTTGTTTCTGGCTGGCGAAGCTTCCTCCCCCCCCTTCTCTGATGCTCTGGATGGGGATCCTCGATGCTGGAGTGGTGGGCCATAGTGTGTAGATTGGTTTGGTGGTCCGTGGTCCGGGCTTTCTCTTCCCCTGCCCCCTCCGGGGTTTGGGGTTGGGCCAACTGGGGCCGAATGCCCAGGCCTGGGAGAGCCCCGGCCCCATCAGTTTTTGGTTACTTAGCGGCCGGACCCCGGCCGAGGGTCTTCGATCCCACTCAGCAGCTCCTCTGATGTGAGCTGGGGTTTGAGGCGAGTCGCCTCGATGTTATGTTGTGTCCTTTTTTTTCTATATGCTTGTGCCAGTGCTCTGCCCATCCATCCTGTATACTTTTGTTCTTGTATTTTTGTCGATTGTTATTGCACTTTTATTTTCAATAAAAATTGATTATACAAAAAAAAAAAAAAAACTAAGAAAGTCTAAGGGTTCACAGCTGAAGACCATGCAGGAGCATATAACACAAGGTTGTAGACTTGGACAGTCTGAATTCTTGCAGCTGGGGACCAGAAGACACTTTGCAGCACAAATAGGCAGGATGAACAGTTCAAGCATCCGCAGCTGGAGACCATGGATAACCTGCAGCACAGGAATTAGACTCTACTCACAGATCCCAGGGGTAGAGAACAAGTCCATGGGCTCTGTCCATAGGAGAGTAGTCCAGCAGCCAGTCCAGAGGAGCTCCAGGGGCAGACAGCCCCCTGAAGCTTGCAGGCTTGCAGATCAGTTCCCTCTCAACACACAGATCTATCTCCAAAGTGGGGAAAAACCTAATCCCCTCAGGGATCCAGATTATTTAACAGCCGTCATCTGGGCACACCTCCTCAAGAATTCGCCAGGCCCTGATAAATATTCAGGCTGGTCTTTTGGAATTCTCCCTCCCTAAGTTTCAGAAATGTCTTCTAGAGGCAAGTGAACCAATTAGAGTAGCAGCCTGTGAAACACTGAACAGATCAAAACAAACAATCACAGTGCCTATGATTACAGAGCAATCCAAATTCAAAATTTACAGAGGGTGCTACACCCCAAGCACTTACCTCAACCCTACTGAACATCTTTGGGATGAATTGCAATGCTGATTGTGAGCCAGGTCTTCCTATTCAACATCAATAGCAGACCTCACCTATACTCTTGGCCGAATAGCCAGAAAATTCCTACATACACACTGCCACAATCTTAAAGCTGAAGTTTAGGTACATAATTACATTGGTCCAGCTTTGCTCATAATAAGTATGTCTGTGCTATACCTGTGGGATCCCAGTGGAACCCGGAAATCACTGTAGTAAGCGCTGCTATACCAGTGGTACCACTAGCTTCAGGATGCAATGTAGCATGCCATTCAGAAGACACCTTGGACCAGGTGGAAATTATGAGGTCACCACCCCACCCCCTTGCCCAGTCAGAGAATGTTTTTATTTCATTGAGTAACTTCAAAGTGTTCCCTGAATGGCACAAGGAAGTGTTCGAACCACAGTGATTTCCAGTTTTCATGGGGATCCCACAGGTATGACCGCATTCAGTAGATCTGTAAAATGGAGAAGATCAATTTCCTTTTAATTGAATATCCAGAGATCAGGGTTTAACACAACCATCAAGTTTTCTATACCACAAACAAGTCTGGACATACCAGCAGAATATTTATGGTTTTGGAACACCCAGGGCCGTTTGAAGGAATTTGGGGGCCCCAAGCAAAATGGACATGGAGGCCCCCCCCGCACACATGCAAAGCCTACAGGAACCACAGCATAGCCATACAGTTTAAGTTCACCCACACTTTATATAAATAAAACATTAGTACAGTGCAAATACAGCTTGAAAAAATATTTGAAATTTGAACATTTTCAACAATTGAACATTTGCAAAAAACACCACTGTACCATAAAATCAAATATACATTAAAAAGTGCACAATAACTAAATCTAACATACTTACACACACACATACACTCACATTAACATTTTTCAGTTCTCACAAACATGTGCAAACAAATTATCTAAAACTGTTGTTTGCGAGCCTTGTCTTCTGCAAAGGCAATCACAATGTCCTCCATGCCCCTCCCGTTACCCCACCATGTGCCCTAGATGATACCAGGGGGACTTTTTTCTTATGCTATTAGACTATCCAGCTGTCTGTTAACAGGTAGGCATTGTTCCCAATGTGGTCCAATTTTTGCACGAAAAAAATGGAGTGACAGACTGTCAGTGTGATCATACCTGTTGCTGGCCTGGTCCGGTCCACGTGTGTGAGGAGGATGTGATGACTCCTGGTGTGTCTCTCTCTCCCGCGTGCACTTAAGGCCGCCTAGGCTGGGGCGGGGCTGGTGCGCACTGCGCAGATGTGCGCCGCCGCCGCGCACTCTCCCCCTAGCGAGCCGGCGCCGCGTGACGTCATGTCGCTCCTCCACTGTGCGCCCGCCGGCCTGTCTCAGGCCGCCTGTGTGTTTTCTGAGGCCGGCCTGTGTGTGTGAGGCGTGGCGCGTGGCCGCGGCGGTTGTGTTTTGGGATAATGTCAGTCTGTGTCTTGGGGCCCCAGGCCAGCTCGGGGCCCCAAGCAATTGCTTGTTTTGCCTGCTTTGACGTGACGGGCCTGGGAACACCCTTGAAGCCTGAGTCTGCTGCCAGTTTGCTGGTCATAAGTAATAAAATTAAAGTCATAAAGAATTAGCTTTATCACCTGTGTTGTTACCATAACGATTTTGAGAACCTGCAAGGCGAGTTTCCAGGGTATCTGGCGTCGAGCCTTGTACTTGTCACATGGACTCATAAAATAGAACTTCAGATCTTCCTTTAACTTTATACCTTCCCTCTCCGACTCCTCCTGTTCCATAGATGAAACTCTGCAAAAAGCAAAAAACAAAATAGCAAGAGATAAAAACCTTTGATAAACATTCATTTTATAGAATCTTAGTAAATTTGTCAAGCAAAAATTACAGTTATCGGCAGCACTGAAATCATGCAAAAATCTAATTTTTTTTTTGTACAACTAATGCCAACAATTACCATGCAGAGTCTTTGGCAGTAAGATGGTTAGGTTTTTGACTCCCTAAAACATAACTGAAGTCATACATATATATATATATATATATATATATATATATATATATATATATATATATATATATATATATATATATATATATATATATATATATATATATATATATATATATATATATATATATATATATATATATATATATATATACACATATATACATATACATATACACATACACACACACATACACATACACACACACACAATGTTCTATTCTGTAACACTTGGACCAAGTAGAGTTTGTTAGGTAAAAATACAAAAATTATAGGATTCTCCATAGGTCTACTTCAAATACTTATTTCCAGATTTTCCGCATCTTTAAAGGTTCGATTCACACCTATGCATGTTGTTTTGAGCATTTCTGTAGTGCTTTTTGCTGTGCTTTCCACGTCTTTTACTGCGATTTGCAATTTCATGAGTTTTTATTTTGGAAAATTTGTTGGGTAGATTTAAAAAAAATGCAAATCGCGGCAATATCCCGGTAAAAACACACGAAAAAATGCAATACTTGCATTTTGGAGGCGGGTCAATTGAAGTCTATTACATGCAAAACGCTGCATTTTGCAGGAAAAAAATCCCCGACCCTTTCCAAAGATCCATTGATGTGAACGTGTTCTATAGGAGCCAATGTTAAAAAAATGAAATGCATCTTTGTGAATCTCCTTTTGTTTTTATTTCTTTTTATTTTTGGCAGCTTTCGGTGCAAGTTGGTAATTCCTTAAGAAAAGCTTGATTAAAAAAAATTAAACTTCATAGCAGGTAGGGAATAACCTTGCATTTGATGGCTCAATCCCGGGGGTGTGGGTTTGTGCAATATATATATATATATATATATATATATATATATATATATATATATATATATATATATATATATATATATATATATAATTTTTATATAATAAAATTTAATATAATATATAATTTTTTTTTTTTTTTTTTTTTTTTTTTTTTTAACAAATACATACACACAGTAATTTACATAAAGTTTTGTCGATCCTGACATGTGACAGGAATCTATTTTCAAGTGTAGCACATTCCTTATACCGTATAATTGTAATGGCACATGTGTTGTACAAAGGGATCACGTCCCTACGGTGAACTCAGTAAGGAATGATCTATTTGATTTTGCAACATATACATCATTTCAGAATAAAGAATCTTGCTACATTTAAAATCCTTTTAGTGCTGCTGACACCTGTTCTCTCAGTGCTACATCACGGAACCTCCAGTCTTTACAGGAAAGAGTCAATAGTGGACAGTGCAGTGGAGGACCAGGGAAGTGCCTTACAATCCACAGCCTGTAGTGTGCTTCCATCAGTGTGTATAAAAATTGATTTGGAGTTTAAAAAAAAAAAAAAAAAAAAAAAAAAAAAAAGGAAAAAAAAAGGGGGGGGGGGTTCGGATTTTTTTTTTTTTAGTAAAATCAGATATTTTTATTTTTATATGTTTTTAAAATGCTTTTGGAGTCATCAATCTAAATATTGTTTTATATTTAAGATACATTAATAATTTCATTTATTCATCATGAAATGGAGCTTAGTTATGTTGGAGGAGGCTGCATATTCTGCAATATTTACATTTTTGGTAAACTCATTCAATGAATCCAAGCTGAGATAACATGCACTGCGCATTGATGCATTCACACAATTCCACAGTAACTACCAGCAAGAATTAGTCCTTACGTTTAAAGCGGAGTTCCGGTCTCGGGGGTCAAATTTAGATAAAAATACCCCGGGACAGTCAGGGCTAGTACATTCCACAATGGAAAGCCTCTGAACTGTCCCGGTTCGCACTTACCTGTAAGAAGAAATACTTACCTTGAAAAGTTATTCTCCAGCGCTGCCATCTCAGGTACGGGCAGCTGAAGCCAGCGCGTCCTCTTCTGCGGCCTCTTCGGTAACGTCGGAGTCCCACAATGCACTGCACTGGCCCTGCTCGTCACTTCCGATGCAAGCGCGGCATGCCCAGAAGCTGTTTAGCAGGGAATGCCGCGCCTGCACCGGAAGTGACGAGCGGGGCCGGTGCAGGCGCATTGATTCCTGGGAGCGATGACGTTCAGCTCCCAGGAGTCATCGCAAGCCGGAAGTGACGGCGCGGGCCGCGGCCGCAGAGGGAGGAAGTGGAGGAAGGTGAGTATATTTTCTTCAATATCTTGAATAAGTGACCAAAAAAATTCGGGAGCATCCATTTCTTTTTCAGGTGGCCCTCAGCAAGCGGATGGCCCAAAATAAATTTTTTCAATTTTGAGACCGGAAGCGCATCTGTCATTTCAGATCCCTCATGGCAACACCTGTTAGCAGGCACGTCCCTCACCTTGTTTTGTCACTGCCGCATCACCAGCCATCCCATTAAAGTGAATGCAACCGTCGGTGAGTCAACAGCGGGTCAGAGGAGGAGCCACTGTGGTACAGAGATGACAGTTGCTCTTTAAAAATGATGATTTCAAATTGAGTTTATTCAAATCAAGCCTTTTTACTAGTGATTTAAATCAAATCCACCCTGGTTTCTATTGATGCACACAGTGAAGGGATGGAAGAGAAAAGGAGTCACCCTAAAAACAGGAAAACATGGGCAGTGATCACAGCACTAGCTTAAACCTGGAACATAGGCAAGGATTCAAAGATAAAAAAGCTGCATGCTTAGTAAGTGAATAAAGCCACTACTGAAAGTGCCTAAAAAAAAAAAAAAAAAAAAAAAAATTATATATATATATATATATATATATATATATATATATATATATATATATATATATATATATATATATATATATATATATATATATATATATATATATATATATATATATATATATATATATATATATATATATATATATATATATATATATATATATATATATATATATATATATATATATATATATATATATATATATATATATATATATATATATATATATATATATATATATATATATATATATATATATATATATAAAAAACGGGCCATGTCATTTTTGCAATAATGTTGGTAGCAAATCAACAGCAGCAGGTGAACTGCAGTCCATGATCCGAGATGTGAAGAGGAAGGAGTACCTGACTGCTTCACTAAGGCCCCGTTCACACACGGAGTCCATTCAGATCAGCCTGTCAGTTTTTTTGGCGGATCTGAACGGACGCCCCATCCCATCCAATCCGATAAAACCGGATGGATGGAAACCCTATTTTCCATCAGTCTGGCGGATTGGATGAGAATGGACAGACGGTCTGTTCCCATCCGATTCCCCCATAAAGAAGAATGTGGCCCTGACAGCTCTGTCTCGGCACACAGCTGTCATCCGCCTGCCAGGGCCGGACTGGCCTACCGGGAAATTTCCCGGTGGGCCGCCGGCCCTGGGGCCACTTTGGGGCCGGCCGCTTTAAGCATTGGGGTCGGTGCCGCGGCCGCTGTGATGATGGCCGCTGCAGCAGCCCCGGCCCGATATACTCTTTCTACGCCAGCCGCTGTGAGCGGCATGACATCACATCCAGATCCGGCGGGGACAGCTGCGTGGAGTGCGCGGCGGTGGTTCACCTGACTGGCTGAGCCTGAAACTGTCACAGCGCCGACCCCGATCCCTCCCACTCCCACACAGACGCGCCAGCCCAGCACATCGCAGGCGAGCCTTACAGGCAGTGTGTGGCATGTACAGGGTACATTTAAAAAGGTAAATGGTCATGAGCTTCATGTTGGGAGTTTAATGTGCAAGAACTGCCCAAGCTTAAAATATAGAGCAACCACTAGTATAACATAAAGCGTGTTAACCCCCCACCCCCCCCCCTCCCCGGGGGACATAGCACTTGTTTCCACATAAATCCATGCATGGGTTGCTGAGTTGTCGTGTTGAATAGCTAGTGCTAACCTCCCCCCTCCCACTAATACAATGCCGGCCTGACTTCACTTGCTCCCCCCCTCCCCCTCATAGAATGCTTATCTACCACCCCCTCTGGGGCCCCTCCCCCTAATACAATGCTGATCCCCCCCCCAAAAAATTTAGGGGGAGGGGGGGAAACAGCATTGTATTAGGAGGAGCGGGGAATCAGCATTGTATTAGGGGGAGGCGGCTGGGGAGAACAGCATTGTAATAGGGGGAGGAGGCCGGGGGGTCAGCATTGTATTAGGAGGAGAGGGCCAGGGGGGGGGTGACAGCATTGTATTAGGGGGAGAGGGCGGGGGGATCAGCATTGTATTAGGAGGAGAGGGCCAGGGGGGGGGGCAGCATTGTATTAGGGGGGAGAGGGCGGGGGGATCAGCATTGTATTAGGGCCCTTAATACAATGCTGATCCCCCCTCCCCCTAATACAATCCTGCCCCCCCCCGGCCCCCTCCCTCAAATACAATGCTGATCTCCCAAATGTAGGGGGGAGGGGGGGGAACAGCATTGTATTAAAGGGAGGGGGCCGGGGGGTGAAATGTGCTTTAAAATGCATGATTTTACCTTTCTATGAACAAGAAATCAACGTTGTGCTGGTATGACGACGCAATGCTATGGGGCTGGTATGTAATTTTTTCCAGGGCTGGTTTTCATACCCAGTCCGGCCCTGCCGCCTGCTCAGCGGGCGATAGGCAGGTCGATCCCCCTGCTGATAAAAATGGAGTCCGCCTGACGGACTCCGTGTGTGAAAGGGGCCTAACTGACTCTCTTGAAGCTCATAACTGACTATGGGAATTATGGGATATACTGGAAACGCCACTACCTCTGTTCCTCTGACTTAATGGCGATATGACTAGGTGGCTGCTGTGGACTTTGGTGGGATTTTTGACACAGGTGGATGTTCTCTACTGCCCTCTCTCCATCTATCTCTTCCTTTCTCTCGCCTTAGTTTCTCTTTCCCCTCTTTTTTTCCTATTAATATTTTTTTTGACTCAAAAAAGGAGCTAATTTCTGATGGGTTACACATGGCAGCGTAGCTGGAACCTGGTTGACATACAACGGTCTTGAGCAATAATCATTAAGCTTGATGTTGACGAATGATATGTGGTTTTTCCTCAACTGAGCTGCATTGTTGTATGTCGTGCAAGTGGACACCATTTATGGCTTTTGTGAATCTATTTGTATTTTTTTTTTCCTTCTTATATTCCTTTGTTCTTACTTTTGAAAAATTACTAAAAAATTGTCAGTTTTAAAAATCAACAGCAGCAGGAATGTTGAAGATACCACTGATCTGCTCCTATAGCGTGGAAACCTTGCAGAATCTCTCTTGCCAACAAGGAAAGAACACTAGTAGCAGCAGCAGGTCGCTACAAATGCATGGCCATTGCCCTGCAGGTTGGGAGAATGGAATCATTACACTCATGCAGACAAGACCTTTAAAATATATCTAGATGGACTTTTATCTTTTTTCATTCAGACTATGTATCTATTAGATCTAATTGTGGCCATACATGTGTAGCACTGCCCCCTTGAGGACTGCTGGTTAACACACTCTCGGGTCCCCCTGGGTTACCATTAGCAACACTGGCATTAACAAATTAACACTTTATTTCTTGGCTCAATGATCAGTCAAGGGGTATGTAGTTGTTTTTGGTGTTTTATTTTAAATAGGGATGGGAGAAGGGAAGAGTGGGATACTCCAGATTAAACTATTCATAATGGATGAGGACTCCTGTCTGAAGATGCAGCCCGGCTGCAGATTCACCTTGCCACTAGATGAATTTAGGTTAAGTCTCTGTACAGAGGACTTAGTTGGGTGGATTTTCTTCAGGATACCCGCCTAGTATCCACTTTCACTCCACAGACTGACACCCGTCCTCTGACTGTCCTACACTGGGGTGGCCCCCCTCAGGTCAGGCCCCTAGACATGATCCCCTGTACTCATGATACTGTTTTATAAGGGTCACCAGCATATCTACCCTTCCAGTCAGTTCTCCTGGCTCTCTGGGTTCAGTTCCTTTCCTCTGGTCCTCAGGCTGACTGCCTGTGGCCACGTGCCTCTGCTACAGAGGAGGCGGCAGCCGCCACCCTCCCTCCGGGACTCTGCTTACCACCCAAAGACCACACAACACATGTGCTCCTGGCTTTTATACAGTATCCCATAATGCACTGAGACAGCCAGTCTCTACCAATCACTGGGACTGTATCAAAGCCTGTGTACCCATTGGTCAGGTTTCCTCCCACTGTCCAACATGCCTCCCTATTGGACCAGTGTGAAATACTATCTAGACCCACTAATCACACACTGAGCAGACCTAACTCACAGATCCTGCTCTCTGGTAGGCAGAAAGCAATATAGATTTGCCTGCTGCTCCTCTGATAGGCAGACAGAGCCAAAAACTATACTCCCACTAGCACCTACCTAGGAGGGTGTTACACATTGATTTGTGATTGATCTAGATATGAACGATCCCACAGACAAGCAATTCATTAGAAAATAAAACCGAACACTGCAACGCATACAGTATGAACTGGGAATACAACCACAAACAATTAAAAATTATCAATTAAAATGAAATCAACCTGAAATAGGATTTGTTTTCTGATATATACACAGATATTCATTCGATCAAGGCCAATAAACTTGCCAAAGATCAATCAAATTTAGGTTCAGTGGTTTAGGATTAGTATTCGATTCAATCATTTTAGTTAAGATGAATAATTGATTGGAAGACAATCAATGTGTGTGGGGACACCATTACACTTACTCCACAAACAGCATGTCCATCTTCTGGATCGGGAACTGGAGAGAGGATCATTAGGAGAAAAACATGTCCTGTTCACCGTCTGTAAGAGTCCAGGTGTTTGCACCGCAGATACAGCTAGTTCTCAGCCATGCCCAGTCTATGACTATGGGAAGGAACAAACAGCCTCACAGGGCCAAAGGGTTGGCAGAAGGACTTGAAAGATTACATTCTGTGCAAAGGTAAACTGTAGTGTGTACGAATACACCAACCCGGATATTCCGCATAGACCAGTCGTCTGGCATTTCTGTTTGTCTTCCTGGCAATCATTGCACGCTTTCATTGTCTTGCTGGTCATCTATATATTTTGTATTGTGTTTGTCCAACCAGAAAAGCCCCTTTGGGATATTTTTAAACTTACACTGCAGACGTTTTATATTCTTATTCTTTAAAACAACCAGCAAAGAGAAAAAAATAAAAATATAATAAAAAAAAGTTTATAGCAGTGGTAGGCAATTTACAAGGAATGAAGGGCCTCATCTGTGGCCCCTGACCACTTCCAGATTTATAAAGGGCAATTGCCCCAGGTCCCCCCCTCTATACAAAAATATAAAAAAATGAACAATGTGTTATTTTATTAAAATCTATCTTGAGAAACAACAGTTTTCCTGCAATCACCTGTAAATATTTTTACTCTTTTAGGCCTCATGCATGTAGGTGGCGTGCCGCATGGTGCAGAGGCAATATTTACCACAGGCAGAAACTATGAAAGATTTGAAGTCTATTGACGTGATGCAATAACAGTTCACAAAACACCCGGTGGGAAGGCTACCCAACCGGGTAAAGTTTCCAGCAGCGTAAGGCAGGGGAAGACTGGACGACTTTCGGCCCAGAGGGCAAGTACAAACTAGAGGCCTATGGTGAAGCGACTAGGCCCCCCCTCCCATTCTCCCTCTTCCTGTCCTCCCCTTGACCCCAATTCCAGGCTGAATCCCTGCTCCAGGTACTCTCCACTCACTGGCTGAGGGGGCAGTTGGGGGGTAGAGTCTCCAGTCGGGCATGGAACCGGCCTCTGCTCAGACACAGTGTTCACCATCCATACTGAGGGGGGGGGGCTGCTCTCTGTCCTTGTCTTCAACACACACTCAGTAGGTCAGCAGTGGAGACATTTTACTTCTCTTCACCAAGAATCCTTTAGGCATGTCTGTGGCAGAAGCGGTGCAGCCTTTTTACAGGGCATCAGAGTGGCCCAGGAGGCAATTGCCCCCCTGCCCCCTGGCCAAGTCCTCCCCTGGCGTAAGGGTCCTTTCACACGGCTTTCTGATCAGGTCTGCCTGTCAGTTTTTCAGGCGGACCTGATCGGATGCTCCATGCAGCCCTATGGAGCGGTGGATTTCAGCCGACACGCACTGCTATCCAATCCTGTCCATGGAATCCAGATGAAGGGTAACCCTATTTTCCATCCGTCTGGAGGATCGGATCGGATGAAAATGGACAGGCGGTCCATTTTCATCTGATCTCCCCATAGAGGAGAGCGGGGCTCTGACAGGTCTGTCTCTGCACACAGAGCGGAGACGGAGCTGTCATCCACCTGCCTGCAGGGATCAGCGGATCAATCCCCCCACTGAGCAAAGCGGAGTCCGCCGGGCAGAAAGCCTGTGTGAAAAGGACCCTAAAAAGAGGCAGATTCCAGCCGGACTGGCAGATTCTGTTGAGAGGGGACAGAATGAGGCCTGGCCATCTAGTTCCCAATCGGGAAGGTGACAAAAAGTGATGGGACCCTATGCTTTCCCTCCTTGTCAGGAATCTTTCCCTAATGCTTGTACTGTCCCTAACAATAAGGATATTTTTCCCTACTCGCAAAATGCATGGCAAGCATGGGAGCCAGGACCTTAAATAGGCCCTGCCAGACCCAAGATGGTTGCTAGTCACATGGAGCGGCAGCATCCAATTGGGTGCTACCCCAGTGAACCAGGAAACCGTAGAGAAACTGTGTTCCTCTCAACTTCCTCTCAGCTGTGGAGGAGTGCCACCTACAGTAGAGAAAGTAGACTGCACCTGCCTACATACACATTGGGCATTTAGCCCTGGTGCATGGGACCCTTGGCGTTTAGGTGTGGGTGGAAGGCACAGGTGCACCATCCAGCCACAAAGCTAGTAGCCTGTCATGTTCTATTAGGGGCTGAAAACTGCCACAGCTTGACAGGGCTGAATGGTGCACTAAGCTGTTTAAACTTCATGGTGTCCCTATGCCTTCTGTCTGAACGTAAAACGTCAGTCTAAGGGACTGGGACTAAATGCTCAGTGTGCATGACTTCGATGGTATCATTTTGATTGAATATTGGCAGCTCAAGCGAACAACGCTCTCAATCCCTTGTCTACCAAGGTACAGTTATAAACATCCCGATACGTGGTACGCTCAACCAACCTCTAGACGCGTTTCGCCCTCCCCTTTGGGCGTCATCTGTAGCTCCACGATTGAGCATACCACGTGATATCCGGTTGGTGGAACGCATGCTGCGAGAGCAGCAACCACCAAGCCGTGCACCGCTGTCTTTACCATTTATGTTGTGAAAGTAGTTTTCTTTGACCCAATAAAGAATGTTTTTAATGTACTTCACTATGGATGACCTTTTGTTTTAATGAGGGCCTCCAAGAACATCTATATATATCTACATTCAAGGATATTTCCAACTTATATCATCGTACAAGTCTGGCTCCATAAGGATCATTGCTTACAGCAGAGAGATCTGACCATTTCCTTCCGCTCTACTTAAATTTGGCTTTGGTAAGTAGGGAGCCACGAGGGGGAGCACAAGCACTTTTCCTCAGAAGTGGAGCACAGCAGCACTTGTATTCATTTATCTGCCATTTGCATAAGAAAGGACTTTTATTTATTTATTCATCTATTGATCTATTTACCCATATAAGGAGTACAAGGACTTTGGCAACACACACTATTTATTTTTGTGCACGTATTATATATCGTTATATTTATTCATTGTATGCTAAATTTATATTTGTATATACGATTCATTTAGCAGTGCTGATCACCACTGTTTACATTTCACTAAAGGCACTAGCACTTTATTTTTCAGCAGCAGCTATATCACAATATAATTAAATGTATCACTCTTTTATCTACCATAAGCGCGGGGCTATCTGCTTTTCAGATGAATATTAGCTCACTCCCAGGTTTACAGTTGCCATTCCCCGTCCACTGTAGCCAAAGATGCAGCTAATCCAGCATGATCTGTGCCTTATTAGCTGCAGTGGAGGGCTAGGGAGGCATTCAGGGTCTAATATACCACTGATGTGTCCATCAAGAGAGCCTGTCACCTGCCCATGCTATTAGAAAACAGGCTTGTGGGCCTCCATGTGATAACGATAAAGACAACAATTGTACAAAGTGTTACAAAAAAAAAATTTAAAAAAGCACCCCTATCACCTCCGTAGACACGTGCAAATGTGAGACTAAACATTCTAGGGCCACAGGTCGCATTTAATTCTTAACAAGTAGCCTGAAAAGGCTTTTAGAGCATCACCTATGGAGAATTTTGGGTAGCAAGGATTCACTATTTCACAGGCACACGCAATTTAAAGGGTAAAAAGGAGAAGTTCAATTTTTTTTTTTTTTTTTTTAAAAACAATAAAATGCACATCTTGATGTTGATGATGGAGTGACGCAGATGGACTACGGTGGTCGGGGCTCAGCAGCCATGATTATTGTGGTCAGCTCACAGAGGGGGGACACAGGAAGTGGCAGGATCAGCCGGGTTTTTTACTGTTTTAGAGGCATATTAGACAGCACAAGCACTGTGCTGCTTAACCTGCTAAAAAAGGAACAGGATGTTTTTTTTTTTAAGGGTTACAAACACTTTAAAGCGTTAATTACCCCAACACTTCATATTCCTGATAAGTGCCTGCTGTACCATGTACTTGTATGAAAAAGTCTCCTGTTCTCTTTGTATTGTGAAATCCTAGTATTCCTGCTAGTCCATCTGCTCTTCTATTAAAAACTGACCACACTAAGCAGGAGAACAAATCCTGTTCAGTTCCCTAGCTTAGCTGGAAACTCAGCCTGCCCTCCACCAATGATCAGACTTCTCCTGACACGCCCCCTCCCCCCCCTTGCACAGCCTTTCACTGGGAAGCTCAGTATGCTGCTGCTTCTACTCCCCCCAGCTCTTGTGCAGCTGAGAACAGAGTAAAAAAAAAAAAAAAGAAAAGAAAAGAAGAGGAAAAGAGAAGAGGAAAAGAGAAGAGGAAAAAAGAGAAGAGGAAAAGAGAAGAGGAAAAAAGAGGAAAAGAGAAGAGGAAAAAAGAGGAAAAGAGAAGAGGAAAAAAGAGGAAAAGAGAAGAGGAAAAAAGAGGAAAAGAGAAGAGGAAAAAAGAGGAAAAGAGAAGAGGAAAAAAGAGGAAAAGAGAAGAGGAAAAAAGAGGAAAAGAGAAGAGGAAAAAAGAGGAAAAGAGAAGAGGAAAAAAGAGGAAAAGAGAAGAGGAAAAAAGAGGAAAAGAGAAGAGGAAAAAAGAGGAAAAGAGAAGAGGAAAAAAGAGGAAAAGAGAAGAGGAAAAAAGAGGAAAAGAGAAGAGGAAAAAAGAGGAAAAGAGAAGAGGAAAAAAGAGGAAAAGAGAAGAGGAAAAAAGAGGAAAAGAGAAGAGGAAAAAAGAGGAAAAGAGAAGAGGAAAAAAGAGGAAAAGAGAAGAGGAAAAAAGAGAAAAAGAGAAGAGGAAAAAAGAGAAAAAGAGAAGAGGAAAAAAGAGAAAAAGAGAAGAGGAAAAAAGAGAAAAAGAGAAGAGGAAAAAAGAGAAAAAGAGAAGAGAAAAAGAGGAAAAGAGAAGAGAAAAAGAGGAAAAGAGAAGAGAAAAAGAGGAAAAGAGAAGAGAAAAAGAGGAAAAGAGAAGAGGAAAAGAGGAAAAGAGAAGAGGAAAAGAGGAAAAGAGAAGAGGAAAAGAGGAAAAGAGAAGAGGAAAAGAGGAAAAGAGAAGAGGAAAAGAGGAAAAGAGAAGAGGAAAAGAGGAAAAGAGAAGAGGAAAAGAGGAAAAGAGAAGAGGAAAAGAGGAAAAGAGAAGAGGAAAAGAGGAAAAGAGAAGAGAGAAAGAGGAAAAGAGAAGAGAGAAAGAAAGAAAGAAAGAAAGAAAGAAAGAAAGAAAGAAAGAAAGAAAGAAAGAAAGAAAGAAAGAAAGAAAGAAAGAAAGAAAGAAAGAAAGAAAGAAAGAAAGAAAGAAAGAAAGAAAGAAAGAAAGAAAGAAAGAAAGAAAGAAAGAAAAAAAGAAAGAAAGAAAAAAAGAAAGAAAGAAAGAAAAAAAAGTTATTTTTTCAGATCTATACAAAAATGTTTTGTCTTTCATTTCTATTGTAAACTGAATGGGTTGTTTTACAAGGTGATTGTTTACAATCACTTTAAACATGCTAAAAGGCCAATCATTGATCTATACTCTTCTTTTTCTGCCATCACCTACATATATTTGTAGAATCACCAGGTACTTTATTGAAAGCTGAAGACATTTTTAAGTTCTAGTAACATGTTACGGTTCATATTTGGATTTTATTGAATGGGTTTAAATCTACTTCAAAGACAGGCCCACTTTAAAGAGGAACTCTGGACCTAAACTGATCATGTATGTAAACTGACCACACTGTATAACAAAACCTTATGTGCCCCCACCTTCTACAAAACAAAAATAGAAAGCAAAAAAGTAAAAAAAAAATAAAAAATATGGATAATGGAGGGAGAGACTGCTGTCACTGATGATTTAGTGGAAAGATATATAATTTTCTAGGGTGCTAAGTACTTGACAACACAGAGAAAATGACTCTCACTGCAAGGAAATGGTTTAAAAAGGGAATTCATTGTTTTTATTTAGGGATTTATATTCATGTTGTATATATAAAGCCTATCTGCTGTGTTTGGAGGCCTCACAGCTAGCATTTAATACAAGGGGTTCTGTTGGGAATAGCTGGGCTCCCAGGTATGTGTGGTTGTGATTTATAGAGGCGCAGATGAAAGGCACCAGTATGCCCACCACCTCCTGATGTGGCTCCTCTTCTCCTCGCCGCCCTCTAATGCAAACAAAAAGGCGCTGCTCTGACAGCAAAGAATAAAGAGGCATCTTGTGTAAATGCAACGTAGATAAATAAGAAATGCAGGCCGGATGCCTTACTGGTAACGGAAGATGACTGGTCAATGGAGTTTGAACCTCGGTCTAAACAAAGTCTCCGCTGTAGTTTCTAAGGGACACCTACTTTACATTTCTAAATCTAACAGAACTTCAAAAAGCCTTCCTAAATAAGCTGTTTATCCCCAAATGCTTTAAAAAGTGTTAAATTTACCTTTACAGGGAAAAAAAAAAAAAAAAAAAAAAAAAAAAAGGTAAACACACACACCAGACACCCTCCCCTCCCCCCCTAGTCCCCGCTGTACTTACCATCAGGATTTGAAATCCCTGCTTCTCTCCGTCAGTGCTTCTGGGATGGACCAGATCAATTCTGATTGGTCGGCACCGTCACTGTGACAAGGCTGTCCATTCAGAATCTATCTGGCCCCTCCTGAAAGCGGTGCACAGAGAAGAGCAGGGATTTTAAAGTGGAAGTAAACTTCCATCGATTGTACCTATAGGTGTGCCTTATTTACAGTACCTATAGGTGTGCCTATCTCCAAAACGTGCACAATTTAGGAGATATATACTGTATACGCTGCTGATGACGTCAACAGCGCATGAGCTCTAAAGGAAGGAATGGCCACCCGTGCCATTTCTTCAGAGCCCTGTGCCGTCACGCATCCATGGCCAGTCACAGAGCTGGAGTCCGCGGACCCGGAAGGAATATGGGTGAAGATGGATGCAGCCACCAGCGGTAACAACAAGAGCTTCGTTTGCAGTTACGTTTCACATACTGTGCTAGTATGAGATTCATACTAGCACATTATGCCTTTACTTTGCAGGTCAGAAAAAAAAAAAAAGAGGCAGCGGCTTACTTCGTCTTTAAATCCCTGGAGCACTGGAGCAGCTTTGGGGGCACAGACACCTCAGCAGCCCCAGGGGTAAGTATAGCAGGAACAGGGGGTTGGGGAGGGTTTCCAGTGTTAGTTCACCTTTATATTTTTCCTGTAAAAGGTGAACACTTTAAAAGTAGAACTATAGACAAAACTTTTTTTCTCCCCCATTTTGGGTAGAGCAAGGGAGGCTTATAACCCCTGTGCGGTAAATTGTTGCCATCTGTGTCCCATTGGGGAGTTTTCCCTTACTTCCTGTTCCATAGCCAAAAACAGGAAGTGAGAAGAACTCCCTGCAAAATTAGGTTCGGTTTCCACTAGTGCGACTTGACACATGTCAAGTCGCACAGCAAGTCAAAAGCCATTGTTTTCAATGGGGCCCGTTTCCACTGCCGCGGCTTCAGTTGCGGCGACTTCAAAAGTAGATCGTGCACTACTTTTGAGCCGTCTGGCCAAGTCTCACTGAAGCCGCAGTTTACTTTCGCTACGAAGTCGTGCTAGAAGTAGCACGACTTCGTAGCCGCACTAGTGGAAACCGAGCCTCAAGGGAATCTCTTGGGGACCCCCAGGTCACCATAACTAGTGTCCCTATTGGAAGATTTTGCCTCTATTACTTTTCTTGGGACAACCCAAAATTTGGGATTTTTTTTAACTTTCACTTTCAATGACAACAGTAAAACAGGACAAATAGAGAGGTTGAATCTCCTTATGCGGACACAGACAGCAACAAAAACTGACAGGGATTCAAATCCCTCTGTCCTCTTAAAAAAAAAAAAAAGTTGCCTTTAGTCATACTTTAACCCTTTTACTGCCACCAACATAGAAACTGCATTGAAGAATTTATGGGGTTTTACACACACTCCTGGCAGCTTCAGCTCAATTCTGGAGCTGTTCCATGCAGAAGTTTATTTTCACCACAAGATTTGACTCAGTAAAAGGCGAATATAAAAGATAAAGATAGATAAAATGCTGCCTGGAAAACCTCTGGGGGAAAGTCCAAAGCCCGGGAGCTGGGCCCTTACAAACAGATCCTGTGCTCGTCACCGACACTCGGTGCGCACAATGGAACCTTGATCTGCAATAAAATGTGTCCTTACTAGGAGCGCTGGACAGGCCTTCAACTACCCCAAAGCCCACTTGAGGGCATAAACAATAGACAATAACCGTCAATAAGCTGCGATGACCACTAAAAGTTGGAGAGTGGCTGGGAATTTTTTTTAGGCAGCTGGACTCAGGATAATTGCCTTAAAGCCCAACTCAGAACAATTAAAACAAAAAATATATTTAAAAAATTGTGCCTCCCCCTCCTCCCGCCCCCACAACTTGTATGTGATGTGGAATAGATTGCTTGTTTTGTCAAGTGGACAATCTAACTTTGAGGGACACTTACCTTACTCCACAGTTCCATGTTTTTTCTTCACTGGGAGAGGTCCCAAAAAGCCTTGTTTCTTCCTGGTGTCCAACCACTTGTGTCTCCATTGGGCACTGCTGGTCTTACACTAAATGTGATGACTTCGGAGTGCCAGGACAATGCATTGCATCGGTAGGAGAGAAGAATATCTGCCAACCATTGCAGGACCATAAAGTAAGGCAAGTTTTACTATGTTATATCATCTACATATGACTTCTATATGTAGCACCCTCCTAGATTGGTGCTAGGTAGGAAGAATTGTTTTGCTCTGCCTGCTTATCAGGAGAGTAGCAGGCAAAATATAGTTGCTCTCTGCACCTATCAGGGGAGCATGATTAATAGTTAGGCCTGCTCTATGTGCGATTCATGTGGGCTGAGGGGAGTGTCCCCACTGTAACCAATGAGGAGGTTTGTTGGACAGTGGAGGAAACTAGGCCAATGGCGCACAGGGTTTTGTAACTATCCCAGTGGGTTGGCACAATGAGAGGTGCATCATGGGTATGAAAGCCAAGGGCACATGAGGCAGGGTGTCTTTGGGCAGGAGGCTGTCTCCTCTTCTAAAGCTGTGGATGGTGTTCACAGGCAGTCGGCCTGGTGAACCAGAAAGTGTGGCTGAACCCAGAGGTCCAGTGGAAGCTGACTGGGGGAGTTTGGAGGCAACGCTGACTCTGGAAAAACAGTGTTGGTGAGTACAGAGGGACTTGCCCAGGGGTCTGCTAGGAAGGGGACCACTCCAGAGGCTAGGGTCAGCAGACAGGAGTCAGCACACAGGCAGTGACAGTAAAGGGGGTGCCAAATTTACAACCCTGAAGAGAATATCCAAGCAGGAACATTTAAAGCAACTTCACTTTAGTGGCAGAGTGAAGCAGCGGCCTTGCCGCATTCTACAGTTAGCTGTCCTCAAGACTTTGAATAGTTATTAGTTGGAGTATCCCACTCATTCCTTCTCCTATCCAAGTTCTCAATAAAACCACAAAAACAACATCCCCTGATTGTTGACTGAGAACTTTCATTGCTGTTTATCTGCTGTCAGTTTCTAAGGGTAACCCAGGGGAATCCAAAAAGTGTAATTCTCAGCAGTCCTCTAGGGGGCAGTGCTACATATATGTTTGCCGTCACTGCTGCTCTCTCCCCTTGTGCAGGGTGACTGATCTTCTCTGCCCTCCTCCTGTAGTTTTCTGCAGGCAGCCTGTAGTGGGTGGAGCCAGCTGGGTCCCTCCCACAGCTCCGCTCTCTGAATAGGCTATGTACAGCACAGTAATTGTGTCACCGCTCCTTTACAAGGTAATATCAGGCTTTCCAAAGGCATTTGTTGCACACAAAGTGGGTTTGTATCCTTTGTAGCTATTGAGTAATAATATATCTAAATGTAGGTTTTTGTGCTTAGAGTTCAGCTTGAAAGTGAAACTAAAGTCAAATTTTTAAATAACAAATATGTCACACTTATGCCTTGTACACACGTGCAGATTGTCGGCCGAACGATCGGCCGTCTTTTGTCCGGTGCTGTCATGTAGGTTGAAAACTGCAAAAGACTGCACACGAATTTTGTCGGCCAACAGCAGCCGACTGCAGAAGTGATGTCATGTGATGGTTAACTTTCCTTGTCTTTTTTCTTTTCTGAGCATGCCCAGTCTTGCAAATCTGCTGTCTGTCGGCCGAAATCTGTACTGACTGGTGAACAATCGGCCGTTCTGGTCTCGGCATACAAAAATTTTAATGCTTGCACGACAGATTCTGTTCGGCCAAAAGTGCGCTGTCGGAAGCATCATACTAACAAGCCTACAATCGGCCGATCGGTTCCCCCGCCGATGCTCCTCCCTCCTGCCGAGTACCCCCCCCAGCAAGCAGCTTGCTATGGAGGCACCCAAGACGAGCCGCTGCACTGTGTGTCCATTCAGACAGAGTCGCAGTTCAGCCCCATTCACTGACTTTGATTGACAGCAGTAGGAGCCAATGGCACCCAAATGCTTCCAAAGAGTGGCTAGAAGGTGGTAAAAACAGGTGGGTGAGCTGCAATTTTACTGCCTGCCGGCCATCCAGCTAGGTTCCACTATTGCAGCCAGACAGTGCTGTGCACCTGCCATAGCCACAATTGTTTATTCTGCAGCCATGCCTTTTTTAACCCGGCTTGCAAAGTATAAAAAAAGTTACAAAACATAAGTCAATAGAAGAGTACCATGCAAAAAAAAAATAAAAAACAAAGACAAAAAACATGACATTCAGCAAAAGTGTCAAATAGATACATTCATGTGATATATATGTACTTCCTCAGCATTTCCTGACATTTCAACATATGATTTGTTTTCCAGAAACATAAAGCCATCAGCACTTTACCCTCTCAGTGGCTCCAGTCTACAACAACGATGTCTGCGCCTCCCGATACCGGACTGAGCTCAGTTATCAAAATGCTGACACTTTACCCCAATCCAGAGCATGTGACATAGGATTTACTCATTACAAGACTATCGTCACTGCAAGGGTTAAAGTTTAATAGGCATCCCTCGACCATCCGAGAAGTTACACAACACAAAGGAAAAGCCACAAACCTCACTGTTGAAAAAAAGAGAAAAAAAGAAAAAAAAAAAAAGAGAAAAAAAGAAAAAAAAAAAAAAGAAAAAAAAAAGAGAAAAAAAGAAAAAAAAAAAAAGAGAAAAAAAGAAAAAAAAAAGAGAAAAAGAGAAAAAGATCTCCAAGATGAGAAAAGCGGGGATCACCAAGATGAGAAAAGCGGGGATCACCAAGACGAGAAAAGCGGGGATCACCAAGACGAGAAAAGCGGGGATCACCAAGACGAGAAAAGCGGGGATCACCAAGACGAGAAAAGCGGGGATCACCAAGACGAGAAAAGCGGGGATCACCAAGACGAGAAAAGCGGGGATCACCAAGACGAGAAAAGCGGGGATCACCAAGACGAGAAAAGCGGGGATCACCAAGACGAGAAAAGCGGGGATCACCAAGACGAGAAAAGCGGGGATCACCAAGACGAGAAAAGCGGGGATCACCAAGATGAGAAAAGCGGGAATCACCAAGACGAGAAAAGCGGGGATCACCAAGACGAGAAAAGCGGGGATCACTAAGACGAGAAAAAGCAGGGAACAGGAATCACTAAGATGAAAAAAACAGGGATCACTAAGACGAGAAAAGCGGGGATCACTAAGACGAGAAAAGCGGGGATCACTAAGACGAGAAAAGCGGGGATCACTAAGACGAGAAAAGCGGGGATCACTAAGACGAGAAAAGCGGGGATCACTAAGACGAGAAAAGCGGGGATCACTAAGACGAGAAAAAGCAGGGAACAGGAATCACTAAGATGAGAAAAGCGGGGATCACTAAGATGAGAAAAGCGGGGATCACTAAGATGAGAAAAGCGGGGATCACTAAGATGAGAAAAGCGGGGATCACTAAGATGAGAAAAGCGGGGATCACTAAGACGAGAAAAGCGGGGATCACTAAGACGAGAAAAAGCAGGGAACAGGAATCACTAAGATGAAAAAAACAGGGATCACTAAGATGAGAAAAGCGGGGATCACTAAGATGAGAAAAGCGGGGATCACTAAGACGAGAAAAGCGGGGATCACTAAGACGAGAAAAAGCAGGGAACAGGAATCACTAAGATGAAAAAAACGGGGATCACTAAGATGAGAAAAGCGGGGATCACTAAGATGAGAAAAGCGGGGATCACTAAGATGAGAAAAGCGGGGATCACTAAGATGAGAAAAGCGGGGATCACTAAGATGAGAAAAGCGGGGATCACTAAGACGAGAAAAGCGGGGATCACTAAGACGAGAAAAGCGGGGATCACTAAGACGAGAAAAGCGGGGATCACTAAGACGAGAAAAGCGGGGATCACTAAGACGAGAAAAGCGGGGATCACTAAGACGAGAAAAGCGGGGAATGGGGGGGAATCACTAAGAATAGAAAAGCGGGGAATGGGGATCACTAAGAGGAGAAAAGCATTTGAATGCAATGAATGCATGTAACACAATGCAATGCAGCTTAAGCCTGTCGCTTCACTGTGGATGACATTAAAAAAACATGGCAACCTGCATAAAAACGCAACACAATGCACATGAAAATGAATGTTAGGCTCCATTCACATATGACCATTCATAGATTGTGATCCAATAATTGTTAATGGCACCACAAACGCTGCCAACAAACCTCTGGTAAAACATGAAAACATGCGCAAACCTCTTCACCCAAAAAAGGTGCATTTGTCAAGCATAGGACAGCCCATGCAAATGGATGGTCTGCCCTATGCGTGTCACGTGAGAAAAAAAAAAAAAATGCTGTCAAGAGGTGAATGGGGCCTTTTATAGAACGTACATGCATTTTTTTTTTTTTGTACATGCATTTTCAGTGCATTGCAGTCATTTTTTTTTATATCAACATGAAAAACTGCAGTGCTTATGATAGAACAACTTTTCTTTTACCAACTGCTACCAAAATATTGGACCCCAATGTTGCGAAAGTCAGATTCGCATGTAGTGCCATACACAGTAATCTACAGTGCAACAAAATGAGTGAGACTCCTTGAAATGGCAAACTTCCACCGCCGCTAGTCAAGGCTTAGCAGAAGGATGGAAGGAGAGTGTGTGCAGGAGATTGTGAAAGAGGCCTTAGTGTCCAACCAGAGAGCCTTCCGATAGAGAAACAACGCACACCTAAAATCGCCAATCCCCTTCCAATAACTTACCGTAGTTCTTTGTTTCTCCAAACTGATTTCTACCTTGTTTCAGTTTGCTTTATGGAGATGAATTCTGACTCCTCTGTAGCTGAACTTGCACTTTTTTTTTTTTTTTACACCAATGAGCTGTGGGCCGAGTCATTCGCTGCTTGCAGCCCGCCTCTCTGTTTATGGAGGATGCTCATTGCAGTGAAAAAAAAAAAAAACCACAGCACTGCAATCTTGTTCACATGTGAAATTCAATTCAGCTGCCTCCACTAAAACTTTCAGATAAGATTTAGACATTCAGTCCCTGCTCACTTCATCTGAAATTACACGATTTCAAAGCCTTGAAAGACATCTGTATAGCCTCATGCACAGATGTTTATTAAATTTGTACCCGAAATCTCCAAAGGTAGTGCAGGAACCGCTTTTTAAAATCGAGGCCGCAACGCATCGATTTGAACACTGCCATAGCCGGCAACAGGATGACACTTGTCATACAATTTGACCTGTCAAATCACATGACAAATTGGTCCAATGTGAATGGGGGCTCAGGGTTTGTTCCAAGTGCATGGGTTGACACATGCGAGGTGGAACGTGTTGTAATGCGTTGGCATGCATTTCACATGTGTTGCATTTTTTTTCTTGCCTTGCATTTATGTGCATTGCATTGAAAAGAAGTAGTGCATGCTGTGCTTTTTTTCAGCGCTGGCCAAATGCAATGCAGCATGCTGGTGTGAGCTGCATTCATAGGGAACCATTATTTTTTGGTTGCCATCATGCATTAGTAATGCGCTCACAAACGTGCCCCAGCGCATCTGGTGTGAATGAACCCTCATAATAAGGGTTGAAGGTAACTGTTTTAGGGCTTGTTAACCCTGGGTATGGGAGGGAATGCGTGTTTTTACCACTAACCAACCACTTGCCCTTTCACACTGATCAGTTTTTGATGCCTTCCCCTTGACTTACAACAGAAGGTGCTTTAGAAAAATGACACCAGAGATGCAGCACTTTACGAAGCGCAGCGCAGCTGCAGTGTGAAGAGCTTCATAGGATTTATTTAGATACATTTTTCTTCCACTTTTAACCACTTAGGCCCCTTTCACATGGGGCAGATCCGCTAGCTCAGTGGGGATCGCTCCGTTGTGCGGACCTGTCAGATCCCCACTTTCCTCTATGAGAGAGCGAGCGAACGAGAAACAGGATAAAGTTATCCCAATTTTTTGTATATTGTGAAAGATGAGGTCACTCTGAGTAAATGGATACCCAACATGTTACAGTTTAGAATTGCGCACACTCGTGGAATGGTGACAAACTACAGTACTCAAAAATCTCCATAGGCGACGCTTTATAAAATGTGAACAGTTACCAGTTTAGAGTAAAGCCCCGTACACACGTACCGATTGTTGGCCGTGAATTTTCGGTCGCCGCCCGATCGGCCGATTATCAGCTTGTTAGTATGATGATTCCGACAACCGACTGCGACTTTTCGGCCGAACAAAATATGGTGTGCATGCTATAAAATTTTTGTTGGCCGTCACCAAAACGGCCGATTGTTCGTCAGTCAGATTTCGGCCGACAAAAGTCAGATGAGCAAGACTGGGCATGCTCAGAGAAGAAAAAAAACACACAAAAAGTAGACCAGAACATGACATCACTTCTGCAGTTGGTGGTTGTTGGCCGACAAAATTTGTGTGCAGTCTAGAGCACATTTCAACCAACACAACAACACTGGACAAAAGACGGCCGATCGGTCGGCCAACAATCGGTGCGTGTGTACGGGGCATTACAGAGGAGGTCTTTTGCTAGAATTATTGCTCTCACTCCGACAATCATAGCGATACCTTACATGTGTGATTGAAACAATGTTTACATTTGCGAGTGCGACTTGCGTATGCATTCTCTTTGGAGTGTGAGCATGCCAGGACCAGAGCGCTTTAAATTTTTTTTTTCTTTCTCACTGTCCCTTAAAAAAAAAAAAAAAAGTGATCACTTTTATTGCTGTCACAAGCTATGTGACCATAATAGACAGTGACAGGTACTCTTTATGGAGGATTCTGGGTTAAAAGCCCCAAAACCCCTCATTTAAATCAGCGCCATAGGAAGCTGAGTAAACCGGAAGTGACGTAGTTTCTGGGTTACTGCATAGGAGACCCAATCAAAGCAGAATCTGGCTTCATTCAGGACTCCAGACAGCCAATGGATGTGCTGGTTGGTGGCTTGGGTCTCCCCATAGGACGGCAGACCTGGGCAGAGTGGCGAAGGGAGGGGCCGCATTGGTTTTTATTACTAGAAAGCCAACCGCTGGATCTAAAAAACGGTACCGGGGTGATACCTCTAGCTATAGGCATCACCCCGGTACAACCACTTCTTCAAACCAACATACAGGGGGTTAAACCTCAAAAGCCCGTCAAAAACTGATCAGTCTGAAAGGGCCACACTAGAACGCGGTGTCAGAAAGGTGGATTTCCTGCACTGCCCTTGCTATACGTGTGCAGGTGCCATTAATTGTTAATAGCACTCCAAACACAGCATGTTTGCAGCCAACAAATCCCATGATACCGTAGTGCCATGCGGTTTGGTGTGGTGCAATCTTAAAAAGTACCACCTACAAACAATGGGTGCTACAAAGTGCAATGCACCCATTTGCGGCATGTTGGTTTAGCCTTGTTAGAATTAAAACAGGCAGTGAGGAGGCGATAGATCACCTCCTGATTGCCTGTCATACACTTTTTAAAAAGTGATACACAGCTTTTCAGCAAGTTAGCAAGGAATTAGGGATCGACCGATTATCGGCACCACCGATATATCGAGGGCTGATATGCACTTTCCCGGATATATCGGAATCGGCCCCTGAGGTTATCGATATTGCTGATATTTCGGGAAAGTGCTGTACCGGAGTGATGACTGCAGCTAGAGGCATCACCCAGGTACCGGCGTCCATAGCCGACGGTCGGCTGTCTTGTATTGACAACCAATGCGGCTGAGAAGCCGCTCGGCTGTCATTACAAGGAGCGGAAGGGGACGTCCGTCCCCCCCTTCACCGGGAGACCCGGGCATCCTACCTGCATGGCCGCCGAAGACCCAATCAAAGCCGCATTCAGCTCGGATTAGGTCTCCATGTAAAAAACTCGGGAGTGATGTCATAACATCACTTCCGGGTACTCTGCGCCACATTCAAAAAACTAACAGCATTTAAAACAGCCAAATTTGGCGTTTTGAATGCTTTTCAGTGTGGAGGAGGGGACCCCCAGATCCCTCCACAAAGAGTACCTGGTAAAAAAAAAAAAAAAAAAAAAAAGAAGTTTTACGTGTCCGAAAATACCGTCCGATACCGATATCAGATGACCAAAATATCGGTATTAAAAAAAATATCGGTTGATCACTACAAGGAATGCTGCACATGAGATTGGCCCCTAATTGAGTGTGGGTATTGCCTTTCCTTTTTTCTAAGTTTCTCTTTATTTTGTTTGTTTTTTTGTTATAATATATATAAAACAGTTCTATAAATAACATTTCAAAACTATAATAAACATACAAACGATAACAGTTGCCATAAACAATCTCTCAGCTGATACTTTTATACATACATTTAGAAGTTCTCCATTCATTCATCATTTTGGTGGAGCTGATTAATAATAAATATCCATCCACACTCACCTGGGGGGGGCAGAGCCAATACACTTCATTGATATTTCCATGGGGGGATCAGGACATGGACTCCATCAGAGCACTGCACTGACTGATGGGACAGTTGTAATTTCAGCTTTCTAGGAAGGTCAGTAAATGTGGGGTGTGGGAGGTTTCATTGGTGGTGAAGAGGAGGAGGATCTCTCATTGGGTTCCTGTGAGGGATTTAAATCTCTTAAAGGGCAACTGTCCACTAGGTGCAGGTCTATGGGCAGGAGGAGGTAAATGGACTTCTGTCTGTTTACAGCCGCATACCTCCAAGTCTGTACAGGTCCAGAAAAAATAGCAAAACAGAAAAGGACTATGCCCTGTCCTAGATTTCTGAACCTAAACATGACAGGTCGGAGGTAGCCTGATGTAAACAGACTCATAGATCCATCACAGGTCTGCCAGAGTCCCCTGTCTAAATGTGGACAATAAATGTGACATACACTCACCGGCCACTTTATTAGGTACACCCTGCTAGTACCGGGTTGGACCCCCTTTTTGCCTTCAGAACTGCCTTAATTCTTCGTGGCATAGATTCAACAAGGTGCTGGAAACATTCCTCAGAGATTTTGGTCCATAGTGACATAAATGCATCACACAGTTGCTGCAGATTTGTTGGCTGCACATCCATGATGCGAAACTTCCATCCCACTACATTGCAAAGGTTCACAGATCTGGTGAGTGTGGAGGCCATTGGAGTACAGTGACCTCATTGCCATGTTGAAGAAACCAGTGGTGAGATGATTTGAGCTTTGTGACACGGTGCATTATCCTGCTGGAAGGAGTCATCAGAAGATGGGGACTGGAGGATTTGGCTGCTAAAAGACCAGGGGGTTTTTTGCGATTTTTTACTGCGTGACTTTAACGGACAATTGCGCGGTCGTGCAACGCTGTACCTAAACAAATTTGACGTCCTTTTTTTCCCACAAACAGAGATTTCTTTTGGTGGTATTTGATCACCTGTGCGATTTTTTGATCATGCGCTATAAACAAAAAAAGAGCGTCAATTTTGCAAAAATAACAATATTTTTCACATTTTTTTGTATGAAATTCCACCCCAAAAAAATGTAAAAATCTAAATTTTTTAACATTTTCGGCCAATTTGTTTTATGCTACATATCTTTGGTAAAAAAAAAAAAAAAAAAAAAAAAAATCGCAAAAAGTGTATTTTGATTGGTTTGCACAAAAGTTATCGCGTTTACTAACAAAGGGAAAGATTTTTGTCATTTTTGGTGTTTTTTTTTAACGCGTAATGGCGGCGATCTGCGATTTTTTTTGCGGTACTGCGACATTGCGGCGGACAGATCGGACCCTTGACTGACATTTTTGACACTTTTGGGGTTACCAGTGACATTACTGCAGTAATCAGTGCTATACATATGCACTGTTACTGTAAAAATCACACTGGCAGGGAAGGGGTTAACTGTATTGGAGAGGGAGGGGTTAAGTGTGTCCTAGGGGCGTGTTTCTAACTGTAAAGGGACATGGCTATTGGTGTAAAAACAAAGATCAACGGTCCTACATAGTAGAACCGTCTGATCTTCATTTTTACACAGGGGAGAATGACAGGCGGCTTGTTTACATAAGCCATCCGCCTTTCTCCCTTCACCGGAGCGATCGTGAGTGACCGGTGACTTGTCAGTGAAGGAGCCGGGGCGGGCGCAGCTGATGGGATTGGCACCCACTGTGGTCTTCTGCTGCTGTAGCCCATCTGCTTCAAGGTTTGATGTGTTGTGTGTTCAGAGATGGTATTCTGCATACCTTGGTTGTAAAAAATGGTTATTTGGGTTACTGTTACCTTTTTATCATCTGCCCGTTCCCCTCTGACATCAACAAGGCATTTTCCTCCACACAACTGCCGCTCACTGGATATCTTCTCTAATTCTGACCATTCTCTGTAAACCTGAGAGATGGTTGTGTGTGAAAATCCCAGTAGATCAGCAGTTTTGGAAATACTCAGACCAGCCTGTCTGGCACCAACAACCATGCCACATTCAAAGTCACTTAAATCGTCTTTATTCCCCATTCTGATGCTCAGTTTGAGCTTTAACAAGTTGTCTTCACCACGTCTAGATGCATTGAGTTGCTGCCATGTGATTGGGTGATTAGCAATTTGTGTTACCAAGCAATTAAACAGGTGTACCTAATAAAGTTGCTGCTGAGTGTAAACCATGGGTGGCCAACCTTTTGGCTTCTCTGGGCCACATTGAGTGTAGAGAAATTTTCTCGGGCCGCATATAAAATATATACTATAGTTAAGGTATATAAGTAATAAAACACTGTTGCGCCCTTCCCGCCCTCCCCACCACACTAATTTAACACAACTAGAGGATGATGAAATAAAATGGAATCAGTATACAGAGGTTCTGAGAGATATTAAAGGAACACTCTAACCACCATGACCAGTTCAGTGATTTGAAGTGGTCATGGTGGTAGGAGTCAGAAACACTGCGCATTCTGGGATATTTACAGTTTTATGTGCCGGGGGATAGTTGCACCCCTAGCACATGTGACTAAGGCTGGCCATACACTATACAATTTTCTTATTCAATTTCCTTTAGATTTACCTTAAACTATGTAGTGCAAGGGCCTGCCTGACTGCATACAAATTGAAAGTGTTTAGGTTTGACCCTATATTAAATGGTTTTGGTAAATCTAAAGGAAAGTTGAACAAGAAAATTGTATAGTGTATGGCCAGCCTTAGGCAGCCAGAAAATGTCATGTCCTTATTCATAGATGTATGAACAAGGACATGACATATTATGACAAAACACAACTAGTTATTAAAAAACATATTGCAACAATTTACACACGCTAATGCACAGACCTTTTCTACTTATTTTGCAGACTTCTGGCGGTTACCTCTGGTCGTGCGGGTACTGCTGGTCATGACATTGGGTACTGCTGGAGGAAGCAGTGGCTGCAGTTGAGAGCAGAGCCACTGCTTCCTTTATGGCTCCTGTCACAGGCGGGGGTGGGGTGCATTTCATATCACTCCACCTGTGACAGAGCTGGAACTATACAGAAAGCAGCGGCTCTGTTACTGACTGCAGATGGGAGATCGCACAGCACTTGCAGCCTAGTGCATGCCCATCCAATGCAGCTTCACCAGTGCGTGCCCATCCAATGCAGCCTGATCAGTGCCCATCCAGTGCAGCCTCACCAGTGCATGCCCATCCAATGCAGCCTGATCAGTGCCCATCCAATGCAGCCTCACCAGTGCATGCCCATCCAATGCAGCCTGATCAGTGCCAATCCAATACAGCCCCACCAGTGCATGTCCATACAATGCAGCCTCATTAGTGCCCATCCAATGCAGCCTCACCAGTGCCTATCCAATGCAGCCTCACCAGTGCATGCCTATCCAATGCAGCCTCACTAGTGCATGCCTATCCAATGCAGCCTCACTAGTGCGTGCCTATCCAATGCAGCCTCACTAGTGCGTGCCTATCCAATGCAGCTTTACCAGTGCGTGCCCATCCAATGCAGCCTGATCAGTGCCCATCCAATGCAGCCTCACAGGTGCATGCCCATCCAATACAGCCTGATCAGTGCCCATCCAATGCAGCCTCACAATTGAATGCCCATCCAATGCAGCCTGATCAGTGCCCAACCCATGTAGTCTCACCAGTGCGTGCCCATCCAATCCAGTCTGCAATGAAGAGAGAGGAGAGCCACTGAATTACACAGAGCAGGGATCTCCCGCTTACCTGGCGACCACTGTTATACAAAGTCCTGCCTCCTGGATTGGCTCCTATGATAGATGTCACCAATGTGCTGTCTATCATTGACAGAGGCTCTGAGGCAGCCTCTGCCTACAGTTAGTTGGAAGCCACTGTGGCCATGCCCCCGACTCCGTTTCCTTCCTCCCCAGCAAAAAATAAATAAATTGTCAGGGGGCAGTGGGCCGCATTGCTGGTGGTTCTGGGCCGCATGCGGCCCTCGGGCCGCAGGTTGGACATGCCTGGTGTAGATCCATTGCAGGTCTCCCAGAGTCCCCTGTCAAAATGCGGACAAGAAAAGTGACATAAATCCCATTCTGCTCTGATTCTGCATTGGATCTGTGAGTAGATTCCCTACTGAATAATGGAGCTGGGCACACTGTTATGAAAGGATCATGGGGCATGTGATTATTTGCAGTAATATGTTGTTACAGGGCATTTCTAAATGCACATAAATGCAATGATTTTAAATGGTATAATGTACACTGTGAGGTCAGATTCAGTTTAGCTGCATTTAGAAAAAATAGAAATGTGTGCGTCCAGGGGCGGAGTTTAGATATCCTGAACACAACTAAATGGAAGTACATGTTAAGAAGAAATTGATCTGGGAAGTATAAAGTTTGCTTACACTCCCCACCTTTTGCAAAAAATTACGAAATGCACCCGCAATGATTAAAGTGATTGTAAATCCTCTGTGTGTGTAATACACTCTGTATTCTCCCCTGCATTCTATACATTACATGCTCCTGTTCCCTGCATTCTGTAAATTACACACTCCTGTCCCCTGCATTCTGGCAATCACACACTCCTGTCCCTTGCATTCTGGCAATCACACACTCCTGTCCCCTGCATTCTGTAAATTACACACTCCTGTCCCCTGCATTCTGGCAATCACACACTCCTGTCCCCTGCATTCTGTACATTACACACTCCTGCATTCTGTACATTACACACTCCTGTCCCCTGCATTCTGTAGATTACACACTCATGTCCCCTGCATTCTGGCAATTACACACTCCTGTCCCCTGCATTCTGTACATTACACACTCATGTCCCCTGCATTCCATACATTACACACTCCTGTCCCTCACGTTCTATACATTACACACTCCTGTCCCCTGCATTCTGTACATTACACACTCCTGTCCCCTGCATTCTATACATTACACACTCCTGTCCACTGCATTCTGTACATTACACACTCCTGTCCCCTGCATTCTGTACATTACACACTCCTGTCCCCTGCATTCTATACATTACACACTCCTGTCCCCTGCATTCTGTACATTACACACTCCTGTCCCCTGCATTCTGGCAATTACACACTCCTGTCCCCTGCATTCTGTACATTACACACTCCTGTCCCCTGCATTCTGTACATTACACACTCCTGTCCCCTGCATTCTGTACATTACACACTCCTGTCCCCTGCATTCTGGCATTTACACACTCCTGTCCCCTGCATTCTGTACATTACACACTCCTGTCCCCTGCATTCTATACATTACACACTCCTGTCCACTGCATTCTGTACATTACACACTCCTGTCCCCTGCATTCTGTACATTACACACTCCTGTCCCCTGCATTCTATACATTACACACTCCTGTCCCCTGCATTCTGTACATTACACACTCCTGTCCCCTGCATTCTGGCAATTACACACTCCTGTCCCCTGCATTCTGTACATTACACACTCCTGTCCCCTGCATTCTGTACATTACACACTCCTGTCCCCTGCATTCTGTACATTACACACTCCTGTCCCCTGCATTCTGGCATTTACACACTCCTGTCCCCTGCATTCTGGCATTTACACACTCCTGTCCCCTGCGTTCTGTACATTACATACTCCTGTCCCCTGCATTCTATACATTACACACTCCTGTCCCCTGCGTTCTGTACATTACACACTCCTGTTGTCTGCATTCTATACATTACACACTCCTGTTCCCTGCGTTCTGTACATTACACACTCCTGTCCCCTGCGTTCTGTACATTACATACTCCTGTCCCCTGCATTCTATACATTACACACTCCTGTCCCCTGCGTTCTGTACATTACACACTCCTGTTGTCTGCATTCTATACATTACACACTCCTGTCCCCTGCGTTCTGTACATTACACACTCCTGTCCCCTGCGTTCTGTACATTACATACTCCTGTCCCCTGCATTCTATACATTACACACTCCTGTCCCCTGCGTTCTGTACATTACACACTCCTGTCCCCTGCATTCTATACATTACACACTCCTGTCCCCTGCATTCTGTACATTACACACTCCTGTCCCCTGCATTCTGTACATTACACACTCCTGTCCCCTGCATTCTGTACATTACACACTCCTGTCCCCTGCATTCTGGCATTTACACACTCCTGTCCCCTGCGTTCTGTACATTACACACTCCTGTCCCCTGCATTCTGTACATTACACACTCCTGTCCCCTGCATTCTGGCAATTACACTCCTGTCCCCTGTGTGCTGTTTTTCACGCTGCGTTCAATCACATTACAAGCACAACATAAAGGAGTTACCAGCGAGACTGTAGACAGAGGGGGTGGGAAAAGATTTGTACTGGGAAGGGGGATTTAGCGGAGAGAATTTGTGCTAGATATGGAGAATAGATTTAAACTGGGAGGAAGATCTGTGCTAGAAGAAGGATTGGGGGGGATTTTTTTTTTTTTTTTTTTGCTGAGAGGGATTTATTGTGCTGGTAAGGGGATTGGGGGAAAAGAGGAATTGTGCTAGGGGGATATGGAGAGGGAGTATTGGGTGGGAGAGGATTTATACTGGAATGGGGGGGGGGGGTTGTGCTGGAAGGGAGGATATGGGGGATGGAAAATGATTTATGCTAAGAGGGGTATTGGAAAGGAAAGAGAATTTGTACTGGGAAGGGGAGAGGATTGGTGTCGGGAGGGGGAGTTGAGAAGTGTGGGGATAAGTGCTAGGCTGAGGAATAAGGAGGGGGTTGTGCTGGGACTAGGGATTTGGGGAGGATGGATTTTTTTTTTTTTTTTGGAGGGAAGAGAGTGAGGATTTTTTCTGAAAAGGTGAAGTTGGAGGGGGGGGGGGGTGTAGAATTTTGTACTCTCCTTACCACCACACTCTGTATTACACACTCCTGTCCCTGCATTCTGTACATTACACACTCCTGTCCCCTGCATTATGTACATTACATACTCCTGTTCCCTGCATTCTGTACATTACACACTCCTGTCCCCTGCATTCTGTACATTACATACTCCTGTCCCCTGCATTCTGTACATTACATACTCCTGTTCCCTGCATTCTGTACATTACACACTCCTGTCCCCTGCATTCTGTACATTACATACTCCTGTCCCCTGCATTCTGTACATTACACACTCCTGTCCCCTGCATTCTGTACATTACATACTCCTGTCCCCTGCATTCTGTACATTACATACTCCTGTCCCCTGCATTCTGTACATTACACACTCCTGTCCCCTGCATTCTGTACATTACACACTCCTGTCCCCTGCATTATGTACATTACACACTCCTGTCCCCTGCATTCTGTACATTACACACTCCTGTCCCCTGCATTATGTACATTACACACTCCTGTCCCCTGCATTCTGTACATTACACACTCCTGTCCCCTGCATACTTGCCAACTATCCCCTTTTTCCTGGGACAGTCCCTGCAAATAGGAGCCTGTCTAAGGTAATTTATATTGTCCCTGGAAGCGCCTGTTAATCAGGCTGCCCATAAATGTTACGCAGAAGTAGTGCAGCTGAATGGGAGAATTATTCCAACTCTGCTACTGTGGCCTTAAGTTTAAAATTCCCTTTTTAATTTCCTGTAATTCTCTCTATATTGAGTAGACTCTATAATCTGATAAGTAGAGAGATTAATTATGCGGAGTGGGCGTGGCTTCAGGGAAGTGGGTGTGGTAATTGATAGCTGTGCTGCAAAGTGTCCCTGGAATTTTTTTTTAAATGTTGGCAACTATGCCCCTGCATTCTGTACATTACACACTCCTGTCCCCTGCACTCTGTACATTACACACTCCTGTCCCCTGCACTCTGTACATTACACACTACTGTCCCCTGCATTCTGGCAATTACACACTCCTGTCCCCTGCATTCTGGCAATTACACACTCCTGTCCCCTGCATTCTGTACATTACACACTCCTGTCCCCTGCACTCTGTACATTACACACTCCTGTCCCCTGCATTCTGGCAATTACACACTCCTGTCCGCTGCATTCTGTACATTACACACTCCTGTCCCCTGCACTCTGTACATTACAGTACACACTCCTGTCCCCTGCATTCTGTCCCCTGTGTGCTGTTTTTCACGCTGCGTTCAATCACATTACAATCACAACATAAAGGAGTTACCAGCGAGACTGTAGACAGAGGGGGTGAGGTGGGGGCACCAAAATGCACCTTTGCCTGTGTAGACAAAAATCCATGCACTGGGCCTGGTCACATTGGCACCAGTGGCTATTTTTGTGCAACTGCTGCATCTCAACTGACAGCAATGGGACTGCTTGCACAGAGATGCACAGGACACCTAAGCATTCCTGTGCAGGAAAGCACAGCCCTTACACAGAATTCATACCATGTGAACAAGGCCTAAATGACTGCATCTGTAACGGCCTAGTAATAAAGGTGACTACGGCTCTATTCACACTAATGCAACTCCAAAGTTGCAGGATTTTTAGTGAGACTTTGGAGCATGACTTTGATCCAGCAGTACACTCTCTGGATAAAAGTTGCATCAAAAGTCGCATCAAAGTAGTACAGGCACCTTTTTAAAGTCAATGCGACTTTTAAGTTGCACCGATTTAAATGGGTGTCATTGAAAAGAATGGGCTGCGACTTGTAATGCGACTTTATTGTCGCACAAGTGTGAATGGAGCCTTACAGAACACAGTTAAAATAATTCATGCAGCTTAGTAAAGAGATCTAATTTGTCTCAATATTCTCAGTATTACACAAGCGTAGAGAAAAAGGCTGTTTGGTGGTATTTTTATGAGTCATCAATGGAAATTCAGTTCCTTTCCAAGTTGCTGATGTTTGCTGCTGGTCAGTGATATTTCATGTGATTGAAGTGACTCATGAATTTCTGCTGTAACCAAAATGATTGAAAACCTCAAAACACTCAAATCTCAAAACAATGACTGGATCTGTACAAATACATAAAAATAACAGCTTAGCACTATTAAACTGATGGTTGGTAAAGGCAGCCATACGGAGGGGGTATACACATGACGTAGCTGCAATGCTTTGAAACATAGAATGAAAAAAATTACATCCATTGGGGGGGAGCAACAGAACGCCTCCTCAACACCTATCAAATGCCCTCAGAGTGCCAACACAAGTGCAAATGCGTTCTAAATCATGCTTCTGCTGATTGTAAAACCAATTGCAGCATATCGGACATGTAGGCAGTTGCAGTTTGTTTCCTCCACTGCAGGTGGCACTCAACTGCAGCTGCTCTGCAGCTGGAGAGGAAGTCAGAAGGAACCTGGTTCCTCTATGGTTTCTTGGGTCACTGGGGAAGTCATCCGGTTGGATGCTGTTACCCCATACAGCCATCTTGGGTCAGGCAGAGCCTTTTTAAGGCCCTGGCTCTCAGGTTTGGCATGCTTTATGCAAGTGGGTAGTGCAGAGAAAGGTACCCAGTTAGGGACAGTACTAGAGGTAGGGAAAGGTTCCTGATGAGGAGGGAAAGCATAGGGTTGCATCTATCTCTATCTCTGTACAGACTCTGTCTTTCTGGCTGGAACACGCTCTGTTCACGATGCCATAACTGTGAATGCACCTGGTTGGGCAATGTTCCCACTGGGATTGTTGAGAACTGTTGCTGCATTGCTTCAATATATGTTTATTATTGCACCTGACTGAGGTCCGACTCACGCTGGTGCGACATGCACTCCGACTTTGAGAGCAAATGTCGAATCAAAAGTCACACCCTATTAAGTGCAATGGAACCGTTCTAATAAGAGCAACTTGAGTCGCTCCGACTTAGAAAAAGGTTCCTGCACTACGTTTGGTCCGACTTCTTGCATTGACATCTGTTAAAGAAGTTGCATGCAAGTTGTGCCAAAGTTAGGCTGAGATGTCGGCTTCAACGTTGCATGAAAGTTGCGTGGGTTTAAGGCTATGTTTACATAGCGGATCACGGGCAGAATCATCACGATTCTGTCCGCGATCTGGAATCATTGCAAATCGCAAGATGTCTGTGCAATGCCCGTGATTTGCAATGGCACCCCAAACGCTGTGCGATGTTGCCGCGATTACCACCTCCCAAATCGCGGTAACATTGCGCAAACTGAATCGCGGGACGCATGACGCACAAAAGAAGCTCCTGTACCTTTTTGGGCGTCATGCGTCCCGTGATTCTGTTTGCGCGATATTACCGCGATTCGGCAGGCGGAAATCGCGGCAACATCGCACAGCGTTTGGGGTGCCATTGCAAATCACGGGCATCGCACAGGTGTCCCGCGATTTGCACTGATTCCGGATCGCGGGCAGAATCGCGGTGATTCTGCCCGTGATCCGCTACGCCCACATGTTAACGTAGCCTAAGTTGCGGCAGTGTAAACCGGGCCAGAATTAATTATTGCCACCGCACCACGCTGCACCCCACCTACAGACATCATCAGAAGAGAGCTGAAATTGTGCAACTACACAACATGGATATCGGATATTAATCATGGCCATCATCTATTTATTATTGGTCTCTGACTTATTTGTCCCCTAACCCTGTTATAATGTGCCCCAAACTATGAGAGCAATAGGTCAAATATAAATGTTATTTATTCATCTTTGAGCAGAAGGACCCACACACATCAACCATTCCAGGAGATTAAAGTGATACTAAAGCTTACATTTTCTATTAAAATTAAAAAGATGTTCTACACCCCTGCTCTGTGCAATAATATTGTACAGATTGGTCTCTTAGCTCCTGTTTTTCAGTTCCCCTGCTAGCGCTGTCTGCTCCTCCAGGTGCCTCCTTAGCAAGCTGATTTCTGAGGAAAAAGATAGTAGGAAGTTTTTTACCTTAATGCAGAGAATGCATTGAGGTAAAAAAAAACAATAATAAATTGTGTTTAGAACCTCCTTAAAGTGGAACTGTAACTGGTTCTGATCACCATAAACCAAAAATACTGTTTAATTAATTTGTGTTATTCAAATAAATAATGTGGGTTTAACTATTTCTTTTTTTTTTTTAGGTTAACCACTTTACCACCGGAGGATTTTCCTGCTAAAAGAGGGTTTTTTTGCGATTTTTTACTGCGTGACTTTAACGGACAATTGCGCGGTCGTGCGATGCTGTACCTAAACAAATTTCACGTCCTTTTTTTCCCACAAACAGAGCTTTCTTTTGGTGGTATTTGATCACCTGTGCGATTTTTTGATCACGCGCTATAAACAAAAAAAGAGCGTAATTTTTGCAAAAACAACAATATTTTTCACTTTTTTTTATATGAAATTCCCCCAAAAAAAAATGTAAAAATCAAAATTTTTTAACATTTTCGGCCAATTTGTTTTACGCTACCTATGTTTGGTAAAAAAAATCGCAAAAAGCGTATTTTGATTGGTTTGCGCAAAAGTTATCGCGTTTACTAACAAAGGGAAAGATTTTTGTCATTTTTGGTGTTTTTTTTTTAACGAGTAATGGCGGTACTCGAGTTTTTTGCGGTACTGCAACATTGCGGCGGACAGATCGGACCCTTGACTGAAATTTTCTGACACTTTTGGGGGTACCAGTGACATTACTGCAGTAATCAGTGCTATATATATGCACTGTTACTGCAAAAATGACACTGGCAGGGAAGGGGTTAACAGTATTGGACAGGGAGGGGTTAAGTGTGTCCTAGGGGCGTGATTCTAACTGTGCAGGGACAGGTCTACTAGTGTAAAAACGAAGATCAACAGTTCTACATAGTAGAACTGTCTGATCTTCACTTTTACACAGGGAGAACTGACAGGCGGCTTGTTTACATAAGCCGCTCTGTCTTTCTCCCGCTGTACCGGCGATCGTAGTGTGACCGGCGGACATCGGGTCCGCTAGTCACACTCCCGCACTCCTCCGTGAACGAGCCGAGGCGGGCGCGCGCCCGCCCGCTATTGGCTCTAGAAGGAGTGACAGGCGAGCGACGTAGACCTACGTCACTCTGCCTGGCCGGGGCCGACTGCCGCAGTAAATATACTGTGCGCAGTCGGCAACCGGTTAAAGGGTAACTCTACTTTCGTGGGGGAAAAAAACAGCAAATAAAGAAAAAACAATAAACAATATAGCGTATACCTGGGTTCCTCAATAGGCGGACTCCGGGCCGTGTCCGGACCCACACGCACTTAAATCTGGACCGCCGAAGGTCCCCTTCCCTCTGTCATCAGCAGGGGGCAGAATGAAGAAGATCAAGGTGGCTGTGTCTTACACTGGCAGCGCCGCCTTGATTACAAAAAGCCAAGTTCTTCTGCTTACCCTGCGGAGAGGCTGTCATACAAAGTCCTGCCTCCTGAGCCGGCTCCTACCTATGATAGACAGAACACTGGTGACGGTCCAGCAGGCGGGACTTTGTATGACAGCCTCTCCGCCGGGTAAGCAGAAGAACTTGGCTTTTTGTAATCATGTCATGCTGCCAGTGTAAGACACAGCCACCTCGATCTTCTCCATTCTGCCCCCCGCTGATGACTTGGCTTTTTGTAATCATGCAACGCTCTAATCCGCACTGGTCACTCTGCATTAATGGGGGCACGCACACTGGTCACTCTGCATTAATGGGGCACGCACACTGGTCACTCTGCATTAATGGGGGCACGCACACTGGTCACTCTGCATTAATGGGGGCACGCACACTGGTCACTCTGCATTAATGGGGGCACGCACACTGGTCACTCTGCATTAATGGGGCACGCACACTGGTCACTCTGCATTAATGGGGGCACGCACACTGGTCACTCTGCATTAATGGGGCACGCACACTGGTCACTCTGCATTAATGGGGGCACGCACACTGGTCACTCTGCATTAATGGGGGCACGCACACTGGTCACTCTGCATTAATGGGGGCATGCACACTGGTCACTCTGAATTAATGGGGGCACGCACACTGGTCACTTTGCATTAATGGGGGCACGCACACTGGTCACTCTGCATTAATGGGGGCACGCACACTGGTCACTCTGCATTAATAGGGGCATGCACACTGGTCACTCGGAATTAATGGGGGCACGCACACTGGTCACTTTGCATTAATGGGGGCATGCACACTGGTCACTCTGCATTAATGGGGGCACGCACACTGGTCACTCTGCATTAATGGGGGCACGCACACTGGTCACTCTGCATTAATGGGGGCACGCACACTGGTCACTCTGCATTAATGGGGGCACGCACACTGGTCACTCTGCATTAATGGGGGCACGCACACTGGTCACTCTGCATTAATGGGGGCACGCACACTGGTCGCTCTGCATTAATGGAGGCACACACACTGGTCGCTCTGCATTGGATGGGGGCAAGTTTTAGGGAATGCCTTTTTTTGTTGTTGGCGTTCTGTATTTGGAATTTGACGGTCACTTTTCCGGACCTCGGACTGAATGGAAAATTGGTAAGTGGACCTTTCAAGTTTACATTTGAGTACCCCTGGCGTATACAATTGTGACACAAATTATATTGTAATTGAATGTTATTAAAAATTACCTTTTCAATCTGCAGCTGTTGTAATTTTCTGAAAATGCAATGCAATATGGCTACCTGGAGCTGTTCTGTACACAGAATGTATACTGACCACACCCCAGAAACATAATTTCCTGCTTGTGTGATTGGCTCACCAATATCCCCAGAAGTCTGCCTAAGATACAAGTCAGATTTTTGGCATCCCCCTGCAACAAAAAGGTCATTTTTGGTGAGATACTCCCAAAAGGGATGCAGGCTCAGAAGATTTCCTCATTAGTGCTCTGCAGCTGCCACAGCTGATAGATAGTTATGAAACCACTCCCATTAGACCCACTCAGCACAGAGGCACAGAGGAACAAACAATGATTTCTTTAGAATAACAAAAGGTAGGAATCTGCAACAAAGTTTGTTAACATCCTTGTAATGTACAGAGGTCACCCAGGGGGAATGTTTTTTTTCTCAACAAAAGTGGAGTTATACTTTAATTCCCCTTTAAAGAGGGCATAGCCTGTCCTATGCCTACATACTTTTGCTAGTAGGTGTCCCTCATTCCCATCTCAAAAAGTTGGTAGGTATGCCAAATGAGGCATTGGACTCACTCAGGGGGTGTTGGTTGGGCTTGAGGAATCAAATACAAAACAGGGGCCCCCCTAAATAAGCAATGGCCTCCCAAATTGAGTAAACCAAATTAAATCAACAAGAAGAGTGCCAGAGGTTATTCTTGGGATTCTGTACTTACATATTGCTGGAAACCATATGAAAACAGGAAGATAGAAGACAATCCAATGCCTTTTGGGGGACAGACAGTCCCCCTTCATCTGTACTAGAACAAAGGTAGGAGGGGTGTTCAGGTCAAACTGGGAATTTTGCATTTATAAACTAAAAGAACAGGTTTCAAGTAGTGGAAACTGCATTTATTTGTGGACATACTCCCCTGCTACATTTATACACGTATCCCAGTGTTTAGCTAATGTCTGGAAAGCTTTGGCATAGAAAGATTTGTTAGAACTAGCCTAGGAAAGCCTGCTTCACTTTGTCATCAGTGCATCACTCAGGGGCGTAATTGCAGGGGTTGCAATTGCAACTGGGCCCCATGCTCCAGGGGGCCTGTGGGGCTCCCCTGTACACCTGGATAGGAGGGGCGGGGCGGGGGGGGGGGGGGTCAGCATGCAGAGAAATCACTGTCCTCCTTTTTCCTCCTGTAGCTGCAGGAGGAAAATGGAGGAGATTGGTTCCTCTGTATGCTGCCCCTCGCCACTCCTCCTATCCAGTTCACTTGTGTTCAGCTGTCTCTGGGCCCCTGTGTGCTCCCCTTGTCCCCCCCCCGCACCCCACTGTGCTGGCATTCCACCACTGTGGGGAGGCCCCACGATGGCAGGAAGGAGGCCCACTGAAGAACTTGTGAAAGGGTCCCGTTGCAGGACCGTAATAAAGGGCCCCGAAATGGGAGTAAAGGGCCCCAGGCTTGAAGGGAAGGGCCCCAGCCAGGGGTCTGGGGGGGCCCTTCATGGTTTCTTGCATCGGGGCCCTGAAGGTTCTAGTTACGCCTCTGGCATCACTTCAAATGCAGACGCAATTGTTCGTAATTTTTGTTGGTGGTGTGAGTCCCCATGCTTCCACTACTTTCATGCTTGTTTTGATTCCAGAGTGAAATTATGTGCCCAGGTTTTGTCACATACAGGGCCGATGCAAGGATTCTCCCTCCTCTATTTTAAAAATGATTCAGAAGATTACTTAAAACCCACAAAAAAGCATGATATATTCTATGAAACCTTGTAAAATAGAATGGTAGTTCCAATTTTTTTGTGTTACACAATATTAGCGCAATAGTTTTTGTAACTCCAAATTTCAGCAAAAAATACACTGTTAAGTTTTAGGCACAAAAATGCAATTTATTCCCCAATTTTCTGGTGAGTGAACAAAGATGGGGCTGCGCCAAGTAGATAGATACCCAGCATGTCAAACCTTATGTAGCACTGCCCCCTTAAGGGCTGCTGGATATTACACTTTAGGGATTCCCCTGGGTTACCCGTAGCAGCTGTTTGCAGAAAACTTAACACTTTAAGTTCTTGGCTCAGTCCAAGATCAGTTCAGGGGTTGTTGTTTTTATGGTTTTATTTAAATAGAGATGGGAGAAGGGATGAGTGGGATACTCCAACTGTTAACTATTCACAATGCTGAGGACTTCTAATTTGAGAATGCAGCAAGGCCGCTACTTCATTTTGCCACTTGAATAAAGATGAGGTAAGTATTCCTATAGTATTTCTCTTCAGGGCAGTCCCCTAGTACCCTCTTTCTCTCTGGGCTAGCTGACACCCGGCCACTGACTCTACACTCCGGAGTGGTCCCCTTCCTGGGCAGACCCCTGTGCAAGTTCCTCTGTACTCACAATACAGTTTTTCCAGATTCTCCAATGCCCCAACTCCTGTAGTCAGCACTCCTGGACCTCCAGGTTTAGCCTCACACCACCGGTACAGCAGAGCGACTCCCTGTGACCACTACCAACTGCTGCAGGAGAGATGGCAGCCGCCATCCTCCCTCTGGGACTCTGCTTCCTGCTAAAGACCTCTACCTCCCATGGCTTTTTATACCCTGTCCCATAATGCACCACTCTCTGTGCCACCCCCTGGGACAGTCATTGGTCAGGTTTCCTCCAGCATCCAACGTGCCTCCCCATTGGATCAGCTGGGGACACTACCTGTGACTGAGTAGACCTAACACTAAGTAGATCCAACTACCAATCCTGCTCCCTGATAAGCAGAGTGCACAAACATTTTACCTGCTGCTCTTCTGTTAAGCAGAGAGAGCTAAAACGACACTCTCTTACCTAGTACCTGATTAGGAGGGTGCTACACTTAAAATTCCGTGTGCCCATGAAACTGCAAAAACGTAATTGCCCTATATTTTTTCATAGGAAACACTTTAAAAGCCCTCTACAGGTCATTAGTTTAGAGTTACGCAGGAGCTTTGCTGCTAAAATTATTGCCCTCACTCAAACATGCACGGTGATATTTAATATGTGTAGGGCAATCGCCGTTTTCCTACATACAGTAGGTGACCTAACACTTGTGTCTTTGCATGTGTGTGTGGGAGGGATGGGGGCTCTGCATTTAAAAAAAAAAAAATGATGTGTCTATTTGAAAGTTTAAATCTTTTACTCTATTGGTTTTTTCTTTTTAACATGACTTTATTGCTATCACATACGGGACCAACAGCCCCCTATGTGATAGCATATCAATGACAGGTTCTCTTTATAAGACATCTTGGGTCTATTAAATATATGTTGTTTGTTGGTTGTATGTATGTGAAAAAAGGAAAACATTTTTTTCAATAACAATTATTTGAAACAACCTTTTTCTGTTACACTGTTACTTCCTTTTTTGGAAGTTGGGTAGGAGAGGAATTGGGTAATTATACTAACACTCTCTCTCTTTAACTCTTTCTCTCTCTCTCTCTATCTCTATCTCTATCTCTATCTCTATATATATATATAGTATCTCACAAAAGTGAGTACACCCCTCACATTTTTACATTTTTGTAAATATTATATTATATCTTTTCATGTGACAACACTGAAGAAATGACACTTTGCTACAATGTAAAGTAGTGAGTGTACAGCTTGTATAACAGTGTAAATTTGCTGTCCCCTCAAAATAACTCAACACACAGACATTAATGTCTAAACCACTGGCAACAAAAGTGAGTACACCCCCAAGTGAAAATGTTCAAATTGGGCCCAAAGTGTCAATATTTTGTGTGGCCACCATTATTTTCCAGCACTGCCTTAACCCTCTTGGTCATGGAGTTCACCAGAGCTTCACAGGTTGCCACTGGAGTCCTCTTCCACTCCTCCATGGCGTATCACGGAGCTGGTGGATGTTAGAGACCTTGCGCTCCTCCCCCTCCTGTTTGAGGATGCCCCACAGATGCTCAATAGGGTTTAGGTCTGGAGATACAGTATGCTTGGCCAGTCCATCACCTTTACCCTCAGCTTCTTTAGCAAGGCAGAGGTCATCTTGGAGGTGTGTTTGGGGTCGCTATCATGTTGGAAAACTGCCCTGCGGCCCAGGCTCCGAAGGGAGGGGATCATGCTCTGCTTCAGTATGCCACAGTACATGTTGGCATCCATGGTTCCCTCAATGAACTGTACAGTAGCTCCCCAGTGCTGGCAGCACTCATGCAGCCCCAGACCATGACACTCCCACCACCATGCATGACTGTAGGCAAGAAACACTTGTCTTTGTACTCCTCACCTGGTTGCCGCCACACACACTTGACACCATCTGAACACAATAAATTTATCTTGGTCGAATCAGACCACAGGACATGGTTCCAGTAATCCATGTCCTTAGTCTGCTTGTCTTCAGCTAACTGTTTGCGGGCTTTCTTGTGCATCATCTTTAGAAGAGGCTTCCTTCCGGGACAACAGCCATGCAGACCAATTTGATGCAGTGTACGGCGTATGGTCTGAGCACTGACAGGCTGACCCTCCACCCCTTCAACCTCTGCAGCAATGCTGGCAGCACTCATACGTCTATTTCCCAAAGACAACCTCTGGATATGACGCTGAGCAAGTGCACTCAACTTCCTTGGTCGACCATGGCGAGGCCTGTTCTGAGTGGAACCTGTCCTGTTAAACCGATGTATGGTCTTGGCCACCATGCTGCAGCTCAGTTTCAGGGTCTTCGCAATTTTATTATAGCCTAGGCCATCTTTATATAGAGCACCAATTCTTTTTTTCAGATCCTCAGAGAGTTTTTCTGCCATGAGGTGCCATGTTGAACTTCAAGTGACCAGTACGAGAGAGTGAGAGCGATAACACCAAATTTAACACACCTACTCCCCATTCACACCTGAGACCTTGTAACACTACTGAGTCACATGACACCGGGGAGGGAAAATGGCTAAATGGGCCCAATTTGGACATTTTCACCTAGGGATGTACTCACTTTGTTGCCAGCAAGACAGTCTGAAAAGAACAGAAAGTAAGTCTGCAGTGTCAGATAATGATGATCTGCTCCAGGCTACATCAATATTAGCCCGTTCATGGTTTAGTGCTCTAGATCCAAGTGGAGTATTTTTGTTGTACAGAGATACAGACAACTACAATCCTTTTCCAGAGATCTCAGATTAGATGAGTGGACTCATTAAAGGGATTTACTAAATCTATTGCAGCTGTGCATAGTAACCAATCAGCACCTAACTTTAGCTTGTTAAGTTATGCTTTGACGAAAAAAACTAGAAGCTGATTGGTTACTATGCACAGCTGCACCAGATTCTGCATGCACCAGCATTAGTAAATCTTCTTCTTCTAATTATACAGTATCTTAATGTACATTATATGTCATTATACAGTACCTTGATGTACATGGATGTACAGTGTGACAGGAGTCACTTTGGGTGGGGGGCTCGTGGAACCCAGATTACTTTAGAGAGGTTGGGAAACTCCTTGTCCAGCTTCCCCGGCCTCTCTTATGTGTAAGTCACCCTGTGTCTATTAGGGGCACATGGTGACCAAAAACCCCAGTTGGGTCTGCACTAATCAGACTCGCTGTACAACCATACTGCATTTCGTGTTACCCTGGTTATCCTGGGTTCTATATGTGTGCTTTGTGTTGAAAAAATGAAGGGCCTCTTTTACGTGGGACAATAATATTTCTGAACAATATCCCTCAAAAAAATATATAAAGATAAACAATCTGACATTTCAGATTGCTTGAATATTGTTGGAGTCTCTCATAGACCCTTGCTAGATAGTGAGGGTAGGGTTTGTTTTTGGTAAGTGCCTGTATCTCATTGCTCTATTGTTTCTGTCTGCCTTAAGATCAACCTATTATAGGATGTATATGTGCATGTGGATTGGCTGCTAAGGGGGAGGGGGGGGTTGTCCCACAGTGTATATCTCTTTGTGCCTGTGTTTGAATAAACAGTTCTTATAAGAGAAGGTTCCAAAACTTCTACAAGTTGTCGGCTAGCTTTGTATGGGGGCGGCTGGAAAATCTGATATCTATGTTCACGACTGGGAGGAAGCCGTATACTGACGGAAGTCCACAGGTACAGTGTGGGTTGCGGTTCCATTACATACAGTTCTTCCTGATTTCATACTGCCTGCTCTAGAGGAGTACACATAGAGAAGGTGTGTTAATTTGTGTACAAATGGATACAAAGGGGTGAATGAACCAAGAGTGGTGCAGACTTAAACACTGTGCTACTCTTTCAAACTGAGAAAACAAAGCTGATCCTAACTAACACGGGGGGGGGGGGGGGTGCAAGTCTCTACAGTAAGTAGGAGCACTCTGCACTCTTTTCTATACTGTGTCTGCACTAGGCACAGCACGGAGAGCTTGAGCTGCTTATCCGGGTTACCAACAGAAAGTTCACATCCTGTATGCCAAGTCCAATCTTGGGGGGATGGGGGGGACTATGGTAGTTTTCTATATTGAAAACTGCCTCCATCCCTTTGTTATTAGATGTGGAACCCACACCAGTTTTTGACTCTGAAATGGAAACTGGTGCAGGCAACACAGATCGACCTAAATCGGGCCTGTCTGCTTTGTTAATGTGGCACAGCCCACTCAGGCCATAATTTTGGGAAGCTTTGTTAATTAACCCAGTGACTCCTGACATTTTGCACTGCCTCTTCTGTTTTTTGTTTTTATGTAAAAGGTGAATTTGTATGTTGATGGGGGGGGGGGGGGGGGGGAGAGGACCAAGGAAGGCAAAACGAAGACAGATTAAACTTCACCTTTACAGTGATTGTAAATCCTTACATCCTAAACCCTTACATATACTCAGTGAAGTGACTATCCTCAGGTGATACACAGAGATTAAACAAATCCCCCTACATAAATTGTACCTGTTTATCTGCATTGTTCTGTTTTCTACATCCGTTCAAAGTACAGAATTTATATATAACCTTGTCTGAGCTGTCAGAAAAAAAATAAAGAGGGTGGAGAGCTGAAGTTATGCTCTGCAGAGCTCAGTGAAGAGAGCTGAGAGCTGGTTGGAGGGAAGGGACACACACCCCTTCACTCAGCACACAGGAACAGAGCTGAAGCTGTCAGCCAGCTAGAGATCCCTCCTGTCACCTTTTTATTTCTTGGTGTCAGGAAAAGTTGTCAGAAGTGATTTATTCACATAGCAGAGGAAGGTGGCAGCAGATAGAAATGCCACTTAGGAGTTGATTTAACTGGAGAGTGCAAAATCTGGTGCAGTGGTGCATAGTAGCTAATCATCTTCTAACTTCAGCTTGTTTAATTAAGCTTTGAAAAAAAGAAAAAAAAAAATGAAAGCGGATTGGCTACCATGCACAGCTGCACCAAATTTTGCACTTTTCAGTTTCATGCCTCGTACACACGTTCAGATAATAAGATGACTTATCATTTGCATTTTGTTGCATGATACTAATATCGAATTCAACAATGCATATAAACGTAGGATTTTCTCTTACGTCCTCTGACAGTCGCCGCCCACTCATACAGTCTTCACTACTGGGTATTGGTCTTATCCACAGGAGTAAGCTAGGCAGAAGATTTTGTTAGAAACAAACATTCACAAAAACTTTGCATAGACACACCTATAGGGGGCTGTCCCTCTGGTCCAATACCCCCCTGCTAGCAGCATTCCCAATTCAGTTTTTTTCCCTGGTTATTTTGCTTTCCTGGGTTTGTTCGCTCCTGTTGAGCTTTCCTGTTACCCAGTGTGCAACCTTTCTGGTTCAGATAAGGTTCTTTTCTCTGATTTGGGTGCTGCATTGCCTTTGAGACGGTTACGTTTCCCACCCCTCACATCTACACTGCTTTGGGACATCCCAGTAGTGAAGACTGTATAAGTGGGCGGCGACTGTCAGAGGACGTAAAAGAAAATATAATTTTTTGTAAGAACTTACCATAAAATTCTTTTTTCTGAGTCCTCTGACAGTCGCCGCCCCCGCCCCTCTTTTGAGGTTCATGGACTATCTACTGCTTGCTACCAAACTGAATTGGGAATGCTGCTAGCAGGGGGGTATTGGACCAGAGAGACAGCCCCCTATAGGTGTGTCTATGCAAAGTTTTTGTGAATGTTTCTAACAAAATTTTCTGCCTAGCTTACTCCTGTGAATAAGACCAATACCCAGTAGTGAAGACTGTATGAGTGGGCGGCGACTGTCAGAGGACTCAGGGAAAATAATTTTACGGTAAGTTCTTACAAAAATTCTATTTTTTTCGTACGATTCCAGAAAAGCTTCCTGGTTCCTTAGCTACGTATCAGATGGTGCAAAACAAAAACAATGGCAGCCAGGCTTTTTCCATGCTATTTTAGTGTTTCTGATCATGCGCGGTCTTTGTCGACTGATTTTTAGCGGACCCATACTGTACTGATTAAACGATTGTCGTTCTCTAGGCTATCGTACAACAGAAGTTTTCCTGTTTGTCCCTTTGGATTTTGTTGGACGAACTGTCGTGATCGGCTGTCAAAAGCGGTGTACTAACGATCAGATTATCATGCGATCAGGTCGAAAGCGAGTTTTATCGTACGATTATCTGAACGTGTGTACGAGGCATTAGTGAATCAACGCCTTAGTGTTCTTAACTGAGACAAGTACACACTATAGGAGGATATATCCAAAAAATGCTGCGCAATTAACAAAACAACCAATGAATAAATAAATGCGTATCATACAACTGTGTATAGCCAAAAGTGACAAAATTGTAAGTACCATAAATAGTAAATCATAAAATTTAATAAAATAAATAAACTAAATAAATAAATATATCGAAAATGTGAAAAAAATCCACGGTGTGCAAATAAATCACGATATATATATATATATAATATTCAAAAGTCCGTGCTGTGCAAATAAGTCCCAATATATGAAGTATTGCCAATAGATAGAGATTCTCCAAAAGGGGCTGACAGTGCTGTAAACATGCAAATATGAAGTCACATGAAAGTGACAAAAGTGCTTCCAAGGTGCCACAGTGAATAATCTCTCCTAAAAAGACTGTGCACCCCCTTGTGAGTGGGCGCTCACCTTAATAAATGTGACCTCGCAATTAAGCTCAGTCAAGCAACGCTTAGTGCCTCCCTGGGCTGGAGATAAGATCTGTTCAATCCCCCCAGGTGGGGATCCTCTATGGGATATCTCTCCCTCTGGTGCAACATTGGTATCATATGAAGGATAAAAACTAGATAGTGCTGAAATCTTTTTAAAATGTATTGAATAAAAAACAATGAGCTACTCACATTCATAAGGTGCTTCAGTGCACCAATCTGTGTAGAGCAACGATAAGCAGACAAATATCGTGGTGGTGTGGTGAAAACACACAGCCTGAAGTATGCTGCATATGCCGGCAGACACTCTCTCATTCAATCCCGGTCAGTGCAGCGATTTGTCCGTCCTTGCCCCTCCCCTACGCGCGACGACACGTATTTATTGTCTGTGTCCCCTTTGGGGCAATCTCCCCTTGCTTCCCTCAGCTAGTCACAGAGGTGTCACAAGACAGCAAGCGAAGGGAAAAAAATATCTAATCCTTCCCTGCTGTTTCCAAAAAGTTCTGTCTGGCATTCCATTCGAGGTGTTTTATTCACAGCAGCTTGCACATTAAAAGCATCTATGTTGCATAGCACCATTTTTTCTTTTTTTTTACTTTTTTTGAAGTGACACAAAATGTCATGCCGTGCATTGTGAAAAATTCAGTGTATCTGCATCTTACACAACACACCAGAACCCAACTCAGTGCAGCGTTATGCTGGGAACACGACAAAGAAAACAACTTTTTTATGTGTCCTGGTGCTGAGCTGCATTGAACTCAATTGGTATGGTGTGAACGAGCTGTTACTGACAATCTGGTAGTATTATTATTTGTTCTTATAGATGGATTTCATTCAAAACAAAAACTACTGATAATTTTAAAGGAATTCTGATGTCAGTTTATTTTCAGAATTTTTATTGAAGAACAAAAGACCCAAACATTGGTAACAGGACACATATACATGAGGAAAACAATGGAATGGAAATCATGAAATATAATAGTAGTTTGTGCTTGTCAGCCATGTTTTGTGCATGGGATGTGCTTCTTAGTCTGCAATCTCATAGAATAAGTATCATTGCCTTGCTCCTTACCTACCAACTTTCTGATTTCAAAGGTATTTTTGTGTGTAGTTTATAAACAAATAAAAACCTGGCTAAAAAACCCAATTCCACTTAGTGCCCATTCACACTACCGCGACTTGTCAGGTGACTGGTCAGCCTGACAAGTCGCGGTCCATGCACTGCTACGGGAACCGTTCTATTAGGAGCGACTCAAGTCCCTCCGACTTAGAAAGTAGTTCCTGTACTACTTCGGGGGTGACATCGGAGCGAATTGCATTGACATTCATTATATGAAGCCCGTGCAAGTCGCGGTGCACGCAACTTCACAGGTCGCCCCCGAAGTCGTGCCGTGCTAGTGTGAACCGGCACTTAGAGGTATTGAAGCACTAACCCCCAGGCTGATATTTTGCCTACATATGCTGGCCACAGATGAAGCAAATTTCTTTCCTGCAACCTGTTTTCTCAATTCCCCCATCAACACAGACAGTATTGACAGGGGAATCCCTCCCGCCGAGACATTACATTCTCCCGAAACGGGGGGCGGGGATGCCAGGAGAACACAGTGACTATTGCTAGCAGCAATAACAGCCACTTGCAATAACCTCATGTAAAATAAACTTGGGTACCTTCAGCCTGCCCATACATGGTTCGAATCATGGCAGGTTCCTGCTGAACCAGCCGACCGAGATTCAAACCGTCTATGGCCAGCCTTAGTGTAAGACGCCATTATAATGAACAGGACACTAATCTTTGGGTAGAAAATAATTGGTTGAGCCACCTTCTGGCACTGTATGTTAATTTCCACTACCAACAGCATGAGGTTTGAGTTCCCAGCACTGCCTGCCTGTAATGCCCATTACTTTGTTGGAATTTACATGCATTTTAAAAGATGGGTAACATAGTAGTGAAAGTCCAGGGTAAGCTGGCAACTCCTTCATGGCTGTCTTCTCTTAAACTCCCCTAGAGTGATAGTGGTCAACTGTCATGAATTAATAGGCTTCAAGTATGGCTGCTGATGTAACCAACGGGCAGCGTGTAAGATTCAGTGAGTGTAATGCCACAGAAAACTACCAGACTGTACACATGCAACATGACATGGCCACAGACTATGGGTATAGTACAAGAGATTGTTAGAGACTTCAAACTTGAGTAAGAGTTGTTGGAGACTAGGGACATTCTTTAGACCATGGCCATGTTTCAGAAGACAGTCGTTAATCAAATCACTGCTCCTTTATAAATCAATGCTTTTACATTTGTGCTCCCTTAAAATTGACTTGAGCTACATTTGATATATTTATCAGCAAGTTCTATCATAACGATTCAAGGAAAAATAAATAAAAATAGAAAAGAAATGAACACAGAAAAGGTAAGATTGTGTTAAATATATAAACCAAACCATTTAACTACTAGAAGTCAGTCTAAAGACTATTTTTCCTCCACTGGCCTGAGTAAGCACCGAGGTTTGGAAAGCACAGACTACTGTCTACAGGAGACCCAAGACCACACAATAAGTGCCAACGGACCGCAGGTTGGGCACCGGGGCTCTAGTGATACAAGGAAACAGTTGGCGATTGAACATCTTCACTTAAATTATTTCTGGGTGAACTAAGCCATCATATGATCCATTTAATTTCTTTCTTCTCTACATCTTTGTGCTGTAGATTGACAGTGAAGATTGGAAGGAACAACCATCGGGACTTGAGAGCACAGATCATGGTCAGTACAATCAGTTTTGGATAGGAATCTCCTTTACTAAAATCCATGCCATCCCTCTTTATATCCCATTTACCATATCTGTGCATTGAAGCGGTTATAAGTTCTCCTGTAACAGCTCTGTAGAAAATCCTAGCAGCTAAGAAACTCAGTATAAAAATCTATTTTACTTGCTTTCACTTAAGCTTTTTTGTAACTTCAATACAAAACGAAAAAAAATGTTCAGAAATTACACAGAAAAATAATTGTGCGCTTAGTGCAAAAGGGCGATGCTGTACTTATATTCCGGATACAAGGAAAATCTAAAAACAACTACTTAAAGTAGAAATTCACCTTTGGGAACATGTTCCACCCGTTTTTAGTAAAATGTAACATGTTCCCATTGCTGCAGCCTCTACCCGACCAGCCGTCTCTAGTGACAGCAAGCCGGGGATCTTTACCCTGAACTCGTTATCACAATTTTTTTTTAAAATGCGGCCCTGTGGAGCTCTGCCTACCCAGTTACAGAGTTCTGTGAATGGAAGAACTACAAGTACCGACATCCTTTGCGGCTCTCAGGTTGTAGTTCTCTGTTGAGCACTCTAGGTAGTTCAATGTTTCTTTCTGCCATTGTCTGTACAAGGTACAAGCAGACAGCTTGCAGACAGACAGTTGATCTTTCCTCCATTTATCTCCATTTAGAGGAGTGGTCTTTGGCTACCCAGAGGAGGACCCTGGAGACTCTAGAGTCTGTGGTATTTTGTTTGGTGGCCATTGATTGGATGGTTTCCGCGCTCTTGTTCTCTTATAATTTAGAGATCATTACCATTTGGTAAATGAAATGGCACATTTTAACCACTTGCCACCCTGGAAGATTTACCCCCCTTCATGACCAGGCCACTTTTTGAGATACGGCACTGCGTTACTTTAACTGACAATTGTACGGTTGTGCGACACTGCACCTAAATAAAATATATGTCCTTATTTTCCCACAAATCAAGCATTCTTTTGTGGTATTTGATCACCTCTGTGTTTTTTTTTATTAAACTATAAAACAAAAAACCGACAATTTTAAATAAAAACAATATTTTTTACTTTCTGCTATAAAACACATCCAATAAATCTAGATCCACTGAATCTAGATTATCTAGCCATCGCCCAGTCCAGCAGTTGATTGTCGATATCACAGGAAAAATCCAGGATAAAAAATTTCTATCTAAAAAGAAAAAAATCTGCCAGGACCAGAGATCCCAGCAAGGAACTAGGTCCTTACTCCTCACTAGGCAGGTGTAGCCAGATTATTTTTCTACCTAGTGTCCTACTCCTATAGGGGGCAGCATAACCCAATGGTCATGAAGATCAGGAGCTGTGTCCATCAATGAAAAAAGAGAAATAAAAATTACCTTCAAAAGTCTGATTTCCAGTCTAGCAATCTATAGATGGCAGCTGTGGAAAAATGTAAATAGATGTTGCACAAGAGAAGGAAATAAAAAGCTTACAACAGCCTCTATGCACAAGTACTTTTGGATGGTATAGCAAGGAGGATAATAGCACAGATCACCTTTACTAGTTTTCTACTGAGATTTCTTTCCTATGGTTTGTATAATTTTTACAATCAACACTGAGTTAGGTTACATAGATGATGCAAACAGACAAGGACTGCCCAACACACACAGGTAGTCATGAATGAGATACATTCTAAAATAATTAAAATAACTAAAGAGCCCAGCTCGACCTATAAATCTATGAAAAGCCTGCATATTCAGGCAAGGTCACAAGTCTTTGAACTGGAATGCAGTCTCTTCTAATTTCAAATAATATAGTTTAACAGGCTTTTCACTGCTGGCAGGAATGTGTCTGATCCATTCTAAATCTCCTTGTGATGCAGCTACATCTTTGACTTCAGCTTCATTCTACCTGTGAAAAAAGAAAAAAACTCCCATAAGAACAATATTAACATGTTTGGTCAGAAAGGAAACATTTTCTATAGCCAGGTAAATATAAAATATTACATATGAATATCGGTAAATTCATATTTCCAGTCTTAAGATGGAGCTCTATGTTTCTTTTCACATATTTAACAAGTGAAACTTATAGCTGAACTTCCACTAAACAGAATGGAGATTCAATATTTTCCAACCATCTCTTGAGCCGGCCATAGATGGTTTGAATCTTGGCTGGTTCAGCAGGGACTAGCCAAGATTCAAACCATATATGGGCAGGCTGATTGTACCCAAGTCGAGCCATCGTTTGACTTGGGTACAACCAGCATGTCAGGTTTTTGGCATGCAATTACTGCCAGCAGCTATAGCCAGTAACAATAATCACTGTGTTCTACTGGCAGGGTCAGCTCCCTGTGTATCCCCCGCCAAGGGTCCGTGTTGATGGGGAAACTCAGCAAGTTGCTGTCCCGAATACAGGTTAATGTCTAACTTAGGCGTTTCACTGGAGTGTAATATACAAGGAGAGTCAGTGTCAACTCTATAAAACTTGTATAGTGATATACAATGGGGAAGAAGCAGTAATCAGGCAGGCTTTCTGGCGTGAACCACTTAAAGGATTTGTTAAGTCCAGGACATATTGTCCTCTCCACCTCCCTGAAATAGGATACTGCGAGGCTATCCTTTCCTGCCTGGAGCTACCTGCATACCATAAATAGATTGTAACCACCGTATATATCTAAGAGTATATCAAACGATTACCTCACTGGGCTCGTCTAAAAGAAGAGGAAACTATAGGTGGACATATGAAGTGCAGCTATTAGTGCTGATCACCTATTATTTTATATATATATATATATATATATATATATATATATATATATTTATAATTTGAATATATTGGAGAACCCTGATAATCAAGCTAGAATAAAGTGCGTTTCTAGTATATAAAAAGCGCTGCTCTTGTTGGTGATGGCGAGGCTGGACATTTAGGCTTAGTGAAACAGGCGTTTATAAGTACACATATGGAGGCTGTATATTAATATTGAAGAAGCTATATCTATTATTCTGTGTGTCGCTACAACCTGCCACCTCCTGAGTCATTTAAAAAGGAAATACCGGTCTGTTTTGGTCTCTCAGGCCCTGAGGAAGCCTTGAGCGAAACGCGTCGGCTTGCTGGGGACCTACATTGACCGCATTCTTCCATTCTGAGACCTATTCTCCATCCTACACAGGCTTTTGGTTTTTCCCTAACGGGATATGTTTCTATATTTCCAATGACTCTTATTGATTTTATGAATTCTTTTCATGTTGTACGTGTGAACATGTGCATGTTCGCCCATGTTTTTTATCCTTGACTCAATAAAATGTTATTGTTTTATATAAACTGGTTTTGTGTATGATCCTTCTGCTCCCACTGGCCCGTAAAGCCCCATCTTTTTCTATCCCATTTTTTTGTTAGTGATATACGTTTTTTTTTTTTTTTTAAGTTGAACTCCAGGAAACCTGAAAATACTTCTTTGCAGTGGGGCTGTGCCTGAACTGAAAGATTAAACCTCTTTTTTTTTATCATTGCTGTCTGATGAAGCCATGACTGGGACAGTAAATTAGGGAAAATCTTTCTATAACCAGGTCTCTGATAGCGGTATAACCTGAAAGGGGAACCCTGCCTCTATCCCAAAAAAAAGTTTTGGTAGAACATTCAATTTAACCCTAACCTAACTTGCACCAATATAACCACTGACATAAGATCAAAATGTTACATAAAAAGCTCAATGACCTCCAATATCACTTTGATCAATAATGAAATTACCGTTCACAGCAGCACAGAAGAGATACAGTCATGTCACCTTCTTCCCTGTACCGGCCTGATGTTGGCAAGTCTTTACATTCTGAGATAAAGTTGTGAAGTTCTGACTCTGGAAAACCCTCTTTCTGGCAATTCTGCAAGGGTGGAGTGTAAAATCATATTCTTTTAGTTCTTCATATAATAAACATTGGTCATTGGTCAGGCACAAGAGCCCAACAAAAATATTCCTGTAAACTGAAAGTGGGTTACAGAACATAAACAATAAAGAATTTAATCATAATGCCCTATTTCCTAAATGCAAGTAAATGCTTGATCCCTAAATACTGGAAAGCCACCAAATTATTCCTTTTAGCCAAACAGTGGAAACAGTTTCAGACCTTATTCTCTAATAATTCTCTAATAACCTGATCATTAGTGATATGAACAAAACCCTGGGTTGATAACGCCAGCTTTAATAGAACAAAGACACTATTCCTCCTAGTAGGGATAGTCTTATTTAGTTTTCAAATCCATTTTAGGGAATAAAAAGAATATAAAAGTGCAGCGCAAAATGAGCCAATCACAGTTCAATAATAGCAAAATGCAAAAGTCAATGTATCCAGTTTGGTGAACCACAGAGTCCAGACAGCAGCAGCAGAGACCATCCTGCTGCAGTCTGGGCTCTGTGGTTCCCTAAACTGAATACATTGACTTTTGCATTTTGTTATTATTGAACTGTGATTGGCTCATTTTGCCCTGCACTTTTATAATCTTTTAATTATTATTTTGGTGTTGTGAATACCCTTGATTAGTGTTCAGGTGGCAAATCATTATTTTTTTGTCGACTTCACACTAGCGCGACTTGTCAGGCGCGGTGGGTCGCCTGCCATAGATTAGCACAGGACCCGTTCTAATAGGAGCGACACAAGTCGTTCCGACTTAGAAAAAGGGTCCTGTACTACTTTGGGGCGACCTGGAGGCGACCTGCATTGACTTCAAGTAGCAAGTAGCGGCGCCCCTATGTGAACAGGGTCTTAGGAAATGAAAGCTAAAAGTAAACTGGAAATGTACCCACCTTAATTGTATCATAAGTGTCAGTAATCAGAGCGATGAAAAGGCTGAGAACCATATAGATGAATAGGCTGATGAAGGAGTAGAGGTAGACACGGCTGAACAGCCACACTAAGTAGCTCTTCTGCTGCATGATGGAAAATGTAGTGAACATATCATCGCCATTTATAAGTGAGAACAGACACTCGGACACCATGTCCAGAGACCGGAACTGGGAAAGAAACAAGCATACCAGTCAGTACAACTACACTTGCTCTCAGGGACCATTACTATGGTGCCATGCTGGTACATTACCTTGGTGTGATAGGGTCCCAGAACAATCCAGCCACAGAAGCAGTAGCCTAGGTAGATCATAGCTGCACAGCAGCAAAAGCGCATCACGTTTGGAAGTGCCGCTCTCAGAGTAAGGATCAAGAGCTGTGTAAAGCAAATGCATATAAAAATAACTTTACATAACCTGCCATTCTATCAATATAATCAACATCACTTCCCAAGTTTTGCATAAAAATATACTACTGTATTTTTCGTTCTGGAGTTAATCACTTGGCACCACCCACTCCATGCTGCCTCAACACTAAAGCCGGCAGTACAGTAGCTTCAATTGGTTCTAAAGCCTAAACATGTAATGCATTCCTTGCATTACCCACTTCAGCTCCGGAAGATGTACCCCGCTTCATGACCAGGCCATTTTTTGCAATACGGCACTGCGTTACTTTAACCACTTCTGGACCGGAAGGATTTGCCCCCTTAATGACTAGGCCATTTTTTTGCGATTCTGGACTGCGTTACTTTAATGGACAATTGCGCGGTCGTGCTAAAAAAAAATTGATGTCCTTTTTTTCCCACAAATAGAGCTTTCTTTTGGTGGTATTTGATATTGAGATTTTTATTTTTTGCGCTATAAAAATAAAAGTGACAATTCTGAAATAAAAACAATATTTTTCACATTCTGCTATATAACATTCCCCCCAAAAAAAAATTAAAAATCTAATTTTTTTAACATTGTAGGCCAATTTGATTTCTGCTGCATATTTTTGGTAAAAAATTGCAATAAGCGTATTTTGATTGGTTTCGCGTCTACTAACTACGGGAAAGATTTATGTCATTTTTTTTTTTTTTTTTACTAGTAATGGCGGCGATCTGCAATTTTTAGCGGGATTGCGACATTGTGGCAGACAGATTGGACCCCTAACTGACATTTTTGACACTTTTGGGGGTACCAGTGACATTACTACAGTAATCAGTGCTAAAATTATGCACTATTACTGTAATAATGACACTGGCAGGGGAGGGGTTAACCCAGGGGTGATCAAGGGGTTAAATGTAAGCCTAGGGGAGTGTTTCTAACTGTGGGGGGGTTGGGCTTTTGAAATCATCACAGAGATCTGTGATCCTATATAGAAGGATCACAGGCGCTCTGTGATCATTCCAGAGAGAAGAACGGTCAGCTGTGTTTATAACAGCTGACCGTCCTTCTCTCTCAGCAGGGAGCAATCGCGGGTGGTTGGTGGCAATCGGAGCCCCCGGCCCCGTGCATTGGAGTCCCCGCTGCTGAGTGGGGGGCGGGAGTGCGCCGTCTGCAGCGCGCGCTTGCCCCCTAGCAGCAGGCGCGCGACTAACGTAGGGGTACGTCGGTTCGCACAGGAAGGCCAGCCTGCCGCAGTATATGTGCGGCGGGCGGTCTGGAAGAAGTTAACTGACAATTGCTTGGTCATGCAACGCTGTACCCAAATAAAATTGATTTCCTTTTTTCCCCACAAATAGAGCTTTCAATTGCTGGTATTTGATCACCTCTGCGGTTTTTATATTTTGTGCTATAAACAAGACAGACAATTTTGAAAAAAACTTTCAAGAAGAATGGTACTATCCTGTGCTACCTATTATGGCCTGTATATAAAGATCAAATATAACGGATAGCTGCAAGCAACCAAACTGTGTTCACACAATGTAAACTTAAAATAAACGAATCACTGTTGCTGCGCCTATCCCTTACACGTGTATCAAATAATAATAAATACATCACATTGTTTCAAAAAATCCCCATGATGAAAGTGTATCAATCATAAACATATGATTCATTTGTAGACTTAGTAACCAATTCTAATACAGTGATTCCTACTTTACAAGCGTGTCATTTTAATTACTAGTGCCTTCTCAGTTTTGTCCACAAGATGGTGCAATATGGATTTGAATATAGATATAAGAGCGAAGAAAGTAATCAATATAAGTTTCCAATGTTATATTTTGTTTTTATTTGATTGTTTGCCTGTGAAGTAGGAATCAATGTATTAGAATAGATTACTAAGATGGTGGGAGGATTGGCACATTATTGTGGAGAATATTTGATTTACTTTTTTGAACTGCATCACAACTTGGATTACTTTTGAAGGACACTTAAAAAGTTGCAATTTATTTATGTATTGTATATATATTCACTGTATTCATTATATATATATATATATATATATATATATATTCTTCACTGTGATTTATACACGTTCTATGATTGGAAGCGCCATATAGATTGTCATAGATGGAATATGTAGAGGAGTTTGATTATAATAGAGAAGTTTGATTATATCTGTTCATGATTGATGCACTTCATCATGGGGATTTTTTGATACGATGTGGTGCATTTATTATTATTTGATACAGATAAAAGGGATAAGCACAGCAACAGTTATTGGTTCATTTTGAAAACAAAACAATATTTTTTACTGTCTGCTGTAAAACATATCCAATAAAAAAATGTAAGAAATCAAATTTCTTCATAAATTTAGGCCAATATGTATTCTGCTACATATTTTTGGTAAAAAAAATCCCAATAAGCTTATATAGATTCGTTTGCACAAAAGCTATAGCGTCTACAAACTTTGGGATTTATTTATGGAATTTTTTTTTTTTTTTTTACTAGTAATGGTGGCGATTAGCGACTTGTAGCAGGACTGCAACAATGCGGTGGACAAATCTGACACTAAGTGACACTTTCTTGGAAACCAGTGACACTAATACAGTGATCAGAGCTAAAATTATGCACTATCACTGTACTAATGACACTGGCTGGGAAGGTGTTAACATCAGGGGATATCAAAGGGTTAACTGTGTGCCTAGCCAGTGCTTGATTACTGTGGGGAGGTGCTTGTACTAGGGGAAGGCATTGATTAATGTCCCTGCTTTGCAGAAACACAGAATCAATGCCTTCCCTATTGACAGAACTGCAATTTGCCATGTTTACATAGGCAGACTGCGGTTTTGCTTGTGTCCCGAACGATCGGCGGTTCCAGGCGGAAATCGAGCCCGCCGAACCAGCTGATTGGCTACCGCTGTGTCCAATCACTTTCTGCACAAATAGAGAAATGTGCATTGAATTTTCATTGGAATTATTAGGGAAAGCAACATGAAAGAGGTTGTTGGTGTCTTTTAAAGCAAAGTTTCACCCAAAAGTTGAAGCTCCGCTTATCCCTTTCCTCCACCCCCCCCCCTCCGGTTCACATTTGGCCCCTTTCAGGGGAAAGGAGGGGGGACAGGTACCTTTTTCTGACAGGTACCCGTCCCCACTTCTGTGAGACCCCGCCAAGGCAAGGTCCCTCGGAAGTTCGGCCTCCCTCATTCGCTGCAGGACCAGTTAGAAAGCGCATTGCGAAAGGCTACACTGCCGGTTTACCTTACCACGAATGGCAGCTGCAGCACCCGAGAGCCGATCTGAAAACTGGCTGGGGTGCTGACATCACGAGATCCCTGGACAGGTAAGTGAACTAATATTAAAAGTTCCTGGCTCCCAAACCCCCCCTGGCAGAGTGCTCCCATAGCAAGCCACAAAAGACACTAAAGAAAGGGTCTCAGCTCTGTTCACTGGTCCCTTCTCAATGGCTGTGATTGACCGCAGAAGGAGCCAACAGCTCCCGCTGCTGTGTCTCAGCAAATGAGGAGGCAGAGAGCCGGGACAGCAGTAGCTCTCGTGCACATTGCTGGATCAAGATCGGCTCAGGTATATATTTAGGGGAGCTGCGGAGTAAGCTGCAAACTGAAGGTTTTTTACCTTCCTGCATAGAATGCAAGAAGGTAAAAAGCCATTAGCCTTTACAACCAGGGAGCACAACTGAGAGTTAGTAAAAATTTGCCAGCAGCTAAATCTATTTAGATATAATTACTCCACTCTTCCCGATTTATTAGGATTCCGTAGCTGCAAATAAAAACAGAAATATCCGTACGGTAAATTTACATAAGGAAAACCAAATTAAAATGAAAACAGTCACATGGGGAGTACTTACATTGTATTTCTGAAAGAATCCTAAATAACGGATAACTCCCAGCCATACTAGCATGGTAGATGTCCCCAGGAGAATGCTGCACACATCATAACTTGCCAGGCTCTGCTTGAGAAGAAAACATGTAATTAGTGTACATTGTTTTAATTTTTTTTACCTTTCAGAAGCATTACAATTTCAAATGGTAAAAAGAAAGTCACGTGCTAGGACCATGATAGAAAATAACAGTAGGGGCTTGGGCATGCATTTTGTTTCTGGAAATGTAATCCCCATGATAAAGTGATATTAAACCTTTTTTTTTTTTTGGTACATTTCAGCACATGGTCTCAATACTTACAGAAGATGCCTAGTCTTACTTATGCCTTAGCTGGTCCTTAAACTGCCTCCCCCTCTGCTTTGTTTGTGAGTTTCTCCTTTACTTAATCAGCTGCTAACGAGACACGAGTGCATACGCAGTCCTGGGTGGGACAAAGCCCAGCTCCCTCCTCCCAGAATGACATCTGCAGCAGCCTACCCTCAATGCCTCAGTACTTGCCTCTATAACCCCGAAGTTTGCGGAAGCAGCAGGGACTGTCCCGGAGCCAGCGGTTGTGGCATGGTGCTTTGGCTTTTTTAGGGTTAAAACAGGCGGTATGCCGGTGACATATAATGGTAATTATGCAATCAGGCAAATAACCGCAATGAGCAGATTTGTAACAATTGTTTTGAGGAGGAGATACAGATATTAAAGCTGGGACCAGTTAGTGGAGCAAATCAAATGGCACAGGTATACAGGCACAGGGAGGTGCAGCACAATGTAGCAGCAATAAAAACTTAGAGTCCAGTTGTAGGAAACAGAACTTGTAGTAAAGTTAAAGTTAAGTAATTCACAACAAGCCTGGCGGGAGGACACCTGACTGGGAACACTCACAGGATGTAACAGCAGTGTGTAGCAGAACAGATCTCAGAAGTGCTGACAGTGTCTGTCTTGAGGGACAGAATGTTGCCTGGCTAGTCCATACCCAAGCGGGGAGGCTTCCAGGAAGGATGGCATCTTCCTATCCTTTCCCTATCCATCTGGGACCTCTCACTACCACTGTTTACTGTCCCTGACAGAAGGGTGACCTGTCCCTACACTAACCACGCTCGAAAAGCGCACCAAGCCCAGGAGCCAGGGTCTCAAGATGGCCACCAGAGTCACATGGGGTGGCAGCATCCAACTGGATAGCTTCCCCAGTGACCCAGGAAACCATAGAGGGACCATTTCCTCTTAACTCCCCCTCCAGCTGCAATGCCGATGTGGTCAAGCGCCACTTACAGTGGAGAAAATAGACTGCACCTGCCTACAAGTAGATTGCAGAAAAAAAACAGAGTACAGTGATATGAATGATGTTCAGTTTACAGATCCTATGGTATATACTACAGGTTCAGATTTTTGAACAGTATATATTTGAAGTGAATTGTGGAGAACAGGGCAGTTTAAAGCGGAGTTTCAGCCCCAAAATCGATTTAGGGCCATCCGCTTGCTTCTAGGTCACCTGAAAAGGAAATGGATAGTTAAGATTTTTTTTTTTTTTTTACTTACCTTGTAATTGCAGAAAAGTATACTCACCTCTCTTCCACTTCCTCAGCGGCCGCGGCCCGCGCCGTCACTTCCGCTTTGCAATGATTCCTGGGAGCTGAAATGTGTCAATGTGCCGACACCGGCCCGACGTCAGTTCCGGTGCAGGCGCATCATACCTTGCTAAACAGCTTCTGGGCATGCCCAGAAGCTGTGCAGGGATGACGCTGCAGCCCCGGAAGTGACGGCGGGGCCGGCGCAGTGCATCGTGGGACCGAAGAGGACGGAAGAGGACGCAGAAAGGATCGCACTGGCTTCAGCTGCCCACACCTGAGATGGCAGCGCTGGAGAAGAAATTTTCAAGGTAAGTGTTTCTTCTAAAAGGTAAGTGTGAACCGGGATAGATCAGAGGCTATCCATTGTGGAATGTACTAGCCCTGACTGTCCCGGGGGTATGTTCATTGACATTTTTTTTTGGTGCCCGGAACTCCGCTTTAAAGACCAGGGGGTTCACGGACATTATTGACAGTGCGATAGCCCCAGTTGATTGTGATGGTGTGTATGTACCACCCAGAGTCCTGCCCTTTATTAGGTAGATGGGATTAATATGGAGATACACCCTACCGCAACCTTTAGATAAGAGTGTTGTGGTGAGGAGCTAGAGGGACTTTACTTGCAAAGCTTCTTTTGCCTCTCAGCGAGCTCTTCGATTAAAGCTGAACCTTACAACAGGTAACATCAGTTAATGTCAGGTGAAACAGGGAATGAGGTAGAGCTGTGAGAAGTGATAAATAATAAATGATGGAACTGGAAATTACATACAGCAATCGAGAGCTACAAACAGTTTACTGATCAGCTGGTGCAGGGAATCAGGTGCAGCGATAGACATCTGAATATTCTTCATCTATGAATAGTTTATAGAAAAAGTGGCATACAGAATCAGAATTGTAGAGGAGCTGGTATAGCGATTAGAACTACAAACAGTTTACTGATCAAATCATACTGAGACTCTGGTCTGTTTTAGGAATATTATCAGTTTCTGTATACAAGGAGCTAGTATCTTTAGATCTGGGACCATGTAACAGATCAGCTTGAAGAGGGAATCAAGTGTTGCATAAATAATTAAGGTGTAACAGAATTTAGTGAACCCACAGTTTTTCCAGGGGTGGCAGCTCACTAAGACAGGCCATAGATGATGTGACTTTCTTTCCTGCAAAGAAAATTGCTTGATTCCCACATCAACACAATCAGTTTTGATGGGGGTAATCCCTTCTGTGGAGCTATTGTGTTCTCCTGGGGGGGATGCTGGGAAGAGCACAGTAATTATGGCTAGCGGCTAAAGCCACTGGCAATAATCACATGCTAGAAATCCAACTTGCTAGTGGTACCCAAGTCGACCGATGGATCAACTTGGGTACAATCAGCCTGCCCATACATAGATCAAATCTCAGCCGGTCCCTGCTGAACCAGCCGTGATTCAAACCATCTATAGCTGGCTTAACGGCACAATGAACAGGAGTGACATTCTCAGGAATTTGGTCTGACATGATAGACAAAAGCAGAAACAAGGCAAAGAGTCAGAGCAGCTACAAAACATAGTCCAAATCTCAGGAGTTATCCTGAATAGTGCAGACAGAAGTTAAGAAGAACCTGTTGATCAGGAATAGACATGTCCAGCAGTCTATGTAAGCATTCCTGATGGGGGCAGGTGTTCACTGCGGAGGGACTTAAGCTGCAGCGCTGAGTAATGACCAGCAGTTGGTGAAGGCTCAAGGCCAATCGTTACATACGAACAAAGAAGATGAAGTTAGGTGACTGAAAACAAACAGTAATAGGAAGCAGAAACACTGCAGGAGTGGAAAAGGGTTGTAGATTTTCTAACATGTGTAATGATAAATTTATACATGAAAGGAGTAGGCATATGGCAATGAACCTTATGAACACCCTACAAAGCAGGTCATATGTGGTAATGATAGCTAAGAATAATTATCAAACCAGTAAGTACTAGGAGGCATGTGCTGGAAGTTATGAAAAAGTAATAGCACAGGTGGTGCAGGGAATTGGCTACCATAATGGGAGCTCTAAACTGCTATTAGAACAAGCCATGTAAGGATCGGTAGCGATAATGCAAGTCATTAGCAAGGTATTAGCTTGCTCCATCACACTGCAATATGGCACCACCATGGTACTCGAGTGATACAGATTTTAAATATCAGCTTTTGGTTGAATGACCCCTTACTAAATTAATGGATTGCTTGTTTACATAACCCTTTTACCCTGAGGTCTGTCCATGATAAATATCAATCTGTGTCTGTACTGTCAGTGTGCTATTGACTACAAATGAGTTACAGACAAATATTACTTTCAGTCTCTATGCAAACATTCCAAAATGCTGGAAAATAACATTACATTTTCCAATCGCAGGTATCCTTTTATTTCCTTTTATCCCCTTCTTCTTTACCCCCCTACCTTTTATGTTATTTTTTATTTTTTTATAATTTTATATTTTTTTGTGACTTTATTATTTGATGGCAATACACACTTAGAGACCCCCTAGCGCTTAACATAATCCAAAAATTATGGAAGAATTGATGCATAAACTTGGTCATATATTCTTCAACCCAGCACCCACAAACCTGTATAATAATAATACTATTAATAATAAATAACAGACTAAACTAGAGATATCAGAATGCTATGTCTTGTTAATATATAGTAGATATTGTATTGCAGTGATCTTCAAACTGCCATCCATCCCACAGGACACTGTTCCTCCCACTGATATGAGGCAGTATCCCTCCCACTGACACCAACAATGAGACACCATTCTTTCCACTGACATCACCAGTGGGGAGCTATTCCTCCCACTGACACCAAAGATGTGGTACTATTCCTCCCACTGACACCAAAGATGTGGTACTATTCCTCCCACTGACACTAAAGATGTGGTACTATTCCTACCAATGACACCAACAATGGGGCAATTTCCTTCCACTGCCACCAATGACGTGATACTATTCCTTCCACTGACACCAACTATGGGGCATAATTCCTCTCCCTGATATCAACAATGGAACACTATTGCTGTCACTAATATCAATGATGGGTTACTGTTCCTCCAACGAATACCAATGATGGGGCACTACTTCTCCTCCTACTGACCACAGAAGCTATGTCATTTTACACCTCCCACTAGCCACCAAGTTTCCACTAAGCTTGCACTTGGAAGTGCAGTCACTGAAGATCAGAAGGGGCAAGCAGGGAAAATAAAAACCGCATTTTTGCTTTAACATGATTGGATGATAGAAATTAGCAGAGCTTCCCCTCAGATCTCCAGCAACTGCACTTCCAAGCGCCCTTGCAAAGCACTTGTAGTGCACAGTGGATTTGCCTTTAGTAAATAAACCTCATTGTCTACTTCCACTGACACTGGGGCATTTTCTACTCTCACTGGTCCTAGCCCAGCCCCCCTAATGTCTGAGAAACAGTAAACTGGCCCTGTGTTTAGGAAAGTTTGGAGAACCCTGCTATATTGCATATATACAGCTGTACAGGTTGAAATATAAATATGTCACAATTATGATGACACAACTTGTCAAGTAAACGTCGATGGGAATGCCCTGGGAAATGTTAAAAAGATCTGGGGCTTGTGGCTGGTTCCCCCCTGGCCTTATTTCCCTTGATCTTATTATGGATAGAATATTATTGTAAGGTTATGTGTCCCAAATTCTCCTTATTGTTGGAATGTCCTTTTCAGATTGCCATAGTACTGATGGTGACATTGTTTGTCTTGATTTGTGTAACGGGTCCAGAAGTGCATTATGTACAAGTGCAGGGTCCAGAAGTACATTATGCACAAGTGCAGGGTCCAGAAGTACATTATGCACAAGTGCAGGGTCCAGAAGTACATTATGTACAAGTGCAGGGTCCAGAAGTACATTATGCACAAGTGCAGGGTCCAGAAGTACATTATGCACAAGTGCAGGGTCCAGAAGTACATTATGCACAAGTGCAGGGTCCAGAAGTACATTATGCACAAGTGCAGGGTCCAGAAGTACATTATGTACAAGTGCAGGGTCCAGAAGTACATTATGCACAAGTGCAGGGTCCAGAAGTGCATTATGCAAAGGGTGCAGGATTTCAGAAGTGCATTATCTACAGAGTGCAGAGTTCAGTAGTGTGTTATGTACAAATGTACAAAGTTCAGGAGTGTGCTAGGCACACAGGCCAGTTTACAGCCAAAAAGGGCTTCCCCCAAATTCTCCCCAACCCACACCCCCACTCTTACTACAGAGCTCTCCTCCCACTCCCAAATCCCCCTCTCCCCCACCTAGAAAGTACCAAAGAAAGGGACTGCTGCAGAAGAGTAGCTACAACTTGCATCAGGTGAGTGCAGGCTGGGAGCATCAGGAGGAGCTACTGCTGCGAGACTAGAGAGGCTGTGTACATTCCCTGCCCCCTTCTCTGCGGTCTTAGGGATGTGCAGGGCAGAGAGGATTCTGTGTGAGCTGTCTAGAGAGGTGCACTGTCACTTGTAAATACAGAAGCTGGGCTTCTGTATTTACAAGTTAGTTATGAGCAGTGAACACAGGGCCAGTGCCGGAGGTGACAGAACACGTTCCAAAAAAAAAAAAGTCCTGCTTATGAGTACCTATTTTCATCTGTTAATCAACATCATAGTTTCCCTGCTGGGCTGTGGATGACCAGCAACAGAATATTAGTGAGCAATCTTAATTTTAAATACATGTATGAATAATCTTATTACATTTTTTTCCTTCAAATGAAGTAAAGAAAAATGAAGCCTTTTTTGTTATGCTTAGCAAAAAAATGTAATTGTAACTTTTTACAAGGGCATAATTAATTTTAGGAAGAGTTCACCATTGAGGCCTTGATGTTTCTTGCCTACTAACCTTTGCCTGGATCTCCATCTTCAGAATGGAACCTACGATGGATAAAATATCACTCACAATAATCAGAATGTACCAGCCATTGACAAACTCCATTTGATCTGACCAGGGCACAGCCTTTGACAATCGTTGTTGGACATACATTACATATTCCTGAAAAGTGAATAAATATATGGTTTATTGACCAGGCAAGTATGGGCATTTATAGGTTGGCATAACTCATGTACTTAGAACTTTACCAGAGTAAACAATTTCTATGAACTGAGCTTCCAAGCATACACCCAATGATCATCCACAAAACTTTAGTCCACATTTAAGCCTCTCCATGACTAAGCCAATAAGTATGAAACACGTCTGATAGGGAAGGTCTACTGGCAGGGATGAACATGTTGCTTTATTGCTGAATACAAATTGTCTAAGCTGAATGACGTCATTGATGTGCGACTTTTCCTTTTCCACATTTAAACCTAGTTGTCACTGCCAAACCTGTTTCCAGGTCAGTGAATTCTTTTATGGGTGCATTATTTTAAGTACACCTATGCTCTGCCCCTTTTCGACAATGTCATGAACTGCGTGAGCCCCGATTCGCGAGTATTTATTTTTAAAGGGGAAAAGGCAGAATTTATTTTTAAACGTTTGTTAACCTAAAAAAAAAAAAAAATATTGATCCTGTTCCCTTAAAGCAGTTTATACAGCATAGTGCTTGTGCTGTGTAATTTGGCCCCTTCTATCACCAGAAATACCTGGCTGATCCTGCCTGGCTATGTCCTTCCCTCTGTAAACTGACCACGGAGAGAGCTGGCGGGTCACGTGAGGGGCGATCAGCTCTCTATAAACTGATAAAGAAACGGCTTATTTTTTTTTAAAACGCATACACAGACACAGGGGCACAGGCACACAGGATTAATAAACAGACCAGACAGGCTGGTATAAAGTGGCTTAACAACCACTTTAAAGGGGAAGTTTAGATTCCAGGGGGACGCCTATGAATTATTTTTTTTTCGTGGTTTTACTTCTTGTACATACAACTTAGAGCAGGTACTGGGCAGAGGGCAGTCAATGACCATAGAGAATGGCATCTGCACAATAGTTGTGGGAGAGACAGCCATGATTCTCTATGGATGTTTCCCATCCTGAGCCTTTAGGTTTATCACCAGAAATATCTTATTCACCTGTAACAGGCCTTGCGGGACCATAAAAAGACAGTGCTCACCTTCCCAGTGCTTATCAGCCACTTAAATCACTGCCCTGGGAATTCTATTTCCTTTTGGAAACATGACACCCTCCCTATCTCTTTGCCATTTTGTGCTTGGCACCTGAGCAGCCAGTCATTGAAATTACATTTAAAGCATCAGGGATCATCCATAGCCCAATGTCTATTTAAGCAAGTCACAACTTACTAAGGCATTTTAATCAGTCTGTAGGCAGGAGAGCATGAAGGCGGTAAGTACAATCTACCTATAATCATTCCTATAAAGTGAACCTGGTACTTTGCTCAATATAGACAACATACAGAATCACTGTGTAGAATAGAATGTAGAAACAATGTGCTGTTTTAAAGCTCTTCTAGTATACAGGCATACCCCACTTATAAGTACACAATGGGACCAGAGCATGTATGTAAAATGAAAATGTACTTAAAGTAAAGCAATACCTTTTTTCATTTCTCAATGCATGTAAATACACTAGCTCCATAGGAAATTTTGGTCAGCTTGACATGGCATTGCTCCCAAACCATGTGACAAGGACACCAAGCTTGGGGAGCATGTTAAGAGGATCCAGGACTATGACATAGTAGATTACCTAGGCAAGCTGGCCAGCCACAAGCAGGATATGTTGTAGTCCTGGGTCCCCTCTCTGTGCTCCCTAAGTTTGGTATCCCTGTCACTTATGGTTTGGGAGCAGTGCCATGTCAAGCTGACCAAGATTTCCTATAGACGCCAATGTTAAAAACCGGGAGTAGTGTCATGCCAAGCTGAACAAGCTGTCCTTACTCGCGAGTGTACTTAAAGTGAGTGTACTTAAAGCGGGGTATGCCTGTACTATTTTAATGATGAGATACATTCATATCTCAGTTGATCTACAGATACTGTTATAACTCCTCTAAGCAGTGCCCCTCTTTACTGTCCCACTGTCCATGCTAAATACAGCCTTACTTAAACTGGTTGTAAACCCTCTCTTGGAAGTTGTACCTATAGGTAAGCATTTAATAGGGCTTACCTATAGGTACTGTAAACATCTCCTAAACTTGCACCGTTTAGGAGATTTTTTTACTTTTAATGCAGCCGATGACGTCATAAGCGCATGCACTTTGAAGGAACGGCCTCCCGTGCCATTCCTTCAGAGCCCTGTGCCATGAACAATGAAAAGCAGGTCCCGCACGCATGCGTGGGAGTGATGTAATCGCGTCTCCAGACAATCAGATGGCCGGAGGACGCAAACCAGGAAGCAGGTCGGCCGAACATGTCGACCATCCTGTCGCTGTACGGGCGGCACTGCGGGGGCTTCAAAGGTAAGTATTTAATAATGAGCTAGTATGCGATGCATACTAGCTCATTATGCCTTTGTCTTACAGGTTTTTTTTTTTCTCATTTAATTTTGCAGGGTTTACTTCCTCTGTAAATAAACATTTTTAAAAATCTGTAAAATCATGGTTGATTCAAAGACATTAACCATTCTAAAGCCTGTATCCTTCTGGTAAATATTCACGTTGAACAGAACTGTAGTTATAGTTAATAAAAGCTGTACTTACTCTTTGAAGGTGAATTCCCTTAACTACAGAACGTATGCAGAGGGTTAAGGAGGAAATACAGGTGAGGATGATAACTGCATCAAATATCATCATGTAATGTGTATTCTTCTGTACTGCAAAGAATGACAAGATCAGTCCTTATTGGGAATGGATGAGGATTTATGAAGATATATTACAAAATAATAATATATAAAGTGCTAAAGAGGAAAACAAGTATGGAGTCTTATTTGCTTATATTTCTTAAAGTGGAACTAAACTTACTGATTTACCTGTTTCCCAAAACCTTTACATTCAGGGCATGCCTAGAATAAGAACTGTAACATTTACTAGTGTGCTTATATTAGCTCTTAACTAAACTGTCAAGCCATCACCAATGGGTGGTGTCATAGCTGATCACATTTTCAGTACAATGGCAACTGCAGTATAAACTGAGGCAAATATGGCGGCTTCCTTGGCTGTAAAGGCTAGAAGGTTTTTTTCCCCAGGAACCACAATGCACAGCAGAGAACCAGGCATCCAATACATACAGTAGTGTGTAGGTTAGTGGAGAGGCCAGGGAAGGGAAGTACAGAAGGACAAATCAAAGGAGTTTGCAGCAGAAAAGAGTAGGGGGTGACTTAAAGTGGTTGTAAACCTCAGACATAAAATACAAACAAAGCATATCCCTCTATAGTGTGTACTTGTCTCTATCCAAAACGCTAAGTGTCATTTCTCTCTGCTGCCTCCTTCCTCAGCTATCAGCATGAGTCACTTCTGACAAGTTTTCTTGACACCAAGAGAAAAATGGTGACAGGGGAGGGATCTCCAGCACATTGACAGCCTTAGCTTTGTTCCTGTGCGCTGTGTGCAGGGGGTGTGTCCCTTCCCTCCAATCAGCTCTCAGAGCTCCCCTCACTGATGTAACTTCTGCTCTACGCCCCCCTGCTTTTACAAGTTTGGAGATTCTGTGTAAATTCTGCACTTTGAATGAATTTAGGGGAATGATGCCTGTAGACAAACAGGTACAGTTGCTGTAGGAAGACTTGTTTCATCTCTGTGTGTCACCTGAGGCCAGTTACTTCACTGGGTATATGTGAGGGTTTACAAAAATATAGTTCACTAAGTCCTAAATAACACCTTGGAACCTAACCATACACTAAGTCTAGCACTACTGTTAACCCTAATGCCCAACCCTTGATACCTAAACAAAAAACTTAAACACCCACTATGGGGAAGACATATGAAAGGGTAGAACATGAATTAAATTAGCTGTCCCTTAAAGCCAATTAGAATATACAGTGGGTATAGAAAAGAATCACCACCCTTTAAAATAATCACACATTGTTGCTTTGCAGCCTGAAATGAAGACAGGCACATTTTTGTTGTATCCAGCTGATTTTACTCAGTGCAACTTATACCATCCAATTGAAAGATATAACACCAACATTCAAAAAAATAAAAAAAAAACAGAATTACAGAGTTGGAAAAAGGATCACACCCTCCTAAAAATGACTTACATTAGGTGTAACTTAATGACTTAAAACTCACATCAGATGTAACTTAACACCTTCTCAATGGCATGCTTTCAACTGTGATCAGCTGTGGTCATTTGGATTAGCTCGGCATGAAAAGAGCTTTCCTGGAGCATTTCAATCCCTGGTAGTACAACTGAAGCAAAAAATCAACTATGGGTGGCAAGGCACTGTCACCGGGATCTCCAGGATAAAGCTGTGGACAGGCAACGGATAGAAAAAAAAAATGCAAAGTCTTTATCCATGCCTAGAAGCACAGTGAAGTCTATTACTAAGAAGCAGAAGGTATTTGGTAAAACACAGACCATCCCTGGATCAGGACATGACTCAGGATGAAAGAGCCATGAGGAAATTGGTCAGAGAGGCTCCCAAGAGGCCTACAGCAACTGAAGCAGTTGCAGGAATTTATGACAAAAAGTGGTAATTGTGTGCATAAGACAACAATATCACAAATTCTCCACAAATGTGGCTTATACGGGAGGGTTGCAAGAAAAAAAGCCACTCCTCAAGCAAGACCACATGCAGTCACCACTGAGCTTTGCCAAAACATACCTTGAAGATTCTGAGGCCGCATTGAAAAAGGTGTTATGGTTAGATGAGACTAAACTTGAAATATTTGGCTTCAACACCAAACGAAATCCAATACAGCTCACCATCCAAATAACACCATTCCTACAGTAAAGCATGAAGGTGGTAATATCCTGTTATGGGGGTGTTTCTCTGCAGTTAAGACTGGAACACTTGTCAGGATTGAAGAAAAAATAGATGGGACAAAATACCATCCCGATTCTTTAGGAAAATCTGCTGTAGTTTGCCTGGAAGTTGGCAATAGTAAGGTTTACCTTCCAACATGACAATGACCCAAAGCACACAGCAAAAATGACCACACAGTGGTTGAAGGAGAAAAAGGTGAACGTCCTTGCATGGCCTAGTCAGAGCCCAGACTTAAACCCCATTGAAAATCTGTGGAATGGCTTGAACACTGCAGTCCACTAAGGGTCACCATCAAATTTAACTGAACTTGAGCAGTTCTGCAAAGAAGAGTGGGCAAATATTGCAAAGTCCACATGTGCAAAGTTAGTACAGACATATGCCAACAGACTAAAGGCTGGAATTAAAGCAAAAGGTGGTTCAACAAAAAAATGACACAAGGGGGTGATCCTTTTTGCAACTCAGTGATTCTGTTTTTGAATTTTTTTTTATGTTTTCTGACATGCTGATGTTCTGTCTTTCACTTAGATCTTAGAAGTAAATAATGCTGGATAAAACAAAAACTGTGTCTGTCTTCATTTCAGGCTGCACATCAACAAAATTTGATTATTTAAAGGGGGTGATTGTTTTCTATACCCACTGTAACTCATGCTCCGTAAAACAGGGAAGACAAGTACATCCCATAGGCCAAACGATTGATAACTGTTCTTCAAATAACTGCACATCCCAAAGTACCTGATAAATCCATAAATTGTCAAAACCTTTAAATGCCTCCTCGCATTCTAAAGTCTACAGATGTTCTGCTTATCAAAGTCCACACAGATAAATCCCATATGATGATTGTTTGCAGATAATAAGTTATCAAAGCAATACTTACTGGATCCAGACACGTGCCAGTCTTTGCATTCCTGGATGCTAATATCATTATCCAAAGTTATTTTAATCCGTCCACTGTGTGCTTTATTATCAAACGTTATCTGGAAATAATTAATGCAATGCACAGGTCATCATACAGGAGATATCTAAGGGTTACAGTGTATTCACTCTTTTTATATTCCTGGTGTTCATACCGAATATACACTCCTCAAAAAAATTAAAGAAACACTTTTTAATCAGAGTATTGCATCAAATCAATTAAACTGCTGGGATATTGATCTGGTCACTTAAGTAGCAAAGGAAGTAGGGTGGGGCCTACCACGGTGATGTCATCACATGAATACATCTCTGATTGGTCAGCAGCAGATGGGGCTGCTAATCAGTTTCACAGGTGCACTAGATGGGCAACAATGAGACAACCTCTAAAACAGAATGGTTTTACAGGTGGAGGTCACAGACATTTTTTTCCCTACTCATCTTTTCTGACTGTTTTTTTCACTAGTTTTGCATTTGGCTAGGGTCAGTGTCACTCCTGGTATCATAAGGCGATACCTGGACCCTATAGAGGTTGCACAGGCAGTCCAACTCCTCCAGGATGGCACATCAATACGTGCCAATGCCAGAAGGTTTACTTGTGGCTGAGGACTTTCTCTACATACTTCATTGTGTGGTTTCCAACCATATGCATTGCAGCTGAGATTTGCTGCATGGGATTTACTGTTAGTCCTTAGCCATTTCCATTGCACCTGGGGAATTTTCCCTGAAGTACTCATTCTGTTAATCCACAACCATTTCCATTGTACCTGGGGACTTTTCCCTGAAGTACTCATTATGTACTGGGAGATCATGCACTGCAGGTGCTCAGATACAGATTTCCCTCCAGCAAACAGAGCAGTGATGCGGTTTAGTAGTAACATCACCAAATCTCAATCAAAAATCTGGTGAAACTAGCAGTCACAGCCACAATGCTATTTTCTAGGAGGAATTTATGAAAAAAAGGCAGAATTTTCAGAGTTTTGCTTAGGTGCAATTAAACATTTGTAGAGGTTTCCTATAGAATAGCATATCTTCACTTTTTGGGTCTGTTTTATTTTGTCTTTTAAATTCGCTTAGGTTTTCTGTATCAACTGTATATCATTGTGATCATTTTAATTTAGGTAATTGTATTAGTGTCTTTTACATTTTTTAAGTGTACAATTTTAAAATTTTTCTGTAAAATATGCACACAGGGCAGCCATATTTGCCTTGTTACATCAACTGGTTGTATTATGCCTAGTATTACATGCACAGTTGTGTAGCCTTACTTTCTGCCTCTCTCACTGCAAGTATACTAGTCTTCTCAGATTAATTGAAAAGAATAATTAAGTGGTTCATTTTGCAATAGGTTTTAGAGAAGGGCCATTGCTCTCTGTGGGCAGGGAGCATGAGCTTTTGCTGATTGCAGGGCTTTAGGTCTCACCCAGAAGGGAGCATTAAAGAGAGACCACTGCTTCCACATAAGAAGGGGTCCTTCCATGTAGTATGCTGTCACAGGACAGGTTTTTCCACTCAAGTTGTGGCTGTTTTCTAAAGAAAATTAACTGTTAAGCTTTGTATAGATTTTGTTTTGATGACCTCGGAATATATTTGGCTGATTCAAATAGGAGGTTCAGGAAGGTTAGGCTAATATATAGCAATCATTCAGCGAAGCTGTGTGTATATGCATGACATACATCAATTCCCTTAAAGGAATTGTAAAGTTCGAAGTTTTTTATCTTAATACATTCTATGCATTAAGATAAAAAAAACCTTACCTGAACCCGAACTCTGTCCAGCAATGTTCACGAATCCTTTGGCCGTTCGGGACTCTCCCTCCTGATTGGCTGAGACACAGCCGCGACGCTATCGGCTCCCGCGGCTGTCAATCAAAGTCAGTTAGCAAGCCAATCGGAAGAGAGAGGGGGCGGGGCCGAATGACAGCTCTGTGTCTGGACAGATGGAGCCGCAGCTCGGTTCGGGTGCCCCCCATACCAAGCTGATTGCTGTGGGGGCATTTGACTGAAGAGAGGAGCCAAGAGCAGCAAAGAGGGACCCTAGAAGAGGAGGATCCGGGCTGCTATGTACAAATCCACTGCAACAGAGCAGGTAAGTATAACATGTTTGTTATTGAAAAAAAAAATGTGACTTTACAATCACTATAAGAATATCTAGAACAAATGAGTAAAAATCGTTTAAAATATTTTCTGGGTACACTTTAGAATACTATTTAAAAATGGCTTTGCTGAACACTTTTTAATTTCTTTAATCTGTTTTTGTTTTACTAGCTCTATACATGTGACTCAAAAAAGTGTAGAACAATATAGGGAGCTATTATATGTACACTAGTGACCAGATAGCAATAATGATGAATTTATAGGTGGAGGTAATCAGATGGTGCATCACACGTACTCACTGTCACTGTAAAGTCGTAGCAGTCTGGCAGCTCATGATGACGGATGGTCTGCAAGTTGATAGCTTTTAGCTTAAACATGATCTCCACTGTTAAAAGTCTAGAGAAGTAAATAATTCACATGTTAAAAATTTTCTGGAAAAAAGAAACGGGGCTAGCTCTGAGAGATTACTCACCGACAAAAGTCCAGAGTCAAGTTCCAGAACTTCTCATGAAGAGTGAGATCATTTATCGGGGTCAGTGGTTCCACAAGAAAGCACTCTACAAGCAAGAAAGAAGGGAATGCCTATTAACATTCAAATATAAGTCACTTAAAGCTGAACTCCTGGCAAACTGCTAAATACACAGAATAAATAAACATATGGGAGCCCACTTACCTGCTAAAGGATATGTATTTCTTTCTACCCAGTCTTATGATATACATAGCACTACCAGGCAGCATATCCAGGTGGGGGGGGGGGGGGCTCACATCTCACTGCTAAAGTTAAAGTGTTACTAAACCCAGGACCCTGCATGCTCTATATCTGGTCTCCCACAGTACACAGAACATGGAAATACAATTTTTTTTTGTAAATATAAACTGCTAAATACCTTTTCTCATCTGCAGTATATAGCAGTCTTGTGGTTTCTATCAGTTCCTGGTAAAGCCTGTAGGAGGGGTTTTCATACTGTACTGAGCTGTCGTATAAAGCTGCAGGGGCTCCTGACCCTCTGTCTGGACAGTGCTGATTGGCCCTTTGCTGATCATATGCACTCTCCCAAGAAAAAAAAACGTTCTAGCAATACACATTAAACTGAACATGTGCAGCCTGACTCCAAAGGCTTTGTCTTATCCGGACGTTTTGGAGTCAGTGGAAGAAGAGGAGGATCTGTGCATACAGGATCAAGAAGCCTTTTTACACAATGCAGAGGATTAACCTTTTCCACAGTGAGTATAGCAAGCATGCTTTACTGCATATACACACTGATTTTAATGTTGTGGGTTTAGTAACACTTCAAGCCACAAATCTAGGGCATCTACGTGCCCCCCCAACTTTTGAATGGATATTGAAGGAGCAGCAACAGCCTATTGAGGTCATATGTCTGCTCTTTCCACTTCCCTGTCAGTACATGTAAATGTATGACACTAATTTGGTCTGAATGCTTCTGTAGCAGGGATTGCTAAAGACTGATTGATACTAATGGTGCAAATTTCTTTCCTGCAACTACGGGCTGTAGAAAAAGAAATTTGCATGACTCCCCCCCTCAGGACAGACAGTGCTGAGAGGGGAATCAGTAACTGTCTTCTCCCTGCAGGAGAAGATAGTGATTATTTCTAGCAGCTATAGCAGCCGCTTGCGATAATCAGAAGTCTGGTTGTACCCATGTTGATCGATTGATCAACTTGGTACATTCAGCCTGTCCATTAACAGTTCGAATCTCGGCCGGTTCCTGCCGTATATGGCCGGCCTTAGTCACATTCTGTTATTTACACTAGTTGCATTAAAAACACATTTGAGGTTTCTTTTTTATATAAATACATAACTGCATTTCATGGTGTTTTTAAAAACCTGCCTAGAGTTCACCTTTAATTGATAAGAGCAGGGTTTTTAGGAATCCATATAAAATGTGTAAAATAAATAAATAAATAGACGTAACATGGTGTATTTCTGAAAATTAAACATATTCAGTGAATTCAGACTGCTTACTCAGTGGTTCTAATCTTTATTCTGCCATTTAAAACTTGATCATCCACAAGGCGACTTAGGCCGGAGCCTAGGGTCTGAGGAGTCTCTAAGGGACCCAGCATTACCCTTCATACTCCTGCAATAAACCTGGGAAATAGCACAATTGGTAAAAGCTGTGCATCGGCCTGTCACTTTACAAGAAAAGATACTTTTATAATTGGGGTCTTATGAGGAGGTACCACGCCAATAAAAACCATGCAAAGTGAGTTTTTCAATCTTCATCAAAATCAATAGAACGGATGGGGACCAAGGCTGATACCTTGCCAGGGCCCTATTCTGCCTTAATCCCCACATAGGCATACCAAATACTTGGCATAGGCTTGTGGCATGTCTACGCATACGCACGAAACCCAGTAATCAACTAAAAAAGAACTTGCAATGGTAACGCAGAAGCAGAGCACTGCAAGCAAGACAACTTTTTTTTACCATAATAGAGGAAAAAGTAAACAATTTTTAAATATTTAAGTTATGAATAGGAATAAGTAAAGAAGGTCAAAACCAACCCTTAGTTTAAACACAGGATACAGCTATAGTCTGCGCCCATTGGCTACGCCCCTCCGACGCATTTTTTTTTTTATAATCATTTTTATTCGATTTCAACAAATATTGAACCATAATACAATAGTACAGAAATGCTTGTGTACCAAATAACAATGCGTGGTACATTACCATGCAAAACAATTTAGGTTGAGGACAATTACAATCAACATCCATAGAGAAAGAGGAAAAGGGGAAGAGAAAGAAAAAAAAAAAAAAATAGTGGGAAAGGAGAAAAAGGATGGAATAAGAACAAGGAGGATAACAGAAGGAAAGTGAGAGAAAGAAATTCTCAAGTCCCATCTGACCTGGTCTAATCAGCCCTGATTTCTTGGGTCTCTGACCCATATTTCTAATACACGGTTATATGAGACTAATACATTGCCATCGGTAGGCCTACATTCCTCAGGGGAGGCTCTTTCACCGATCCCCCGATCGAGGGGTCTCAGCATACCAGTATGTGTTGTAGGGCACCGGTCTGACTCTGCGGTATCCTATGTTTTTGTGTATTAGCAATCAACTCTTTTCGCATAAAGATGTCCTTTTCGAAGATCTCGACATAGGGGGGGGGGGGGGGGTTGAAGAAATAAACTAGGGCAAAACTGCACTAAACTAAGTGGATCCACTTTGTTCTGTAGAGAGTTGTGGGCTCCTGGCATTTCTTATACATGCTTGGGCATTGAGGAAGTGTCATACCTTCTGTTCTCTACCATTAACGTAATCCTTTCCAAAACTGCCACCCCACCCCAGGGCCGCAAAGCTCAGAGCTGCTCAAGTGTGGCATCAACAGGTTTGTCAATTTCCAGCGAGTAGCACATCCAACCGGACCAGGCGTCCAAGAATTGTTTTGCTCTATCTTGGCCAGTGTATACCCATCATTCTGCCTCCATAATCCTGTCCACTTCCCTCCTCCATTCCTCCAAGGTGGGGCACGGAGCTTGTCTCCAATATCGAAAAATTAGGCTTTAGGCTGCATTTAATAAGTGTGGCGTCACACTCCGTTTGTAGGATGTCATGGAGGAGGGTGTGTCGTTGGAAAAGGTACCGGAGGGGCTTGAACTCCAGAGCGTAGGGTTAATTTTTGTATCCAGGGGGATATATCCTCCCAGAATTTTTTATCTTAGGGCAGGTCCACCATAGGTGAAGGTAGGAACCCTCCTGTGGGCAGCCCCTCCAACACCTGGAGTCCACCTCAGGAAACATTTTGGCTAAGCAGGGAGGGGTACGGTACCATCTAGCAAGAAATTTATAGCAAGTTTCCTGCATTTTCGTATTTATGGAGGAGACATGAATCAACCTAATTATCCTTTGGATTTGGGGCAGCGTGAGGGTGACTCCTAGTTCAGATTCAAATTCCCTAATAAAGTAGGGAATGGTTTGGGATTGTAGTCCCAAGAGTAGTCTGTATGTGCAGTACAAAAGGTGGCTATTGTCCGATCCCTGGGCACACATGTCCTCGAACTCCGTCAAGAAATCCCAGGAGCGTAGTTTGGGTCGTAATTTAGTCAGGAAGTCTTGTAACTCTCTGTGACACCAAAAGTCCATGGGGAACTGGCAATATTTCTGTCTCATATCAGTCAAGGTGTCAATACGTCCTGTAGGGGCAAATTTCATGCATCTTGAGTCGCCATCCAAATTCCACCGGCCAAAAAAGGCTGTCTCTTCCCTTGGGGTGAACCATTGGAATCCCCCTAGTGGGGCTAGAGGTGAAGTGGAGGGGGCTAAGTCTCCATTCCTATTACATGTGTCCCAGATTTTTAAAGTCCTGAGAGTTAGAGGTGATACTCAAGAAGAGAGGCTCCTCTCTGATGCAGGTATCCATGGCGCTTCAGCCAAATTGTGGCCCGCCATGGTCTTTTCTAGGCGCACCCATAATTTATCCGTGTAGTTATGATGCCAATTAAGGATGCGCACCAAGGCCATGGTTTTTTGATAAATATTAACATCAGGCAAGCCCAGTCCCCCATCTTCCTTGCGTCTACTTAATATGGAGTAGGCTATTCTCGGGTGCGAATTTTGCCATACAAAGCTCGTGAAAATTTTCCTTATTTGGCGAAAGAATGACTGCGGTAGGTCTATAGGTACCGTGTATAGTAAGTAAAAAAGACAAGGTAAAACATTCATCTTTAGGGCATTGACACGGCCTAACCAGGTGATAGCTGTGTTTCCCCATTTTCTGAGGTCAGACTCCAGTGATCTTAAAAGCTTGCCATAGTTCTCCGAATACAATAATCGAAGATCCGGGGGGATATTGGTGCCCAGATAAGGCAGAGACTTCGTTTGCCACTTGAATGAGAAATTTAGTTGCAGGATGGACGCCTGGTCCAGACCGACCCCACCGGTAAGATTTCAGAATAGGTATAGTTAACCTTAAAATTGGACAGTTGTTCATATCTTTGAATCTCCGATAGCAGCACCGGAAAGGGTGGTGTGGGGCTGGGTGACATAAAAGAGTATGTCATCGGCATTCGCTCACAGTTTGTGTTCAGTAACTCCTATATGGACTCCCTGTATGTCCGTGTTGTTTCTAACTTTGTGTAGCAGTGACTCAAGGACTAGCGTGAACAATAAAGGGGAGAGGGGGCACCCCTGTCTCGTCCCATTGTGTATAGGAAACGAGGGTGAGAGGGCTCCATTCACCCTCACTCTAGCCTCTGGCTGATCGTATAACGCCATAATCCAGTCCAACATTCTCCAGCCAATGCCCAGCCTTGACAGGGTTCCCTCCAAATATAACCAGTCTACCCTGTCAAAGGCCTTCTCTGCGTTAGTTGATATAAGGAGTGCTGGAGATGGGAAAAGATTTTTGTGTCTGAGTTCAATAAAGAAATCAGTCTATAATTTTGGCATAGAGTGGGGTCTTTCCCCAGTTTGGGGAGTACATACTATATGTGCCAGCAGAGCCTCCCTAGGAAGAGGGCTTGAGGCACTAATGGCATTAATTTAAGGTAGTCACAAAGGGGAGTCAGCAAGAGCGTGGATAATTTGTTATAGTATGCGTTTGAGAACCCATCAGGGCCGGGGCTTTTCCCATTAGGGAGAGAAGCCACCACTGATGCAAGTTCTCCGGTAGTAATCAGACGCTCTAGGTCCTGTAGGGTCTCCTCAGGTAAGCATGGGTAGTCCACCTCCTGTAGATATTCCCTTATCAGGTCCTGCTTGTTTTGGATCATTTGGGGTGACAACGGAGGATTAATGTTGTACAAGCTTTCGTAGTAGTTTTTAAATTCGGTTGCTATGCGTCGAGTGTAAATCGGTCACCCGTCCCCAGGTTATGTACATGGGCTGACCCCGGTTTGTTCCTAAGAGTTTGTGCCAAAAGGTGTCCACACTTATTTCCAAACTCGTAGAATCTGTGGGCATAGAATCGTAACTTGTTCCTAGCATTGTGTTTCAAGCACTCTGTCAGCCTAGCTCTCAGGGCCTTCAGGTTTATTGCATCTGTAGGTTAGATTTGTGTTTTTGTTCTCTGACACATTTTACTGGGCCTAACTGTACCTCTACAGATACAAACTGGTCAAAGGGGCATAGCCAATTGGTAGGGACTGCTGAAGCAAAGTCAATCAAACCTCAGCGCTCACTCCAATACTTTATGGAACATCTTAAATCCCATGGATTGCAAGATGAAAAACAACATGGGTTTACTTCAGGGAGATCATGTCAAACAAATCTTATAGATTTTTTTGACTGGGTGAGTAAAATAATAGACGGTGGAGGTGCAGTAGACATTGCATATCTAGATTTTAGTAAGGCTTTTGACACTGTCCCACATAGAAGACTTATCAATAAACTGCAGTCATTGAGCATGGACTCCCATATTGTTGAGTGGATTAGGCAGTGGCTGAGTGACAGACAACAGAGGGTTGTAGTCAATGGAGAACATTCAGAACAAGGTCATGTTACCAGTGGGGTACCTCAGGGATCTGTACTGGGACCAATTTTGTTTAATATCTTCATAAGTGATATTGCAAAAGGCCTCGATGGTAAGGTTTGTCTTTTTGCTGATGACACAAAGATATGTAACAGGGTTGATGTTCCTGGAGGGAAACGCCAAATGGAAAAGGATTTAGGAAAACTAGAAGAATGGTCAGAACTCTGGCAACTGAAATTTAATGTGGATAAGTGCAAGATAATGCACCTGGGGCGTAAAAACCCAAGGGCAGAATATAGAATATTTGACACAGTCCTGACCTCAGTATCTGAGGAAAGGGATTTAGGAGTAATTATTTCAGAAGACTTAAAGGTGGGAAGACAATGTAATAGAGCAGCACGAAATGCCAGCAGAATGCTTGGATGTATAGGGAGAGGTATAAGCAGTAGAAAGAGAGAAGTGCTTATGCCGCTGTACAGAACACTGGTGAGACCTCACTTGGAGTATTGTGCGCAGTACTGGAGGCCATATCTCCAGAAGGATATAGATACTCTAGAGAGAGTTCAGAGAAGAGCTACTAAACTAGTACATGGATTGCAGGAAAAAACTTACCAGGAAAGGTTAAAGGACCTTAACATGTATAGCTTGGAAGAAAGAAGAGACAGAGGGGATATGATAGAAACTTTTAAATACATAAAGGGAATCAACTCGGTAAAGGAGGAGAGCATATTTAAAAGAAGAAAAACTACCACAAGAGGACACAGTTTTAAATTAGAGGGGCAAAGGTTTAAAAGTAATATGAGGAAGTATTACTTTACTGAGAGAGTAGTGGATGCATGGAATAACCTTCCTGCAGAAGTGGTAGCTGCAAATACAGTGAAGGAGTTTAAGCATGCATGGGATAGGCATAAGGCTATCCTTCATATAAGATAGGGCCAGGGACTATTCATAGGATTCAGATATATTGGGCAGACTAGATGGGCCAAATGGTTCTTATCTGCCGACACATTCTATGTTTCTATGTTTCTAGTGATTCTGCTCTCCTTGAACAGGGAAACTTCAAATCACTCAAAAGAAAAAAGGAGGGGGGGGGGGGGGGAACGCCTGGTGCATTACCTTCGACACCAATTAATATTAATTGAAAAACCGCCAAAGACATACTCACAAACATTAGCAGATAAAACGCATGTCATACACAACTCTGGTGTCAGGGATGACAAATTTGGAGTCATTCCTGACACTGGAGTTGTGTATGACATATGTTTTATCTTCTCATGTTTGTATGTCTTTGGAGTTTTTTCAATAAATATTCATTGGTGCCGAAGGTAATGCACCAGGCGTTTCCCCCCTCCTTTTTTCTTTATAGGGACTGTAGCTGAAGCCTGTGGTTCCACATTCAGACCTTGCATAGCGGGAATAAATGTTCCCGCTTGTGATCTTTACTGGGCGATATACACGCAGAAATGGGTGTTGCATATAGGGCTGCTGATTTAATTCAATGGGTAGCCCTATGCACGTTTGTCACCCAAAAGAAGCTCCTGCTCCTTTGTGGGTGGCAAACTTAGCATGCTTTATAATCTCATGTTTTGTCGTGCGATCCTGTTGTGTGACAGTCGCTGAAGAATCGCACTGTGCTTGGTGTGCCATTAAGAATAATGCCACTCAAATGCGCGTCACACTATTTGCTGATTTGGAAACATGGGCAGAATCACAGCGATTCTGCCCGCAATTTATTTCAAGTCTCCTTATGTGAACAAAGTCTAAGGGGTGTGGTCAACATACACGGAGTGCGGGCCTGGGCTTTATAGTACTGAGGAAAGAAGAAGCAGGATGTGCTCTTGAAGGGACCAGCCTGTGGAGGGGGAGCCAAAGGGATAACAGGGAGATGGCTTGGTGGGTGCTACTTTCTATACAATAGAAAACTATAAAGTAGGTGTTATTCACATTTCGCTGAAAACGTGGAAATACACTTCAGACTCCAGCATAGGGAGAATGCCTGGTGCCTAATGACTACAGATTCTTACAGGTTTTGTGCTGCATATGAGTAGGTATTACATTCATTCTGGACAGCGAGTGGGAAAAGAAATCTACTTTAAATCAAAAAATTGCTAGCAAGAAATGTTAGTTAACAAGGAATGGCAGGGAGAGTATGTGAATCCTCTTAGATAGAACTGAGTTTGTGGCTTGCGATTACCTTCCTCAATCTTAGGGTCAATATCAAAGGTTTCATTTCCAGGAAAGATGCTGCCCTGCTTATAGAAATACTGGCAGACAGACATTCCATGTCTTCCTTCTTCTCCTATATCATAGGCATGATTGCCAACTGAGATATTTCTGAGCTCCAGGTACTAGGAAGAAAGAGTTTAACAATGATTATGATAGGAGACAACAACATATAAGATTTCTGCCTTGGACATCTAGGCATTTGGTTAAAGGGATAGAGCACACCTGTCATGAGCTTAAAAAAATAAAAATAAAATTAGCTACATAGCAGGCACCTTCAGGTTCCACATCTTACTTTTAGGGACCAAGCCCATGTCTCCAAGCTACTGCTGTAGCTGCCTTTTTGATATGGGGCAAATACAATATGTACATTTCCTTGGTCACCCCACAATGCAGCACTCAGCGCCTGAGTGACCTTTAATGAGCTTACAGACTTTCCTATGGGAGCATGCCTGGATCTAATACAAATTTTCAGAGCCTGGTGTCTACCATGGCAGAACAGGGAGGTAAGACATGTAAAGAGAAGATGTGCCATTGGATTGTGCCTGCTTTGAAGCCACGGGATTACTTATTTTGTGTGCACATGAAAGGCAGGCTTTAAATGAGTATTCAATGCAGTGCAAACAGGTGCAGCCTCACCAATATACCAAGTGACATGCATCTTGACCGGTCCTTTCCTCTGTGGCTTTTGCCGCGACACTTCTGTTAGCCGTGTGGTCTTGACCCTGTTTGAAGAAGTCGGTAGACAAAACACGTTAAGAGTCGGACTGCACGTCAACCGGAAGTGATGGGGCAAGACACCGATTACTCGGGATACCGGCGAGGTTTCACCTGACTGTTTGCACTGTATTGTATACTTTGATGGGCGTTGTGATTTTTATGCTTGTGAGTAGTATTTTAACTAAAAAGCTGAATAAAGTGAGTGTGTCAACAGTACTACCACACACACAAGTATCCCCTTCTTTAATGTGAGCTGCTTGAATGACCCCTTAAAGGGGAGAGAGGACTCGACATCTGGAGCCCTGAAAGTGTGGAGTGAATATATTTTTTAAAGCCTGTGGTGTGTGAACACACTTGAACTATCACCAGGTGCATAAAAAAGTGCACACACTCAAATGTGGAGACACAAAAAGTGCACAGGGTGTGCGAAAGTCCACCTCCGAAGAGGACGGAACATTACCTTGATCCCCTGGGGCGCAAGACTCCTGACGGGGACTAGGGTACTCACTATGGCCTGCCCAGCTGAAACCAGGCAGACCCCGTTCTCCACTGGGACTGCCGAAACAGCCCACCCTAAGTACTAGGTGGGGCTCCCCCGAAGGGAGACCCCATGAGAGAGGGCGAACTAAGCCAGAAGGCCATATCCGCCCCCTCCCAAAACTTTCAAGGTAGGCCCGAGGACCCACGCCCTACTCATCGTGGAAAAAGTGAGAAAGCAAAGGTGACAAACCACAAAGAAAATAAACACACAAACACACAGTGGGGAAGTGGAGAAAGTGCTTGTGTCAAGGTGCGAAACCTTTACAGGCCCTTCGGCAAGGAATAAAAAATTCCCTCTGGTCCTAGCCAAAAGGCCCGTCCCAAGGGGCAGGTGAGAAAAAAGTGTGTGTGGTGCAGTGACCAAGGTGCCAAAAACTCAAGGTGTGGAGTGAATATATGCTGAATGCACTATTGCCCATAAGTAATATGACAGGCATTGTGAGTCAGTGAGTTTAATGGAGTGTTGGAAAGTGGTGTGCACTTAACACAAGGTGAAGAGAATTGCATCATGAAGAGGAAAAAATTTATGAACTGAGTTTACATTAAGTTTAATGGGACTTTAACACTGCTTTATCGGTGGAGTGCATTGAGCTTATAGTCTTGGAGTATATGAAATTATTTGTATGTATCACTATATTTGTACTATTTGTATGTGAATTATCACGGCGCTATTTCCTATCTTGGTGCTTACAGTATCAGATGTGTTGGATGGAATTTGTATTTGTAACAGCAGTGAATATATAGACACACTTTTTTATATTTCATTTTTTCAACACCATTATTTCACAATAATGTTTTGGTGTTTGAGTTTTTATCACTATAGAAGGGAAGGATATTGCTTATTGTCAAGCCCCCCTAATCGTTCCTTTATGATTATTTTGAGGCTTTAAATAAGCCAATTTGCATTGGACATCATGGCATTGTAGCAAATTAAAAGGGCTGCATGCTATCTCAGACCAAAGAATACTTGCCCCTCTATAGGTGACCGACACACTTTGAGGAAAATTATAGGAAAACTATAATTATTATTTTTGGACATGCCTTTATATTTACACTTCCCCTGATGCCCTTTTGTACCATCACTTGACCAAAGCTGGGTTCATTAAATACAATATTTCATAGCCTTACTCTTTTAATAGTAAAAGTGATGTGATTATAAACATCTTCCTGTTGATAGACTGCATAGGTGTCATCTCTGGCATCCTTGTAATCTTTCAGAAACAAGTGCTTGAATGCTATTGTGTTCTCCTCCTTGAACGTAACGACCAACTGATTGCTGAGTCCAAACAGCACCAGCTAAAGGAAAGACAACGAACGTCAGATGGTCAATTTGTTCAGCAGGCGTAGAGTACAATTTGATCAAAACCTAGTATGTCTAAATATAACATGCACTTTGTTTAATGCCCTCAGCCTTTCATAACAAATATAATCACAAGAATCAAAGTTATCAAAGTAGCAATTTAGATTTTTATAAAGATAAAAACATTTTTCTTATTTTTGTACAGAAACAAGATGCTTTTGTTAATTTCCAGAAATATTAGAATGCAGCCGAAAGGCTATTTTGCATGTTATCAATAGAAGCTTGTCCTTGTATTCAAACAGACTTTGTTCAGCAGACGTACATTACAATGCGGTTAATTCCTTGTAAGTCTAAATATAATATGCACTTTGTTTAATGCCGCCTAAGAGCCGACTGCCTTTCAAAAAAAATATATTCCCGTAAAGCGGAACTAAACTCTTAATCAACAATACCTGTTTTTATTCCTTATGCTGCTCGAATTAGTTAATAGATAGGAAGGTTTATTATATTTACTTGTTTTAGACTTTTTTTTTTTTTACATTTCTTCAGTTGCTTCCTGGTTTCTGACCTAGGCCAAACTGATGTCCCACAACCCAGGAGTCTTCATGAGCATTTTTTCCTTTCATTTGGAGGAGGGGCTTTCTCAGCTAAGCACACCCTCCTGCCTGCATTCCTGAGCTAAGGAGAGTTGGATTCCATGAAGTAAATGCTACATGAATCATCTGCCCTTACTCATGGTGGCCATGGCTAGAAATGCTAGTGAGGGGTTTCTAAAAGTTGTTTCTTAACAAAATAATGCACAGACCCATGGATGGATGGGGGAGTTTGTTTTGAATATTCAAAATAATTAAATAACCTTTTTCATTTGTGGTGCTCAGTAACAGTTTAGTTCCACTTTAAGCAAAAGAATCAAAGTAGCCTTTTAAATTTATATGAAACATCATCCCATTATCTTGCAGTAACAGAGTTGAGCCCATTGATGATATCTTTGACAGTTAAAGTGCAGAGTGTGAGTGTGGTAACCCTAAAATACTCTGAACTGACAATGACATGGAACAGGCCAAATAAATAGAAGCAGAGCACAGCTATTTATTTTTATGTCTGCGTCATTTAAAGTGGAACCCCATGCAAAAATCCTAATCTCAGCATTTCTTTTACAACCCCAATTCCAAAAAGTTGGGAAGCAGTGTAAAATCTACATAAAAACTGAATGCAATGATTTATAAATCTCAAAAAACCCATATTTTATTCACAAGAGAAAAGAGAAAATATATAGTGAGGATAGTGGAGATAGGGAGGACAGTGGAGATAGTGGGGATAGTGGAGATAGTGGAGATAGTGGAGATAGTGGGGATAGTGGAGATAGTGGGGATAGTGGGGATAGGGAGGACAGTGGAGATAGTGAGGATAGTGGGGATAGTAAGGATAGTGGGGATAGTAAGGATAGTGGGGATCCTGTCCTCACTATCTCCACTATCCTCGCCATCTCAACTATCTCTGCTATCCTCACTATCTCCACAATCTATCGCTATCGTCACTATCTCTGCTATCCCCACTATAGTGAGGATAGTGAGGATAGTAGATATAGTTAAAATAGTGGGGATAGTGAGGATAAAGTAGATAGTGAAGATAGTGGAAATAGTGTAGATAGTGAGGATAGTGGAGATAGTGATGATAGTGGAGATAGTGAGGATAGTGGGGATAGTGAAAATAGTGGGGATAGTGAGGATAGTGGAGATAGTGAGGATAGTGGAGATAGTGAGGATAGTGGAGATAGTGAGGATAGTGGAGATAGTGAGGATAGTGGAGATAGTGAGGATAGTGGAGATAGTGAGGATAGTGGGGATAGTGAGGATAGTGGGGATAGTGGAGATAGTGGAGATAGTGGGGATAGTGGAGATAGTGGAGATAGTGGAGATAGTGAAGATAGTGGGGATAGTGAAGATAGTGGGGATAGTGAAGATAGTGGGGATAGTGGAGATAGTGGAGATAAAGGAGATAGAGGACATAGTGGAGATAGTGGGGATAGTGAGGATAGTGGGGATAAAGTAGATAGTGGGGATAGTGAGGATAGTGGGGATAGTGGAAATAGTGTAGATAGTGGGGGTAGTGGAGATAGTGAGGATAGAGTAGATAGTGGGGATAGTGGAGATAGTGGAGATAGTGAGGATAGTGGAGATGGTGGAGATAGTGAGGATAGTGGAGATGGTGGAGATAGTGAGGATAGTGGAGATGGTGGAGATAGTGAGGATAGTGGAGATAGTGAGGATAGTGGAGATAGTGCGGAAAGTGGAGATAGTGCGGAAAGTGGAGATAGTGCGGAAAGTGGAGATAGTGCGGAAAGTGGAGATAGTGGGGATAAAGTAGATAGTGAGGATAGTGGAGATGGTGGGGATAGTGGGGATAGTGAGGATAGTGGAGATAGTGAGGATAGTGGAGATAGTGAGGATAGTGGGGATAGTGAGGATAGTGGAGATAGTGAGGATAGTGGAGATAGTGAGGATAGTGGAGATAGTGAGGATAGTGGAGATAGTGAGGATAGTGGAGATAGTGAGGATAGTGGAGATAGTGAGGATAGTGGAGATAGTGAGCATAGTGGAGATAGTGAGCATAGTGGAGATAGTGAGCATAGTGGAGATAGTGAGCATAGTGGAGATAGTGAGCATAGTGGAGATAGTGAGCATAGTGGAGATAGTGAGCATAGTGGAGATAGTGAGCATAGTGGAGATAGTGAGCATAGTGGAGATAGTGAGCATAGTGGAGATAGTTGAAATAGTGAGGATAGTGGAGATAGTGAAGGTATTGAGGGATGTGGAGATATTGAGGGAAGTGGATATAGTGGAGATACTTAGTGAGGATAGTGGAGAAAGTGAGGATAGTTGAAATAGTGAGGATAGTGGAGATATTGAGGGACGTGGAGATAGTGAGGATAGTGGAGATACTGAGGGAAGTGTATATATTCGAGATAGTGAGAACACTGGGGATAGCGAGGATAGTAAGGATAGTGGAAATAGTGGGGATCGCTTTCTCCACTATCTCCGCTATCCTCACCGTCTCCAACATCCTCACCGTCTCCAACATCCTCACCGTCTCCAACATCCTCACCGTCTCCAACATCCTCACCGTCTCCAACATCCTCATTTTGTGCAGTTGTAACTGCCTATTACTTTGTGGGGACTGAGGAACTGTATGAACACAGCCGCAAGTCTTAGGGCTCGTTTTAAATTTGCTTCAAAATGTGGCATTGGACACATTGGCCAATCAAAGCGAATTATTAGTTAATTAATAAAATGGTTAGCGCACAGTGCTGTTTACACATTGTGCTTGCTTTTCATGAAAAAGGCCTATGAATAACTCTGAATATATATATATGGCAACCTTGGATTCCGAATGTTAACACACCAGATATTTGTGCAGTTATCAGCACACTTGTAGTTTACAAATGCAGTCACTCTTCCATTTTTTCCTCTGTATGCTTTAAATCCCATCTACATGTCTTTTACTAGAATACCCCTGGTATTAGAGATTTAGGCTGTTACGGTTTTATACATTTTGTCTTAAAAGATGAATAAAAACATTTCTAACTACCAACAAATGTCTCTCTACCTTTGGGTAAGGACACTGTTGTAAATCATGATACACTTAAGCCCCGTACACACGTACCGATGGTCGGCTTACAAATGTTCCTCTTTTCTCCCCGGGATGTCGGTGTCTGCTGAAAAGTGCAAAGACAGCACAAGGACAGCACAAGAATTTTGTCCGCCGACTGCAGAAGTGATGTCATGTAATGGTTAACTTTCCCTGTGTTTTCTATTTTCTGAGCATGCCCAGTCTTGCAAATCTGCGGTCTGTCGGCCGAATTGTGTACTGACAGGCGAACAATCGTCCGTTCTGGTGTCGGCATACAAATATTTTCATGTTTGCACGAAAGACTTTTGTCCGCGGATTGTGCGCAGACATCTGTCGGAGGCACCATACTAACACGCGTACAATCGGCAGATCCTTCGTCCACCGACGTTTGTATGCCGACGATCGGTACGTGTGTACGGGCCTTAACACAAACACATTTCTGGCTATAGAACATACCTGAATGGTTACCAGTGCTATTTTTAATATCTGAATACATAGCTTCCATGGCTTGCGGCCCCGGGCACGGAATTTTTCACAGGGGTTCATGAAAAAGAATTTGAGCTTTCTCCTCAGTTGGTCTTCCATGAGGAGCTCTTCAGACATGGAGCAGGTCTTGCTCATGTATGGATTCTCATGTTCTTCCACTGAAGCAGAAGCCTTCACTGTTCGGTCTGGGCTCTCCATTGCTGCAAGATGGATCATAAATTTAGAAATGCACAAACTATAGAAAGTTATTTGTGTATATGTTGAAATAAGGGTGGTTATAAGCAGATTTGGACTTACAAATAATTATAAAATAATAATTTTGTTTGTATAAACCTTATGTAAAGGAGTTAGCTTAAAGTATATGTGAACCCTCCCTTTGTAAAACAAGCCCTTCAGTTAAAAAAAAAAAAAAAAAAAAAGGCAAAACATTTGTGTATAGATATAAAAAAAACATTATAAATACAAAGAGGAGCCCCACCCAAAAATGGAAGCTCTGCGGGGAGCAGGCACCTGAGTTTGACAGGTACCAGCTCTGACTTCCTGCTTAGTTCCCCCCCCCCCTCCTTCCCCCGCAGCCTTCTAGGACACTTCACAGGTCCCATTTACAAAGCGCAGCTCGCTTTGTGCTTGGGCAGTAGGAAAACAGCTGTGAAGCTGCAAGGCGTCATTGCTGGCTTCCCTTAAGTGAGGTGCACACTATAAGAAAATGGGGCGAACGATCTTTCGATTTTTCTTTTTGTTGCTTTGGAAATCGAAACAAATGAACGAAAATTCGTACGAAAATTCTCACATGACAAAGGCTTTTTTTTGTTGTTTATTGGTTCTGAGCATGCGCCGTCTTTCTTTTTTGATTTTTCGCATACAAAAATCATACGAAAACGGTACACATGAATTTGTTAGTTATGCTCCAATATGAGAAATATTTTGGAGTTTATCCCTTCGGGAATTTTAGTACGAAAAATCATAAACGGCTGTCGAAACTTTTGTACACACTATACAAAAATTGTAAGAAAGTTCTTTGAATGAAAATTCTCGCCCAATTTTCTTATGGTGTGTGTGTGAGCCTTTAGTCAAGAAGGTGACGCCAGCAGCCAAAAGCCGATTATAGAGTCAGCTGGACACCGCGGAATCCCTGGACAGGTAAGTGCCCTAATAATAAAAGTCAGCAGCTACAGTATTTGTAGATGCCGACTTTTAATTTTTTCTGAAGGAGCCTGGAGCTCTGCTTTAAAGTAGAGCTATAGACAAAACTTTTTTTTTCCCCATTTCATTTCCTGGTTTTGACAGGTACCCACTCCCAGGGCTGGGACAAGGGGTGGGCAGGGGGGATTGCTGCCCTGGGCACTTTGGTATCATGTGAGGTAGGAGGGCGCCCATAAGGAGATTGGGGGGAGGGTATTTGTGTTGGAAGAGGGAATTTGGGGGGTGGCAAGGGGTAAGTATTGTTTAATAAGGGAACGTTTTTGGGGGGGGGGGGTGGAGTGCAAAGAGTGGTGATTTAGGAGGATGTGTTTGGAGGAAGGAAGTTTGTGCTAGGATTAGGGGGGGGGGGGGATATGTACTAGGATTTTAGGGATTTTAATGAGAATTCTAATTTTAAGGGTAGAGTATTTGGGGTGAATTTGATTTTTTTTGGAGGGGGCATTTGAGCTGAGGGGGGGATTTTGGGTATGGGGGGGGCAAAGATTTGTGCTGAGAGAGGGGGGTTTAGGCAGGGGGTGGATTTGTACTGGGAGGAGGGGAATGTTGTGCTTAGACGGTAAGCATGAAGATTACTGCTCAGTGTTTTTTGTGAGGGGGGGGGGGGGTTTAGGCTGACACATAATGCTCATAAAACTTGGAGGGGGGGGGGGCACAGTTTGGCATGTTTGACCTGGGCTCTAGATGACCTTGTCCTGGCACAGCCCACTCCCACTCCCACGTTACTTTGCCGCAGCAAAGTCACCCAGAAGTTTGGCCCCCTCCTTCTTCCCCCCGCGGCCAGGCCTTTCATAAAGCGCAGCGCACTTCATGGATGCGCAGTAGGGAGCCGGCTGTGAAGCCAAAAGGCTTCACTGACGGTTTCCCTTACAAGAAATGGCAGCAGCAGCACCCTAGAGCCGAATAAAAAATTGGCTGGGGTGAAGACACTGCTGGATTCGTGGACAGGTAAGGCTCCTTTCACACTTGTGCGACTTAAAAGTCGTGCAATTTTAACTGCGATTTTGACTGGGCTTGAAGCAATGCCTATGTCTATGGACCTCAAAACGCATTAAAATCGGGCCAAAGTAGTAGTGCAGGAACTACTTTGAAGTCAGTGCGACTTCAAGTCGCACAGATATGAATGGTACTCATTGGAAATAATGGAGAATGACTTGTCATGTGATTTTGCAGTCCCAAATCGCAGGACAAGTCACACAAGTGTGAAAGGGGCCTAGGTGTCCTACTATTAAAAGTCATCAGCTACAGTATTTTTTCAGAAGGAGCCTGGAGCTCCGCTTTAAAGCATTCTCCACTAATTTCGGTTCTCAATCTATATTTCTCCTTCAGTCTAATCTAGAATCTCTGATGCGAGACGATCCATTAGATAAACCCGCGTCTAAAATCTATAAAGCACTTCTGCCCTCAGTTCATTTTGGTTTGGAAGGCCTGTATGTTAAGTGTCAGGAAGACATCCCAAACTTTGATACAGAGGACTGGGGGATATCTAGGAATACCCATTTCTCAATTGGTAGCAGTTAGAGATCACCTTATTCAATTTGAAATCATCCATCAGGTATATCTGACACCACAAGGACTGAATAAAATGTATTCAGGGGCCTACCCCCACTATTGGAAGTGTGGCTAAGGCGATGCCCAATTTCGCCATATGTTCCATGTTTATATGGTCCTTTCCCAAGTTGTAGGCTTTTTTGGAAAGCGGTTACCCAATTCATAACTTCCTTAAAGCGGAGTTCCACCCTGTGATTTTTTTTTTTTTTTTTAAATACCCCCGGGACAGTCAGGGCTAGTGCATTCCACAATGGCTAGCCTCTGATCTGTTCCGGGTTGCACTTACCTGTTAGGACAAATACTTACCTTGAAAACGTCTTGTCCAGCGCTGCCATCTCAGATGTGGGCAGCTTGAAGCCAGCGAGATCCTCTTCTGCGTCCTCTTCCGCCTTCTTCGGTCCCACGATGCCCTGCGCCGGCCCCGACGTCACTTCCGGTGCGCGCGCGTCATCCCTCCACAGCTTCTGGGCATGCCCAGAAGCTGTTTAGAAGGGGATGACGCGCGCGCCCCGGAACTGACGTCGGGGCCGGTGCAAGCGCAATGATTCCTGGGAGCGATGACGTTCAGCTCCCAGGAATCATTGCAGAGCCAGGAAGTGACGACGGGCCGCGGCCGAGGAAGGAGGAAGAAGGAAGTAAGGTAAGTATATATTCTTCGCTATGAGGTAAGTAAAAAAAAAAAAATATGTGATTATCCATTTCTTTTTCAGGTGACCCGGAGCGAGAAGATGGAGATAAGTATAAAAATAGGGTGGAACTCCACTTTAACTACAATTCTAATCCCCTTGACCATGTCGGTCTGCTTGTAGGGCCTCTGTAAGCACCCTGGCTCACCCTGAGCGACCAAGACCCTCATAGGCTTGCTTATTTTACACAAGAAAAACTATACAGTAGTTTTAAAATAGAAAAACTGAGGAGCTCTCTTTAACCGCTTGCCGACTGCTCACAGTATATTTACTGCGGCAGTCGGCCCCTCACAGGCAGAGTGACGTAGGTCTACGTTGCTCGCTTGTGAGGCTCTGGGGAGCGAGCGCGCGCCCGCGGAGGCGCGCGCCCGCTCCCGCGCGGTCACGGACCCCCCCGCGCGTGTGACCAGTGGACCCGATGTCCGTCGGTCACTCGGCGATCGGCGGGGGAGAGGGAGAATGTCAGGCAGCTTGTGTAAACAAGCCACCTGTCATTCTCCTCGCTGTAAAGACACTGATCACTCGGATCTAGTATGTAGATCCGTTGATCTGTGTCCTTACAGCTCAAGCCACAGCCAATCACAGTAGAAAGCACGCCCCTAGGGACACACACAGCCCCTCCCTCCCAAATAAAGTTAACCCCTTCACTACCAGTGTATTTTTACAGTAACAGTGCATATGTATAGCACTGATTACTGTAGAAATGTCACTGGTAACCCCAAAAGTGTCAAAAATGTCAGTCAAGGGTCCGATCTGTCCACCCCAATGTCGCAGTACCGCAAAAAAAAAAATCGCAGATCGCCGCCATTACACGTTAAAAAAAAAAAAACACCAAAAATGACAGAAATCTTTCCCTTTGTTAGTAAACGCGATAACTTTTGCGCAAACCAATCAAAATACGCTTTTTGCGATTTTTTTTACCAAACATAGGTAGCATAAAACAAATTGGCCGAAAATTTTAAAAAATTTTGATTTTTACATTTTTTTTTTGGGGAATTTCATATAAAAAAATGTGAAAAATATTGTTATTTTTGCAAAATGTACGCTCTTTTTTTGTTTATAGCGCAAAAAGTAAAAATCGCACGGGTGATCAAATACCACCAAAAGAAAGCTCTGTTTGTGGGAAAAAAAGGACGCCAAATTTGTTTAGATACAGCGTCGCACGACCGCGCAATTGTCTGTTAAAGTCACGCAGTGCCGAATCGCAAAATACCCCCTGGTCGTTTAGCAGGAAAATCCTCTGGGGCTTAAGTGGTTAAACTTTTGGAAGGCCTATATCATTGTTAATTTGGTCGACTGAAACATTTTCATTGACTAAATTAATACTATTTTAGTTGACTAAAATACAACTAAAACTAAAAGAATTGAGAGGACTAAAATACGACTAAAACTAAAATGGCATTTTAGTCAAAAGTCTATGACTAAACTAAATTGAAATTTGACGTCAAAATTAACACTGCACTACCACATAAGAATATGTAAGGGGCATCTACTAAGCTGCTAAAAAAAAAGAAAATTAGGAAAAAGGCTTTCCTTATTTTTTTTGTTAATATTTAATGTTCGTAATATATTTGAGTAATATGTGCAATGGCATTACAGTCAATAGTTTTTGTTTTTTTGTGTTTTTTATATTTTTAAGTTGTACTTCTGCTTGTCAAAAAGCAATATATTTGTTTATGAAAATTGGTTTTACTTATAAAGATGTTATATATCACAACGGCTAAATCTGTGTCTGTAGTGCATGTTCAACCCTTAATGCCATAAAAAAGAATAGGTTACAGTATTAGAGTTTTACTCCAAGTGTATATAATGAGTTTGGCAATTCTAAAGAAATGCTTAAATATTGCATTAAAATGTAACTAAACCCATTACATTTTAGACGACTAAAATGTACTGGAGATTTTAGTCGACTAAAATACAACTAAAACAATTCAGATGACTAAAACTAAAATGGCATTTTAGTCAAAAGACTAGAACTAAAACTAAATTGAAATTTGATATCAAAATGAACACTGCCTAAGCCATGTACCACTCCTGTGGATGCTTAGTCAAATTCGACAAAGTATGGAATATCTGGCTGGAATCTCTCACAACTAATGCCACCCAATATCTGAAATAAATCAAATGGCTCCTGACTGCTGTTCTTTGGGCCGCGATAAATAAGCCCTATATTGTTCCTCCCCATTCCTTGAACTAAGAACCTTAGGCCTAGTACATATATCTCCCTTTTATTTTTTTATCCTAGGATGGGTATTTGTTGTCTATGATGTGCCTTATTGATGTAACACTTCATCTGTGGAACCGAGCAGTGCAAAGGTTTTAAGATCCAGGGTTTGTACACATTTTTACCAATAAAATTCCATGACATCAAGTAAATATTCATGACCTAATGTTTCATGAAATGTCTATGTATACATGTTAAATAAGAAGAAAATCCATGTTACACCCATTTCCCTGGCATTGCTACACACCAATGTTAGCTGAAACTGCGTTACCCCCATAGACTGAAGGAGCGGTTCACACATGCTCCGAGACAGGTTAACGCCCCCCCCCCCCCCGCGTCATCACGCTCGTGCAGCCCTCCAGTGAGTTATGCGCTTCACCTTTGCCTCAATCTGACTGAGTCCCCTGATTGGTTCTCCCCTAGTGCCATCTCCCGGCTGCTGGCCAGCCTCAGGGACGGAAACACCGTGGACCCGGAAGGATGCCGAGCTATGAAGATAGACGCTTACCTCCATGTAAGTTTTTAATATGTGTCAATAAAATTATTTACATCTGCTACACTGAGTGGCGCCTTTCTCTCAAATTTCCATTACTTTTCCAAAACTTTGTGGATTAAATTATTTTCCAAAACTTATCCAGGCCTGGAAATTGCCATTTTAAAATTCCATAACTCTTCCAGGTTTTTTATGACCGTACGAACCACAAGGATCGGTTTTCTATAAGTTGATAACCTGAAGTTAGGTTTTTGTTGTATGCAATTGTATTTTCCAAACTAGGGAATGCCCAAAGGCTCCGTATTGTAAACCATCTTTTACCTCTAGAAATACCAATAAAAAGAATTTACAAAAAAAAAAAAAAAAAAAAAAAACACTGACATCATGAGTAAGTCTTTCCATGTCACTTTCAGCCCCATATTTTACTGATCGAATGTTACATATGTTTTGGTGCAGCATGCTGCACCCCACACGGGGGGTGGGGGGGGGCGGAGTTTGGTATTTTTGCCCTGGGTGCCGCATAACCTTGCCCTGGGACAAGTGGCCAGTGATAATTGAATGTACCTACCAAATCCAGCATCTTAGCTCCACCTTTGCTTTTACAGGCAACTGCGGCACTCTGAAATGGCAGCTAGCAGGGTTTGCAGAGAAGTTATGGTAAAGTCATACCTGAATACAAAGTGAAACTAAATCTTAAGGGCACAGGAAAAGTTACCCTGGCTAGCAAAAGGTAAAAGAATGCATCTCAAAGGGTTTGCTATTAAAGAGCCCATAGATTATGTAATTATGGTGGAAAGAAAATCACTCTATTCCCCAATTCAACACAGTCAGTGTTGATGGGGGGAATCCCCATTCTGCCAGCAGAGAGCCTTCGCAACACAATGATCCCTGCTAGCGGTTTTAGCCACCAGCAGTAATCGCATGTAAATAATTAGACAGGCTGGTTGACTTGGATTCATCCTTCTTTATATGGATAGTGTATGACCCAGTCAAAATGGGGTACTTTGACGTAGTGGTGGGCTTGAGCACGATATGGCCATATGGTGGGACCAAATCCCCATTTTTATTCATTTATTGATTGCCTTTATATTTGATAGTCATTTCTTTTGCATGTGTGCGCTTTTTTGTAAATATGTATGACTCGGGTACAACCATAGATGGTTGCCCATAGATGGATAAAATCTTGGCCGGTCACTGCCGAACTAGCTGAGATACGATCCATCTATGGCCGTTTAAAGTGGTTGCAAAGGTTCTCTTTTCTTTTTTTCTGGTATTACCAAACATGTTATACTTACCTGCTCTGAGCACAGAGCATCCTCAATCCTCCTCTTCTCGGGTCCCCCTACAGGTGTTCCTGTCTCTACCCCCCCCCCCCCCGCCAGGCTGAGTGCTCCCACAGCAAGCCACTAGCTATTGGGGGAATCGTGAGTGCTCCCTCCTGAGCCCTGCTCTGTGTGTCCATAAGACACACAGAGCAGGGCTTGACCCTGTCCCCTGCTCCCTCGTCACTGGCTTTGATTGGCAGCAGCGGATGGCTCCCGCTTAGGGTTGCCACCTCATCCTGAACACATATTAAATTACACAGGTTCTGTGGCTGATTAAGGTCGTAAATAAACTCACTTAGCACCTTATCTGCAATAAATTAGCCTCAGAACCTGTGTAATTCATAAGTGTTCAGGTTTAAAGAGATGAGGAGGCAACCCACTGCTGTATCTGAGCCAATAAGGAGCAAGAGAGCCTCGGCTCTCATGCACATCACTGGCTTGAGATCAGGCTCCAGTATGTATTTAGGGCGGTGGGGGTCTGTGACGGAGAGTTCACACCTGACAGGTAACGGGTAGATTTTTTTACCTTTAATGCATAGAATGCAGTAAGGTAAAAAAAAATAAAAATAAAAAAAAGTTCTGCCTTTACAACCACTTTAAGTCAGGAATCTTAGTTTTAAAAGTTTAGGTTCATGTTTATGCGTGGAAGAAGCATGGGAACTTTGATGTAACACCTGGTCAACCTTTGCAAGAGCTCCAGATAGATTCATGCCACAACACAGTAAGTTCAAAGGTCTTCATTGCACCACCCTGACCCGTATTTCTGCCCACCATCCAATATTTGCACAACTATGTACATAACTTTTAGGATTGTATGCTGCTTTCTAAAATTTTCCAACATCTACTCTGTATTTCAGGTTTACTACATAGCATGGCTGTGATCAAACCTAATGAAAAAAAAAAAAACTGGGCAGTCAGCTCAGTCATCAGACTGAAAAGACTATAATCATGTTCTAATTAAAGGTGGGGGCAGAAACAATCAAGCCATTGTTTAATAATGAAATGACCCAGCTATTCAACTGACAGGACAGAAATAATGAAAGGAAAAAAATAAGACTTGTTTATAATTAAAATGTCCCGCAAAATGAAGAATAGCAGCAGACCCTGAATCCGGAATAAACAAGGTGTGATTGCCCTAGATGTGCATTTCTCAATCAGGGTCCCTCCAGAGGTTTCTAGGGGTCCCCCCCTCAGCAGCGGCAGATTCATCCCCCGTCTACAATGACCTCAAATGTCATTTTCTACAGACAGGAAAATTAGGTGACACTTCTCCTCTGCATGAAGAAAGTATCGACCTACAGTCATCTATCTTCCAAATACTTTGGTCCCATCTCATGGTGTCTTTAGAGGACACCCCATGCCTACATTTTTCTTATCTTATTGCTCCAAACGGAACACAGTTCTTCTTGATGCCCTATAATTTTCACGTTATATTAGTTTGTATGTTGATTTTCTTACTGCATGCTCTCCCTCCGTGCCACAGTTTGATCCCTTTTGGGGTGTCCTGGAGGAGATCATGACCTTGCTCCCTCTTTCCTTTACCCCGAGTGATATCCACCTTTGCAACATAGTTCTATACTTCAAACTTGATAGATACCGTATGTTATGTTCCTGTTTGGACCCTGTGCTATGCAGTTTTCTTGTATTTGGGAAATGACTTCCATATCCTTATCTATTTGTTATATGCTCTTAACCACATAACGACCGCCCACCGCAGTTTTACTGCGGCAGGCAGCCGCTCCTGGGCAAAGCGACGTAATATAATGTCGCTCGTGAGACTCTAGGGGGCGAGCGCGCGCCGCAGCCGGTGCGCTCCTGCCCCCCGCTCGTCAGCTGAGGAGCCAGTGCGTGTAACCGGTGGCCACTCGCGATCTCCCACAGCTGAGAGAGAAAGACAGACGGCTGATGTAAACACAGCCGTCTGTCATTCTCCCTTACATGATCACAGAGGCTATGTGATCCTCCTGCTATATAGGATCGCATGTCTCTGTGATGATCTAACAAGCCACGCCCCCTGACAGTTAGAATCACGCCCCTAGGGTCACATTTAATCCCTTGATCACCAATACAGTTAACCCCTTCCCTGCCAGTGTCATTTTTACAGTAACAGTGCATATTTATAGCACTAATTACTGTAGTAATGTCAGTGGTACCCCCAAAAGTGTCATAAATGTCAGTTAGGGGTCAGATCTGTCCGCCGCAATGTCGCAGTCCCGCAAAAAAAAAAAAAAAAAAAAAAAAAAAAAAAAAAAATCGCAGATCGCCGCCATTACTAGTTAAAAAATAAAACAATAAAAATGACATAAATCTTTCCCGTAGTTAGTAAACGCAATAACTTTTGCGCAACCCAATCAAAATACGCTTATTGCTTTTTTACATTTTTTTTTTGAGAATTTCATATAAAAGAATGTGAAAAATATTATTTTTTCAAAATTGTCGCTCTTTTTTTTGTTTATAGTGCAAAAAAAAAAAAAAAAAAAAAAAAAAATCGCACAGGTGATCAAACACCACCAAAAGAAAGCTCTATTTGCGGGGGAAAAAGGGCGTAAAAATGGATTTTTGTAAGAACTTACCGTAAAATCCTTTTCTCTTAAGCTCATTGACAGACGTAGTCTTCTTGATTCTCAAGAGCTGGGTTATGTTGTCTCCGCAGGAGTAGGACTAGGCAGAATGACAAAACGTTCTGGCTCCACCCTAGGGGCAGTCCCTGAGGGTATATCCTCCCTCTCTCTGCTACAGGGAATCAGTTCTGTTTAAAGCAGTACAGAGAATTTAATCCAACCCAACTCAATGATAGAGGGGCGGGTACTACGTCTGTCAATGAGCTTAAGAGAAAAGGATTTTACGGTAAGTTCTTACAAAAATCCATTTTTCTCTATCGCTCATTGACAGACGTAGTCTTCTTGATTCTCAAGAGCTGGGACATCCAGAAGCAGTGCCACAAATGAGGGGTGGGATTGACAAAATCAAATCCAATCTAGAAGGCCCAACCGGTGCCAAACTAGAAGTTTTAAAGGCTCATTATAAACAAAGAATGAGGCTAAAGAAAAAATTTTCCAACGGAAAAAAACCCTCGAGGTAGACCACTGGTCTCCTCAAATTGCGGCCTACAAAACCTTGCGGCCAAATGAGGCATCAGACGATGCCATTACATCAACTTTATAATGTTTAGAGAAGGTATGCACCGACGACCAGGTAGCCGCCTTGCACACCTGGACCACTGACGCCTGATGGCGAAAGGCCCATGACGCACTAAGTGCCCGAGTGGAGTGCGCCTTAACAGGGAACGGGGGCTCCCGACCCTTAATAGAATAAGCCTGCACTACCGTCTGTCTGATCCATCTGGAAATGGTCGCGGCAGATGCAGGCAACCCCTTTTTGGGTCCATCTGGGATCACAAAAAGTGAATCCGTCTTGCGAAACGAGTCTGTCGTTTTCAAGTATACCCTGATCGCCCGGACCACATCCAAGGAGTGCAAAGCAAATTCCCGAGGATGACTGGGCTTAGGACACAGGGAAGGTAATACAATTTCTTCATTCAGATGAAATTCTGAAACCACTTTTGGTAGGAAGGATGGATTCGGACGAAGAACCACCTTATCTCTATGAACCACCAGATATGGTGAACGACAAGATAATGCGGCCAGTTCTGACACCCTGCGTGCAGAAGTAATAGCCACCAAGAAGGCCACCTTCTGGGACAACGTGGGTAGAGGAATCTCCCTAATATCTTCAAAGGGAGGTTTCTGAAGAACCGACAACACTAAATTAAGATCCCAGGGGGGTAACAGCGCGTGCACTGGCGGAGCCAGATGTCGCACCCCCTGGATGAAATTCCGCACCAAGGAATGAGTAGCCAAAGGCTTCTGAAAGAAGATGGCTAATGCTGAGACCTGACCCTTGATAGTACTCAAGGCCAGTTTCTGCTCAACCCCTTGTTGCAGAAAAGCCAATATTCGACTAATCGAATAAGACCGAGGACGGAACCCCAAAGGTTCACACCATGCAATGTAGGACTTCCATGTGCGATGATAAATCTTTCTGGAAGTCGCTTTCCTTGCTTCAACTAGAGTAGGAATAACTGAAGCTGACAAACCTTTGTCCTTCAGCACCTGGGTCTCAATAGCCAGGCCGTTAAAGCCAGCGATCGTAAAGCAGGATGGAAGATCGGTCCCTGAGACAGTAGATCCTCCCTGAGAGGAAGTCTCCATGGGACGTCCGCCACCAGTCTGACCATGTCGGCGTACCAAGCTCGACGAGGCCAGTCCGGAGCTACCAGGATTACTGGGATTCCTTCCTCCTCTACCCTGCGAAGAAGTCTTGGCAGTAACGCGAGAGGAGGGAAGGCATATATTAGCTGGTATTGCCCCCACGGGGCGATCAGTGCGTCTGCGGTTTCTGCTAGAGGATCGCGGGAGCGAGCCACGAATCTCTGAACTTTCCTGTTGAATCGTGATGCCAACAGATCCACATCCGGGGTGCCCCACCGTAGGCACAACTGGTGGAAAAACGTCTGGATGGAGGGACCATTCCCCCTGATCCAGGGTCTGACGGCTGAGATAATCTGCCTGCCAATTCTCCACCCCCGGAATGAACACCGCAGAGATTGCTGGAACAAATCGTTCCGCCCAGCGAAGAATGCAAGCCACTTCTTTGGCCGCTCGGACACTCTTGGTGCCCCCCTGATGATTGACATAAGCTACGGCCGTGGCATTGTCCGACTGGATCCGAACCGGGCTGCCCTGGAGCTGCTCGGTCCAGTGAATCAGACAAAGTCTGATCGCTCTCAGTTCCAATACATTTATCGGTAACCTGGATTCTTCCGGGGACCAAAGTCCCTGGACAGATAACTGACCAAGAATTCCTCCCCATCCGGATAGACTGGCATCCGTGGTCACTATCGTCCAATATATTGGCAGAAATGACTTTCCCTGGCTGAGCATTGGAGACCGAAGCCACCAAACCAGAGACTCTCTGGTCTGTTTGCTCAATCGTATCTGATTGTCCAGGGATTCCGGATTCCGATTCCATCTGAGAAGAATCTCTTGCTGAAGAATTCGGGTATGGGACTGGGCAAATGGGACTGCTTCGAATGAAGCCACCATCAACCCCAGAACCCTCATGCACGTCCGAAGGGAAGACCAGCTGTTGGACAGTAACAACTGGACTGCTGATTGAATCTTTCGAAGTTTCCCTACCGGAAGGAAAACTCTCGTCCTGACTGTGTCTAGAATTAGACCCAGATATTCGAGCCTCTGGGTGGGAACCAGAAATGACTTTTGCTGGTTCACCAGCCACCCGAATTCCTGTAAAGAAATCATAGTAATTTCTATGTTTTGTAGCAAGGTCTGAGGAGACTCTGCATGAAGCAGAAGATCGTCTAGGTAACCTAGAATCGATATACCTCTTTGGCGCAGAAGTGCCAACATTGGGGCCAACACCTTTGTGAAGACCCGCGGAGCCGTGGCGAGACCGAAAGGTAACGCCACAAACTGATAGTGGTTCTCCTCTACGGAAAAGCGTAGAAAACGCTGATGTCCTGCGAAAATGGGAATGTGAAGATAGGCGTCCTTGATGTCTATGGACGCTAGGACATCCCCTGGATGCAGGAAGGCTGCTACCGTGCGAATGGACTCCATTCTGAATCTTCTTATGTTGACGAAAGAATTGAGTGCTCTTAAGTCCAGAATTGGACGCACTTTGCCCTCTTTCCTGGGTATTGTAAACAGGTTTGAATAAAAACCTTGAAACCGTTCTGTCCAAGGAACGTGGACTACCACTCCTTGTTGTAGTAAATCTGTGACTGCTCTCCGCAGATCTTCTAAACGATCTGCGGATAGACGGATATTGGAAGGGAAGAATCGCGCCGGTGGGAGAGATCGAAACTCGATCTTGTACCCTGACCTTATGACTTCGCAAACCCATTTGTCCGGGATTCTGGAAAGCCATGGATCCGGGAACCGGCGAAGACGTCCCCCCACCCCAGTTATGGGTGGGGGCGCACCTTCAGGCTTTGGATGGTTTATCTTCAGGTCTGGAGGGGGCGGGCTTTTGCTTGCCCGACCAACGACCCCTGACGCCTCCTGCAGGAGCTTTGGAGGACTTAGTTTTTTCACCCGCTGGACAAAAAAACCTCTTGTGAGCAGAAAAAGAAGGCCCTCGTCTTTGACGAGTTCCTCTACCTTTAAAATTTTGCGGTAAAAAGGTGCTTTTTCCACCGGTGAGATCCTTAATGATCTCATCTAAGTTGGCTCCAAATAGACGCTCTCCTGAAAAGGGGATATTAGCCAATGCTTTTTTGGAACCTTGGTCGGCTAACCAACCTTTTAGCCACAGTGTACGCCTGAGAACCACTGCTGAGACTGATGCTCGCGCCATTAATGGAGTGGCGTCTAACGCCGCATCACATACAAACTGTAACCCCTGTATCATTTGTTCCAACAAATCTGATACCGCCTGAGGGACTTCTTCTAAGTCCCGGCGTAACCACTTGGTCCATTCAGTTACAGCCTGCGAAACCAGACCAATAGCAATTATTGGTCTGAAAGCTGATCCAATCAAGGAAAACATGGTGCGAGACATAGCTTCTATCTTGCGATCCACTGGATCTTTAAAAGACGGAGCGTCTTCTAAAGGAATAACCGTGGCTTTATTCAATCTAGCAATAGGTGAATCCACCACAGGTGGTTCTGTCCATTTCTTAATAAGGGTTTCCTCAAACGGATAACGCCTGTCAATGCGTTTAGAAATATTAAAAGTGCGTTTTGGCAGACGCCATTCTTCTTCGATTGGATTGCCAAAACATTTGGGCAATGGAAAAACCTTCGCCACTTTGATGCGCTTTTTAGTCCCAAAAGGGATCTCAGTTTCAGCTATTTCTGATGGAATACCCTGTAACCTTAAAGTCTCTTGAACAGATACAATGAGTGCGTTTACCAACGCTTCCTCTCGGGCTATGGCGGATGCCGAAACATCCTCCTCACTGTCTGAAGAGACAGGACCCGAGACACCAATACCAGATGAAGTACCTGCAACTGCAGAAATAGGCTCAGAGTCTGAATCCGAAGTTTCAGATAATAAGGGGTTAGGCGGGGGTCGCTTTCTTGCGCCCTGTCCCTGACAAGCCACTTCCACCCGGGACACAAAAGTTTCCATAATGGCTGACAAAGATTCAATTGTCAATGGGGTGCTGGAGGATCCCGCAGACCCCTCGAGGGGATCCGGAGGAGATACATGAGTGGCAGGGTCCATGTTAATACAGGACACCTTTGCCAGCAAAAACAAAAAAACTTTTTCCTTTTTTTTTTTTTTTTGTGTGTCTCCCCCTAGCGCAATAGCGCCCCTCAGAGTACCTGCTTCTCGATCCCAGAGACAGAGAGAGGGACCCCCAAGGCTCACCAACCGATGCAGTGCAGTTTCCAACAAACTGCAGTCAGCGTCTGTCTTACACAGACTGGAAGGAGCTGTTTGCTTTTTCCCGGGCAGAAGGCGTGGCTCCGCCCCCTGTGTACGCCCTCCGGCGTTCCCAGCCCTCCACGAGGTAGCTGGGCTCACAAAACATGGCCGCCCCCATAGAAGAGACATAAGACTCCAAAAACATGGCGGCCGGCGTGACCTGAGGACATACATGCATTCGGTCTACGGCAAAATGACGGCGGACCGCCGATATCGTCTTCCCAGCACATCCACCTGCACTCTGCTAAGAGGTGACATATGGATCTACAGAGATACACTGCACATAAGGTAGGATTATACCTCCTATGTCTGCTGTAATGTTACAGTCTGCTGGGTAGAGTGTTAGCTCTTGAACCAAGTCCACTTCCCACAAACACATGCTGTATTACAAGGGGGACTTGTAAGTATCAGATATATACTGACCATATATGGAGGGGCCCATAATATATACTGCCTCATAATGAGGAAAAAAGGGAACGTTTACTCACCATACCGAACCGACAGGCACCCTCTCTTCACAATACCCTCTCCACCGGGGTGGGGGTTTGTGGACGCCTCGACTCTCTGGTACCTGGCGTCCAAGCGAGCTTTTAACTCGCAAAGTCAGTCCCTTTACTGGGACTCCGTCGCGGCCGACTCAGCGCACTGGTCTGCACGCGCTCTTAGGCAGAAACCGGGGTGACCACTGGATCTTAACATCCAGCCCGTCGCCCGGCCCCGCATACTAACTTGAATATGTCGCGGCCGACCAAGCGCAATGCCATGGTCTGCGCGCGCTCGTAGGCCGGCTGGGGTGACCACAAGTGTCGCCCAGTCCGGCATTTTTGCTTGAAGATCTCACAGGAAAAAAACACTGGAGAAAACTACCTAAAAAATGTCTTTTTCTTAAGAAAAAAAGTCTTGCCAGGACCAAAAGATCCCAGCAAGGAACTTAGGTCCTTACTCCTGACTAGACAGAAAAAAACTGATTCCCTGTAGCAGAGAGAGGGAGGATATACCCTCAGGGACTGCCCCTAGGGTGGAGCCAGAACGTTTTGTCATTCTGCCTAGTCCTACTCCTGCGGAGACAACATAACCCAGCTCTTGAGAATCAAGAAGACTACGTCTGTCAATGAGCGATAGAGAAATTTTGTTTGGGTACAGCGTTGCGTGGCTGCGCAATTGTCAGTTAAAGTCGCGCAGTGCCAAGTTGCAAAAGTGGCCTGGACGTTAGGCAGGAAAATCCTCTGGGGCTAAAGTGGTTAAAGTAGAACTATTTTTTTTTTGCGTAGCGCAAGTGAGGGTTATAACCCCTGTCAGATTTTTTACTTCCTGTCCCATAGGCAAACAGGAAGTGAGAGGAAATCCCTGAAAATTAGGGGAATGCCTTGGGGATCCCCAGCTCACCAGAACTAGTGTCCCCATTTTACACTATTACATTTCCAGGGACAACCCAAAACGTGGGATTTTGCACAGAGTCCTGTCCGTAACCCGATAGAACACCTTTGGGATGAATTAGAGCGGAGACTGTGAGCCAGGCCTTCTCATCCAACATCAGTGCCCGACCTCACAAATGCGATTATGGAAGAATGGTCAGACATTCCCATAGACACAATCCTAAACCTTGTGGACAGCCTTCCCAGAAGAGTTGAAGCTGTTATAGCTGCAAAGGGTGGTCCAACTCAATACTGAACCCTACGGACTAAAGGGCCATACACACTATAAGGTTTTCCGAAGACTTTTTCCTTCAGATTTACCTTTTCTATGTAGTGAAAGGGCCTGCCAGATTGCATACAAATTGAAAGTGTTTAGGTTTGACCTCATATTATATGGTTTTGGTAAATCTAAAGGAAAAAGTCTTCAGAAAATCTTATAGTGTGTATGGCCCATAAGACTGGGATGCGATAAAGTTCATGTGAGTGTAAAGGCAGGCGTCCCAATACTTTTGGTAATATAGTGTATGTGCCTAGCTATGTGTAAATGTGTGTAAAGTGAGCAGCTTTTATTAACTGATCTCTACGTTTCTCAGCCCCTTGTGTACAGAGCTCCGTTTTGAATTTCAACACAGAGCACGGGGCTGTGATTGTACACAGCTGATCAGCAGGTCCCATCTGTAAATCATTAGCTGGGACTTGCTGATAGGCTTTTGCTATGCACAATCACAGTGGGAGCCTGCTGGGGGGCACACATGCACATGCCTGATAGCCAGAAGTAGGCAGCGAAGTACGGGTACTTTGGGTGGGAGAGCGTTAAGTGGTTAAAGTGGTTGTAAACTCATCCATACACCCAGTGAAGTGACTGGCGTCAGGTGATACAAACGAATCCTCCTACATAAGTTGTACCCGTGCAGTCTTCTCTACTCTATTCTGTTAAAAGTACTGAATGTTAAAGCTTTTTTTTAGAGTTAAAAAAAAGGGGACAGAGTGCTGAAATTACACTCTGCAGAGCTCAGTGAGGAGAGCTCTGGCAGCTGATTGGAGGGAAGGGACACACCCCCTTCACATAGCACACATGAAGAGAGCTGAGGTTGTCAATCAGCTGGAGCGCCCTTCTCTGTCACCATTTTCTCTTGTCAGGAAAACTTGGCAGAAGGGTCTCATGCTGATAGTAGAGGAATGAAACAGCAGACAATAGAGAGATATGCTTTGTTCATATTTCATGTCTGAGGTTTTGCAACCAGTTTAAAGAGTAACTCCACTTTTGTGGGGAAAAAAATAGCAAATAAAGAAAAAACAATATAGCGTATACAGTTGTGACACAAATCATATTGTAATTGAATGTTATTAAGAATTACCTTTCCTTTTCAATCGCGCATCACCAACGACCCGCTGTGATTAGACACAGAGGGAGCAGAGCTATGGGTACCACAGACTCCATGCCTGCCGGCACCCGCCGATCATTAGGCAGAGAGCCAGAACGGCCATCTGCCTATGTAAACAAGGCAGATCGCCGTTCTGTCAGTAGGGAAAGCATTGATCCTGTGTTTCTGCAAAGCAGGAACATGGATCAATTCCTACCCCTAGTAAAAGCACCTCCCCCACAGTAGTAAAACACTGGTCAGACACACAGTTAACCCTTTGATCACTCCTGATATTTAACCCCTTCCCAGTAAGTGTCATAAGTACACTGTGTATATTTTTAGCACTGATCACTGTATTAGTGTCACTGGTTCCCAAAAAAGTGTCAGTTAGGTTTCTGATTTGTCCGCTGCAATATCGCAGTCCCGCTATAAGTTGCTGATCGCCGCCATTACTATTAAAAATAAATAAATAAATATTCCATATATATCCCATAGTTTGTAGATGCGATAACTTTTGCGCAAACCAATCAATATACACTTACTGGGATTTTTTAACAAAAACATGTAACAATACATATTGGTCTAAACTGATGAAAAAATTTGAGGTTTTCATTTTTTTTTTTATTGGATATGTTTTATAGCAGAAAGTAAAAAATATTGGTTTCAAAATTGACAGCCATTTTTTCTTTATAGCGCAAAAAAAAAAAAAAAAAAAACACAGAGGTGATCAAATACCACCAAAAGAAAGCTCTATTGGTGGGGGAAAAAAATGACATATATTTTGTTTGGGTACAGTGTTGCACGACTGCGCAATTGTCAGTTAGTAAAAAGCAGTGCTGTATCGAAGAAAATAGCCTGGTCATGAAGGGGGGGTAAAACTTCCCGGAGGTCAAGTGGTTAAATCTGATTGTACATCTAACACTCCTCCCCCCCATCCCGACTGACAAGGCAGCTGTCCAAAGGTGTCCCCTTTGCTCCTTCATCCAGAGTGAAGGCACTCTAACACAGAAGGTGTGTTACTGGCCAGATCACCAGGTGAAAAAAAGAGGGGAGTAAAAAGCCTAAAAGCCTAAAAAAATAAAACAAATGCAGCCACTACATCTAATGATTGGTAAACTGTAATATACAATGTATTCTATTTTTGGTTTTGGGTTTAATACTGGTTTAACCACTTGCCGACCGCCGCAAGTACATATACTGTGGCGGTCACCCCCGACCAGGCAAAGCGACGTACCGGTACATCACTAGCCTGTCAAGAGCGCGCCTGCCCCGGCTCGTTCCCCAACAAGTCAGTGCATGTGACCGGCGGACCCGATGTCCGCCGGTCACTCGCGATCGTTCGCCGGGAAGGGAGAAAGGCAGGCGGCTAATGTAAACAAGTCGCCTGTCATTCTCTCCTGTGTAAAAATGGAGATCAGACGGTTCTACTATGTAGGACCATTGATCTCTGTTCTTACACCAGTAGCCATGTCCCATCACAGTTAGAAACACGCCCCTAGGACACACTTAACCCCTTCCCTGCCAGTGTCATTTTGACAGTAACAGTGCATATGTATAGCACTGATTACTGTAGTAATGTCACTGGTAACCCCAAAAGTGTCAAAAATGTCAGTCAAGGGTCCGATCTGTCTGCCCCAATGTTGCAGTCCCGCAAAAAAAAAAAAAAAAAAAAAAAAAATCGCAGATCGCCGCCATTACTCGTTAAAAAAAAAAAAAAAAAAATGACAAAAATCTTTCCCTTTGTTAGTAAACGCGATAACTTTTGCGCAAAGCAATCAAAATACGCTTATTGCGGATTTTTTTTACCAAACATATGTAGCATAAAACAAATTGGCCGAAAATGTTAAACAATTTAGATTTTTACATTTTTTTGGGGGGAATTTCATATAAAAAAATGTGAAAAATATTGTTATTTTTGCACAATTGTCGCTCTTTTTGTTTATAGCGCATGATCAAAAAATCGCACAGGTGATCAAATACCACCAAAAGAAAGCTCTGTTTGTGGGAAAAAAAGTGACGACAAATTCGTTTAGGTACAGCGTCGCACGACCGTGCAATTGTCCGTTAAATCACGCAGTAAAAAAATAAATAAATAAATAAAATCGCAAAAAAAACCCTGGTCAGGAAGGGGGTAAAATCTTCCGGGGCTTACGTGGTTAAACACAAACACAATAAGCTCATAACATGGATCATGATGCCATAAAACAGTTTAACAACCCTTAAGCAGGCTAATGCTGTGATACCGCTCTCATACTTGGTGAAATGAATAATAAAGTCTTTAATCACTTGAGTACAAGCCTGCATATACTGTACCTCTGTCTTTATTACCAGGTCATTTTACAGTTTTCAGTTTGACAATTACTGGGACATGCAACACTGTACCCACATTCATTTATACATTTTTTTTTTTAGAGTTTTTTTGGTGGTGATAAATGGTAATAATGGTGATTCTATTGTTTATGAAGAATATCATGTATATACCAATTATGATCATGTATTTTAGATATCTACATCCGTTATTTGTAATACAATCCAGCTACAACAATTTATGTCTGCCACCCACCCGAATGGAAACACACACACACACTTTTGTATGTTTTGGTGGTACCGGGCACTTTTACCCTCTTCCTGCCCAGGCCAATTTTCAAGATTTCAGCACTGTTGCAATTTGAATGACAATGGTCATGCAACACTGTACCCAAATTCAATTTTCATAATTATTTTCACACAAATAAGCTTTTTTTGGTGGTATTTAAATCACCACTGGGTTTTTTATTCTTTGCTAAATAAACAAAACAAAGACCAAAATATTTGGGGAAAAAAAGCAGAAACGTAGTCATAGTGGGTGGCACAGTGGTGTAGTGGTTAGCACTTTCACCTAGCATCAAGAGGGTTGCTGGTTCGAATCCCAACCACGACACTACCTGCCTGGAGTTTGCATGTTCTCCCTGTGCCTGCGTGGGTTTCCTCCGGGTACTCCGGTTTCCTCCTACACTCCAAAGACATGCTGGTAGGTTAATTGGATCCTGTATAAAAAAAAATTGGCCCTACTGTGTATGTATGTGAGTTAAGGACCTTAGATTGTAAGCTTCTTGAGGGCAAGGACTGATGTGAATGTGTAATGTATATGTAAAGCGCTGTGTAAATTGACAGCGCTATATAAGTACCTGAAATAAATAAAATAAAATAGTTAAAGATTTTGGAGATAGGTAATTTTTCTCCTTCACTGATGTGCACTGATAAGGGTTCCACCGAGGGGCATTGATAGGCTGCACTGATGGGCATTGATGGGGCGGTACTGGTAGGTACTAATGAGGAGGCACTGGTGGGCACTGATCGTCTGCTGCATCCACCTAGGTAAGTAGGATTCTAAAAAAAAAAACCCATATATCTCTTTTAAAGCCTATTACTGTAATGCAGTCAGGCACTGTGCAGTAGGCATGTCGGACCCCTGAAGATACGGATCGCTGCATTCTTTCTTTAGCCACCACAGAGTATTTCCACCCTTCCTACAGCACACTAGTTCAGTTAAAAAACAGATCCCCACACTTATTAGTGTGTATGCAAGTTTCAAACACCATTTGTATGTATACAGTTTTTTTTTTCCAGGGAGGATGCAGTTTTACCTCCAGCACTCTACTATTATTCTATTGATGCTGGTTGCTGAGGGATTTGTTGTTGTTGGACAGGTGTGGTGTTGCTGGGGGGGGGGGGGGGGGGGACTATTTTTGCTGTTAAGCAATTTATTTTTGCTATGGGGGAGGGGGGGTCTATTGTTTCTGGTGGATCTACTGTTGGCTGGTAGGGGATCTTTTGTTGCAGGGTCTATTGTTGGGGTAGTCTATTGTTGTTGGCTGCTGAGGGATCTATTGTTACTGTGGTGATCTACTGTTGCATGGGGGATCTATTGTTGCTGGCTGGATGCTGGGGAATCTATCCTTGCTGGGGTGGTCTATTGCTGCTGGCTGCAGAGGGACCTATTGTTACTGGGGAGATCTAGTGTTGAATGGATGGGGTCTATTGTTGCTGAGGAATCCATTGTTGCTGGGGTAGGGGGTCTATTGTTTCTGGCTTCAGTGGGATGTGTTGTTGCTGGCTTACTGCTAGGGGGGGTCGGTCTTGCTTGGCTGGCTGCTGTGGGATCTATTCTTGCTGGTGGGAGGTCTTTTATTGTTGACGATGGGGTCTACTGTTGGGGGGAGATTCTATTATTGCTGGCTGCTGTGGGGATCTATTGTTGTAGGGGGGCGGGGGCTATTGTTACCAATCAGGTTTGTTCTGCCAAATCAGCAAAAAGGGCCAGGGGACAGAGAGGGCCCGGTTTACTTTGGGGCACAGTGGCCTGCAGTAACTACAAAAGCCTCCCCCGAGCCCCACTTATTCAGCCAAGGCCGGTGACAGGAACCAGAACTCAACGGCTTGACAGTTTGGCTGAGAGCCCAACCAAATGTGACTGTTACATTTCTGGCATGTTGAGAATGTAACGTTTTTTTTGTAACCGTTAATCCATGGGTTTACCTCCGCTTTAAACTGGAAATTTACCCAAAACAACTTAAAGCGAAACTTTATTCATAACAACTTGATAAAAAAAAATTGTTCTTTAGCAAATAGCAGACATTCCACTTTAATAAATATGCCAGCAAAATGAGTGTGTGCTGTAAATTGATTCCAGCATTGTTCTTGCTTATTCTTGCTGGAGGCTGCCATTTTGCTGAAGCCCAAAGCCCCTGAACAGCAGTAAATCATAAAGCGGAACTAAACCCATCGATTTAACGGTTTCAAAAAACAGTTACATTCCTAGAATGTCGGGAATGTGAACTGTTCCATTTGCTTGTGTCTTCAACCAAACTTTCAAACCATCCCGACTGGTATCATAACTGATTACATGTGCAGCACCATGGCAGTTGCAGATCAAACAGAAGCAGCTTCCTTGGCTGAAAAGGATAGGAGGGCTTACTTCCGCTTTAAGGCTGTCAGTGAATTTTCCTCTACAATTTTAGCAGGGCCTAAAAATAGAGAGCAACTGAGCATGTGCAGAGCAGGATGAGATAGCGTATTACTGAATTTAAAATATAGGTACTTATTTTTAATGTTTTAGACAGCTATGCCTGCAAAAGGGGCCGGGCTGAAGTGATCTAGCAGGGCTTTATTTTATGACTAAAGTTCCACTTTAATAAGCACAGGGGTTTTTTTTTTTTTTCTATAGAAATGAAAAAAAAAAAAAAAAAAAAAACTTTTTGCTTGCTTTCTGTTATAAATCATATCAAATAAAAATGTCAGGATGGTGTAAAAATCCCAAAATGACCCCTTCTGGAAAGTAGATAGTAGCAAAATTATCTAGGTTTTTGTCACAAATGTTTGCAATGAAAAACAATGCTGGTACTGAAGTGATTTAACCATGGAGCTTAGTATTGGTGCACTAGATAAAACGCATTCATTAGGTACAGGTCATACACTAATCATGAAGAGGAGGTGAAGGGTTTCATGTAGTGATCGACCAGTATTGTTTTATTGCCGATACCGATATTTTGGTCATCGCATATCAGTATCGGCCGATATTTTCGTACATTAATTTTTTTTTTTTTTTTGACAGGTACTCTAGTGGAGGGATCTGGGGGTCTAAAAGTCCCCAAACCCCTCCTCTGCACTTAAGCATTCAAAACGCCAAGTTTGGCTGTTTTGAATGCTGTAAATTGTTTTGAATTTGGTGCTGAGTACCCGGAAGTGATGTCATGACATCACTTCCGGGTGTTTACATGGAGACCCAATCAGAGCCAAATTCGGCTTTAATTGGGTCTTCTCTTTGGCAGCCATGCAGGCTGATTGCCCAGGTCTCCCGGTGGGATGGGAGATCCAGACGAGCAGCGGAAGGCGGCGGGAGGGGGGGGGGGGGACGCATCGGTTGTCATTACAAGACAATAGAAGAAAAAGGAATTGGCAGCACTCCAGATGAGGTCAAAATCCAGATTTATTGACTGGACATCCAAACAATAGTGACAAGGTAGACGCGTTTCACACACTATACTGTGTGCTTAATCATTACTTTCTTCAATGTCATTACAAGACAGCCGACCGCTGGCTAAGGACGCTGATACCGGGGTGATGCCTCTAGCTGCAGGCATCACTCCGGTACAAGCACTTTACCAAAATAATAACCTCAGGGGTGGATTCCCATTTATTGGGGAAAGTGGATATCGGCCCCCGATTTATTGGCTTTGCAGATAATCGGTCAATCCCTAGTTTCATGTATAAGTTACATAAGGTGGGAGGAAGGAGATGAGGAGGATAGTATGCAGGATAAGGGAGGCAAAAGCGTTAAAGCAGAGCTCCACCCATAAGGGAAAGGAAAGTTCTGCTTTAAGCATGCCTCCTTCCCTCCTATGCCACATTTGATATGTATTTTTATTTATTTTTTTTGTGGGGGGGGGGATTGAGTACCTAGGTTTGACAGATACCTGCTCCCACTTTCGCTTGGCCGGCTTAGGCAATCCGAGCGGAAGTTCCCCCTTCCTCCCTTTAATTATTCCATCATTCAGGGGGCACAGAGCAACTAGCGCATGCACATGTAAACAGCCAGGTGCCCACAGTTGTAATGCTGGTGCCAGGGAGAGGAGAGGAAGAGAATCAGCCGGCCACTTTGCTGGATCGCGGGACAGGAGAGTGTGTGTTTATTATAAGTCAGCAGATACACAGCTGCTGACTCAAACACAAAAATGACTGGAACTCCGCTTTAACATACAGGTCACAAAAAGTTAGTATAAAGATAAGATGTACAAGGGAGGTGGGCAGGAGATGGAAGCCGGGGCACGGAGACGATCGGGAGGAAGAACCGCCGCTAGACACAGCCGGGCACATCGCTGGATCCCGGTGACAAGGTAAGTAACCCTGCTTACAGGATCCAGAGATGCTTCTGGCGGTACCCCGAGTGTGGATCGGGGTTACCGCTTTTGGCTCTGAAATTTAACCCCGAGCCACACTCAGGAATACCGCTAGGAAGGTTAAGGAAAGTCGCCCTCAAGTCGAATCCTCATCTACTGTATATTGATGTGATTTGGATCTGACATTACAGGAAGATTACCTAGGTAGTGCATGGCATCTTCATGTATGCTGTTATCTCTGCATACCTGCACAAGACAAAGTCACTTCAAAGTCGCATAAAAGTAATACTCGTGTCACCAGCGAATTGCCAGGAAGTCACACCATAAGTCGGGTGACTTTCAATTAGCAGTAGTGTGAAAGAAGCCTAAGGGAGTCTCTTCAGGATAAGCGCTAAGGCAATGCCATCAGCTCTGGACCTGAAAAATTCCACACATCAAACTTTTACCAGAATGGGGTCTTGAGAGTGCCTTTTTATCTAACAAAACCACCAAGCTACTCATTAACTCCCTTGTTATCTCTTGCCTTGGCTATTGCAACTTCTCATAGGCCTACCTCTCCACAGGCTATCCCCTCTTCAGTCTATCATGAATGCTGCTGCCAGACTCAGCTACCTTACCAACTGTTCAGTGTCTGCCACCCCTCTCTGCCAATCCCTCCATTGGCTTCTGAACGGCCAGCCAATTAAATTGAAATTTAAAATACCAACCAACAGCAACATACAAAGCCATCCACAGCTCTGCCCTGAGCTACATCCTCAATTTTGTCTTCAAATATCATCCAAACCGTCCTCTATGCTCCTCCCAAGACCTTCCGCTCTCAAGCTTTCTTGTCTCCTCCACCCATGCTTGTCTCCAGGACTTCGCCAGAGCCTCTCCCATCCTCAAACTCTCTACCTTAATCTATCTAGCTATCGCCTACTCTGTCCACCTTTAGACGATCCCTATCACGCCTGCAACTAACAACTAAACTTTTATCACTTTCATCAGCTCCTCCCCCACAGTTATAACTTTTTGTACCACTTGTCCCATCCTATTAGATTGTAAACCCTTATGAGAGGGGCCCACTTAAAGCCAGGTACACATGGGCCGAATGTCAGGATACATTTGCTGGTTCCAAGAAAAAAAAAACGGCATTTGTATATGTCGGCATAAGCAGCGTGCAGTAAGAGCAAAAGCTCAGTCAAAAGATGAAGACACGCAAAACATCCTACCACCGATGAACGGTGGCCGGAGGTTTTGCGTGTCTTCATCTTTTGCTCTTACTGCACGCTGCTTATGCCGCTGGGGCGTTCTGTCAGGTCTTGTTGGGCTCCACGGTTGGGATATCTGTATGCGCAATCTTGGCTGCTGCTCCTTCTTTATATAAAATGCTGGCGATTTTGTGACTCTTTGCATCATAAATGTTGTCTTGGACTACACCATTCATACATCCCTGAAGAAGGAATAAAATCCAAAAAAGCATCGGGTGTGCAGCCATGTTGCTCTATGAGTAATCCGTTTGTACATTTATACACTAGTGTCTGTATATACATTGACAATCTATGATAGAGTCTTTTTAGGGCTAGCCACCCTTTGCTGTATGCTTTATTTTTTGTACTTTTTGTAATAATAAATATGCAATTATTTTTATCCTTTGTACTATATTTAACTTATTGGGTTATAATCTAAAGTCTAAAAAATCATTAGGAGAAAGACCATTAAAATCCCATTTAGGGGGGTCCCTCCTCTCTTTTTCCTTCTGTATCAGGGATGTGGGTCTTATTCGGTATCTCATCCACTCACTAGCTGTTCCTTTTTCTCAGCCAATGGTAGAGAGCGCTGATCGAAGTGTTATTGCGGCGGGGGGGCGTCCCCCTGTCAGAACACAACAGCTCAGCGCAGGAGATCGCCGTACTTACTTTGCATTGTGAGTTTAGAAGTTTGGACCGGATCAGACAGTTTTTTTCCTTAACCAAAAACTAGTGTGTACCAGGCTTTACCTTCTTTTATTTTGTTGTACTGTAACTGTACTGTCTCGCTTTACATTGTAAAGCACTGTGCAAACTGTTGGCGCTATATAAATCCTGTATTATAATAATAATACTACACTGAGTCCATAGCCCCAGGTAACTTCCAGGCTATCCCTAAACAGCCAGTGCAGCAGGGCCCAGAAACAGCAGTTCAAAAGCCAGGCTGAGGATACCTGCACCAGAGAAATGCAAGGAGACAAACTCCTAGCACCAATGCAATCATTGAAAAAAAAAAATTGCTAGCCTAAAAAAATGTCTTAATGCAGCAGAGCTGTAAATAGAGATACCCATCCTCCAAGGACACCCGCAAGTGCAGGGTGACGTAATTTACACTCTTTGGAGAGCACACCGTGTACAGACAAAGCAGCACTTCCAGGTTTACAGGTGATCTATGTCAAGTATAATGTTAGTGCTCTGGCTTTTATATTTTGTACACAATAAACTATATTTTACTAAGGAAGGCTTTCCTCTTTTTTTTTTTTCTTGTATCTGCTATATTACCCTTTGCTTTAGATAAGAGTGACTGAAACCATTTCTTGGTCAGCGTTGGAACACACGAGGGGTCTTTAAAAAGTTTCTGCACTTTTTTATATTAATAGAGTTTATAAAAAAGTGCGGAAACTTTCTGAAGAACCCTCGTATTCTGAGCACAGAGACCTTCCATTATTGGAATTTATTAAGCCCATCTTGACTCACTTGGTAATACAAGGGGTCAGCGTGGGTTTCCTCCGGGTACTCCGGATCCTGTTAATTGGATCCTGTATAAAATTGGCCCTACTATGTATGTATGAATGTGAGTTAGGGACCTTAGATTGTAAGCTCCTTGAGGGCAGGGACTGATGTGAATGTACAATGTATATGTAAAGCGCTGCGTAAATTGACAGCGCTATAAAAGTACCTGAAATAAAATAAATAAAAATATCTCTGGTGAGTGCAGGTGAAGCTAAGGGTCAGGTGATGTGTGCACTGGAGCCCAAACAGGGAATATATCACAAGGAGTTTATTAACTATTTGCTTTTGAATGGCATGCAGCACTGAGCTTGTATTAGGGTTGATTTACTAAAACTGGAGAGTGGAAAATCTGATGCAGCTCTGCTTTTTCAATTAGGCTTTGACAAAAGCAGATTGGTTTCTATGCAGAGCTGCAGAAGATTTTGTATTCTCCAGGTATAGTAAATCAACCCTAATATATTTTGCCTAAGAGCAGAAACCACAATGAGGGACACTTTGAAACAAATTAGGGTACAAACAAAGAAGCGCTTCCAGGTTTACAGGTGATCTATGTCAAGTATAATGTTAGTGCTCTGGTTTTACATTTTGTATACAATAAACTATATTTCACTAAGGAAGGCTTTCCTCTTTTTTTTTTCTTGTATCTGCTATATTACCCTTTGCTTTAGATAAAAGAGACTGAAGCCATTTCTTGATCAGCGTTGGAACACACGAGGGGTCTTTAAATGTTTCCGCACTTTTTTATATTAATAGAGTTTTTAAAAAGTGCGGACATGTTTTGAAAAACCTTTGTATTTTGAGCACAGAGACCGTCCATTGTTGGAATTTATTAATCGCATCTTGACTCACTTGGTAATACAAGGAGTCATATATCTCTGGTGAGTGCAGGAGAAGCTGAGGGTCACCTGATGTGTGCACTGGAGCCCAAACGGGGAATATATCACAAGGATTTTGATAAATAATACATGTTGCACTATTTGCTTTTGAATGGCGTGCAGCACTGAGCTTGTATTAGTGCCGGTTCACATTTGTGCGATCACAGAGATCTCATGTAATTCAGAGCACACTGCTCCTAAAATTACATGCGATCTCTGTGCGGTGCAAAGTCAGCCATACAGTTTGTATGGCTGAATTCGCACCGCAATCGCACTCAACTCGCACAGGACCCTTTTTTTGGTCTGCAGCAGAATCGGATCACATGGCGGTTCACACTAGTGAGATCCGATTCTGTGCGAACTTTCAGATCGCACTGCGATATGCGATTTGATCTGCGGGTGTCGTTAACTTTTAATTGACACCCCCAGCGTATCGCATATGGCAGTGTGAACTGCCAGGGGTGCGGATGCGATTCCTGAAACTCGCTGTATATTCGCAGCGTTCCCGCATCTCACAAATGTGAACCGGCACTTAGGGTTGATTTACTGAAACTGGAGAGTGGAAAATCTGATGCAGCTCTGCTTTTTCAAATAGGCTTTGACATGCAATGGTTTTTATGCAGAGCTGCAGCAGATTTTGTATTCTCCAGGTATAGTAAGAGCCGGTTCACATTAGAGCGATCCGACTTGCCGGGGCGACCTCACAAGTCGCGGTGCGCAGCTCGCACCACGACCTCGGAGCGGCCAGAACGGACTTCATAACATTGAAGTCAATGCAGGTCGCTCCTGGTCACCCCAAAGAAGCTCCGGACCCTTTTTCTAAGTCGGAGCGACTTGTGTCGCTCCTATTAGAACGGGTCCACAGCTTCTCTATGGCAGGCGACCTACGGCGACCTGTCAGGCGACCAGGTCGCCTGACAGGTCGCCCCAGTGTGAACCGGCTCTTAATCAACCCTAATATGTTTTGCCTAGGAGGAAACCACAATAAGGGACATTTATGAAACAAATTAGTGACACAATTAGTCACAAATCATACTTGGTCTCCTTCAGTCTCTGACAGGTGTTCTGTATTCCAGAATAGGAATGAGTTCAGTGTTCGGTCTAAACGTAAGTTCGGATGTTCAGACATTTGTCCCAATGTTTAGGGAATTTGATGCAGATGAATATGACAACTTCCAGCTGTCAATGGCTACTAAGGAAGGATGTAGATTAGTAAATCCACCCCATTTATGTTGGACTTTATTACATGATCACTGTCATTTATGATTTTTATTAGTGCATGCATTTTTTAAGAAAATGATTGCTTGGCCAGTATTATTATTGCTTGAATACCTGTAAAGGTTATTTTTTATAGTTAAGGTGCTTCAGCACCATGTGACAGCAGCTGCCACAGTATTAATATTTATTTAGGTAGCACGGATGTTTTCCCTGTTTTCACAACTTAGAATCCGGCACAGAATGTTTACTAAACGTAGACAGATATACATACACTTACATATGATATATCTGTATATAAGCTCCCTTAAAATGCCAAGATAACATGAATAAGTAGTAAATATTAAATATAACACTCTTTTAGAAAGGGTTTATTAAGGATTAAATTATGGTCACAAAAAATCAATAGATACACAGAGGAACTGACCACAACTCCACCCAAAAATTGAATAAAGTCAGAGCATTGTACGTAATTACTGTACATCCAATATGTAGACCATAGCGAATACAGCATAAAGACAATTTAAAAGTATTATCCATGAGTATACAATGTATATACACTGCAAAGTCTTTCTATCTATTGTACCTGTACCTTGGTGATGGCAGGATAAACATATACCATAGATATATACATACACTTATAGAAGGTCCACTCCTCTAGAGTCCATGGCCATGTGTCTCCACACAGGTACACAGCAGGATGATGGGGATTGTACTCACCGACAAGCACTTTTCAGCGGATGGATGCTCCTCTCCTCTGCGTGGTATTCAGTTATCCCAGGCGGAGATCGCACTTGGATTTATCATGCCAGGATGTCATGAACTATTATTTCTACATCCTCAGCTCAGCGGGTAACTGTGAGGATCCCTCTAATGTCCTACGCTCCTTTAAAAGACAAAGGATCAAAATCGTGTTGGGTCAAATGACAGTTTGATCTTACAGCCCCCTCCCTCCACACATTATACCAGCAACCTCAGTAACAGTCTCTGTCACTCAATGGCAGTCTCTCTTCTTGGTAGCAGTCTCTTTTTCTCAGTGGCAGTTGTCTATCTCTCAGTGACAGGATTCTATGCCCCCACCCCCTCTCAGTCTCTCTCTGACAAACTTTATTTCAATGTCAGTTTCTTCAGTACTGGCAGTCTATATCTGCCAATGAAAATCTCATTGTGTCCTTGGTAAAAACTGTCATCCACGTCTTCTATATGTCAGACAGGGAGTATCGGCAGCTCACTACTCCGGTCTGTCTGTAGGAGTTGTCTCTGGGTGACAGTGTTCATCCAGAATCTCCATCTCTCACTGTCACTCTGTGAACTCAAATCCCCTCCCCCGCAGGTGTTCCTGCCCCTAAGCCTAATTCAGATTGATGCCAGACCCCGCCTCTCTCTGTACCTCCACCTGTTCTCTCCCTGACCCTCCTACCAATTATCCTCCCACATGATCAGTGTGTATACTGGCCTGTCTCTTCCCCCACTTCTCTACTGTCAGTCTATAGATCCTGGCCTGTCTCTTCCCCTCACTGCTCTACTGTCAGTCTATAGATCCTGGCCTGTCTCTTCCCCCACTTCTCTACCGTCAGTCTATAGATCCTGGCCTGTCTCTTCCCCCACTTCTCTACTGTCAGTCTATAGATCCTGGCCTGTCTCTTCCCCCACTTCTCTACCGTCAGTCTATAGATCCTGGCCTGTCTCTTCCCCCACTTCTCTACTGTCAGTCTATAGATTCTGGCCTGTCTCTTCCCCCACTTCTCTACTGTCAGTCTATAGATCCTGGCCTGTCTCTTCCCCCACTTCTCTACTATAAGTCTATAGATTCTGGCCTGTCTCTTCCCCTCACTGCTCTACTGTCAGTCTATAGATCCTGGCCTGTCTCTTCCCCCACTTCTCTACCGTCAGTCTATAGATCCTGGCCTCTCTCTTCCCCTCACTGCTCTACTGTCAGTCTATAGATCCTGGCCTGTCTCTTCCCCCACTTCTCTACCGTCAGTCTATAGATCCTGGCCTGTCTCTTCCCCCACTTCTCTACCGTCAGTCTATAGATCCTGGCCTGTCTCTTCCCTCACTTCTCTACCGTCAGTCTATAGATCCTGGCCTGTCTCTTCCTCCACTTCTCTACCGTCAGTCTATAGATCCTGGCCTCTCTCTTCCCCCACTTCTCTACTGTCAGTCTATAGATCCTGGCCTGTCTCTTCCCCCACTTCTCTACTGTCAGTCTATAGATCCTGGCCTGTCTCTTCCCCCACTTCTCTACTGTCAGTCTATAGATCCTGGCCTCTCTCTTCCCCCACTTCTCTACTGTCAGTCTAAAGATCCTGGCCTCTCTCTTCCCCTCACTGCTCTACTGTCAGTCTATAGATCCTGGCCTGTCTCTTCCCCCACTTCTCTACTGTCAGTCTATAGATCCTGGCCTGTCTCTTCCCCAACTTCTCTACTGTCAGTCTAAAGATCCTGGCCTCTCTCTTCCCCTCACTGCTCTACTGTCAGTCTATAGATCCTGGCCTGTCTCTTCCCCCACTTCTCTACTGTCAGTCTATAGATCCTGGCCTGTCTCTTCCCCAACTTCTCTACTGTCAGTCTATAGATCCTGGCCTGTCTCTTCCCCCACTTCTCTACTGTCAGTCTATAGATCCTGGCCTGTCTCTTCCCCAACTTCTCTACTGTCAGTCTATAGATTCTGGCCTGTCTCTTCCTCCACTTCTCTACTGTCAGTCTAAAGATCCTGGCCTCTCTCTTCCCCTCACTGCTCTACTGTCAGTCTATAGATCCTGGCCTGTCTCTTCCCCCACTTCTCTACTGTCAGTCTATAGATCCTGGCCTGTCTCTTCCCCCACTTCTCTACTGTCAGTCTATAGATCCTGGCCTGTCTCTTCCCCAACTTCTCTACTGTCAGTCTATAGATCCTGGCCTGTCTCTTCCCCAACTTCTCTACTGTCAGTCTATAGATCCTGGCCTGTCTCTTCCCCAACTTCTCTACTGTCAGTCTATAGATCCTGGCCTGTCTCTTCCCCCACTTCTCTACTGTCAGTCTATAGATTCTGGCCTGTCTCTTCCCCTCACTGCTCTACTGTCAGTCTATAGATCCTGGCCTGTCTCTTCCCCCACTTCTCTACCGTCAGTCTATAGATCCTGGCCTGTCTCTTCCCCCACTTCTCTACCGTCAGTCTATAGATCCTGGCCTGTCTCTTCCCTCACTTCTCTACCGTCAGTCTATAGATCCTGGCCTGTCTCTTCCTCCACTTCTCTACCGTCAGTCTATAGATCCTGGCCTCTCTCTTCCCCCACTTCTCTACTGTCAGTCTATAGATCCTGGCCTGTCTCTTCCCCCACTTCTCTACTGTCAGTCTATAGATCCTGGCCTCTCTCTTCCCCCCACTTCTCTACTGTCAGTCTATAGATCCTGGCCTCTCTCTTCCCCCACTTCTCTACTGTCAGTCTATAGATCCTGGCCTCTCTCTTCCCCTCACTTCTCTACTGTCAGTCTATAGATCCTGGCCTGTCTCTTCCCCCACTTCTCTACTGTCAGTCTATAGATCCTGGCCTCTCTCTTCCCCCACTTCTCTACTGTCAGTCTAAAGATCCTGGCCTCTCTCTTCCCCTCACTGCTCTACTGTCAGTCTATAGATCCTGGCCTGTCTCTTCCCCCACTTCTCTACTGTCAGTCTATAGATCCTGGCCTGTCTCTTCCCCAACTTCTCTACTGTCAGTCTAAAGATCCTGGCCTCTCTCTTCCCCTCACTGCTCTACTGTCAGTCTATAGATCCTGGCCTGTCTCTTCCCCCACTTCTCTACTGTCAGTCTATAGATCCTGGCCTGTCTCTTCCCCAACTTCTCTACTGTCAGTCTATAGATCCTGGCCTGTCTCTTCCCCCACTTCTCTACTGTCAGTCTATAGATCCTGGCCTGTCTCTTCCCCAACTTCTCTACTGTCAGTCTATAGATTCTGGCCTGTCTCTTCCTCCACTTCTCTACTGTCAGTCTAAAGATCCTGGCCTCTCTCTTCCCCTCACTGCTCTACTGTCAGTCTATAGATCCTGGCCTGTCTCTTCCCCCACTTCTCTACTGTCAGTCTATAGATCCTGGCCTGTCTCTTCCCCCACTTCTCTACTGTCAGTCTATAGATCCTGGCCTGTCTCTTCCCCAACTTCTCTACTGTCAGTCTATAGATCCTGGCCTGTCTCTTCCCCAACTTCTCTACTGTCAGTCTATAGATCCTGGCCTGTCTCTTCCCCAACTTCTCTACTGTCAGTCTATAGATCCTGGCCTGTCTCTTCCCCAACTTCTCTACTGTCAGTCTATAGATCCTGGCCTGTCTCTTCCTCCACTTCTCTAATGTCAGTCTATAGATCCTGGCCTGTCTCTTCCCCCACTTCTCTACTGTCAGTCTATAGATCCTGGCCTGTCTCTTCCCCAACTTCTCTACTGTCAGTCTATAGATCCTGGCCTGTCTCTTCCTCCACTTCTCTACTGTCAGTCTATAGATCCTGGCCTGTCTCTTCCCTCACTTCTCTACCATCAGTCTATAGATCCTGGCCTGTCTCTTCCCCAACTTCTCTACTGTCAGTCTATAGATCCTGGCCTGTCTCTTCCCCAACTTCTCTACTGTCAGTCTATAGATCCTGGCCTGTCTCTTCCCCCACTTCTCTACTGTCAGTCTATAGATCCTGGCCTGTCTCTTCCCCCACTTCTCTACTGTCAGTCTATAGATCCTGGCCTGTCTCTTCCCCCACTTCTCTACTGTCAGTCTATAGATCCTGGCCTGTCTCTTCCCCCACTTCTCTACTGTCAGTCTATAGATCCTGGCCTGTCTCTTCCTTCACTTCTCTAATGTCAGTCTATAGATCCTGGCCTGTCTCTTCCCCCACTTCTCTACTGTCAGTCTATAGATCCTGGCCTGTCTCTTCCCCAACTTCTCTACTGTCAGTCTATAGATCCTGGCCTGTCTCTTCCCCCACTTCTCTACTGTCAGTCTATAGATCCTGGCCTGTCTCTTCCCCCACTTCTCTACTGTCAGTCTATAGATCCTGGCCTGTCTCTTCCCCCACTTCTCTACTGTCAGTCTATAGATCCTGGCCTGTCTCTTCCCCAACTTCTCTACTGTCAGTCTATAGATCCTGGCCTGTCTCTTCCCCCACTTCTCTAATGTCAGTCTATAGATTCTGGCCTGTCTCTTCCCCTCACTTCTCTACTGTCAGTCTATAGATCCTGGCCTGTCTCTTCTCCCACTTCTCTACTGTCAGTCAATAGATTCTGGCCTGTCTCTTCCCCCACTTCTCTACCGTCAGTCTATAGATCCTGGCCTGTCTCTTCCCCCACTTCTCTACTGTCAGTCTATAGATCCTGGCCTGTCTCTTCCCCCACTTCTCTAATGTCAGTCTATAGATCCTGGCCTGTCTCTTCCCCAACTTCTCTACGGTCAGTCTATAGATCCTGGCCTGTCTCTTCCTCCACTTCTCTACTGTCAGTCTATAGATCCTGGCCTGTCTCTTCCCCCACTTCTCTACTGTCAGTCTATAGATCCTGGCCTGTCTCTTCCCCAACTTCTCTACTGTCAGTCTATAGATCCTGGCCTGTCTCTTCCCCCAACTTCTCTGTCAGTCTATAGATCCTGGCCTGTCTCTTCCCCCACTTCTCTACTGTCAGTCTATAGATCCTGGCCTGTCTCTTCCCCAACTTCTCTACTGTCAGTCTATAGATCCTGGCCTGTCTCTTCCCCCACTTCTCTACTGTCAGTCTATAGATTCTGGCCTGTCTCTTCCCCTCACTTCTCTACTGTCAGTCTATAGATCCTGGCCTGTCTCTTCTCCCACTTCTCTACTGTCAGTCAATAGATTCTGGCCTGTCTCTTCCCCCACTTCTCTACCGTCAGTCTATAGATCCTGGCCTGTCTCTTCCCCCACTTCTCTACTGTCAGTCTATAGATCCTGGCCTCTCTCTTCCCCCACTTCTCTACTGTCAGTCTAAAGATCCTGGCCTCTCTCTTCCCCTCACTGCTCTACTGTCAGTCTATAGATCCTGGCCTGTCTCTTCCCCCACTTCTCTACTGTCAGTCTATACATTCTGGCCTGTCTCTTCCTCCACTTCTCTACTGTCAGTCTAAAGATCCTGGCCTCTCTCTTCCCCTCACTGCTCTACTGTCAGTCTATAGATCCTGGCCTGTCTCTTCCCCCACTTCTCTACAGTCAGTCTATAGATTCTGGCCTGTCTCTTCCCCCACTTCTCTACCGTCAGTCTATAGATCCTGGCCTGTCTCTTCCTCCACTTCTCTACTGTCAGTCTATAGATCCTGGCCAGTCTCTTCCCCTCACTGCTCTACTGTCAGTCTATAGATCCTGGCCTGTCTCTTCACTCACTTCTCTACTGTCAGTCTATAGATCCTGGCCTGTCTCTTCCCCCACTTCTCTACCGTCAGTCTATAGATCCTGGCCTGTCTCTTCCCCCACTTCTCTACTGTCAGTCTATAGATCCTGGCCTGTCTCTTCCCCCACTTCTCTACCGTCAGTCTATAGATCCTGGCCTGTCTCTTCCCCCACTTCTCTACTGTCAGTCTATAGATCCTGGCCTCTCTCTTCCCCCACTTCTCTACCGTCAGTCTATAGATCCTGGCCTGTCTCTTCCCCCACTTCTCTACCGTCAGTCTATAGATCCTGGCCTGTCTCTTCCCTCACTTCTCTACCGTCAGTCTATAGATCCTGGCCTGTCTCTTCCTCCACTTCTCTACCGTCAGTCTATAGATCCTGGCCTCTCTCTTCCCCCACTTCTCTACTGTCAGTCTATAGATCCTGGCCTGTCTCTTCCCCCACTTCTCTACTGTCAGTCTATAGATCCTGGCCTCTCTCTTCCCCCACTTCTCTACTGTCAGTCTATAGATCCTGGCCTCTCTCTTCCCCCACTTCTCTACTGTCAGTCTATAGATCCTGGCCTCTCTCTTCCCCTCACTTCTCTACTGTCAGTCTATAGATCCTGGCCTGTCTCTTCCCCCACTTCTCTACTGTCAGTCTATAGATCCTGGCCTCTCTCTTCCCCCACTTCTCTACTGTCAGTCTAAAGATCCTGGCCTCTCTCTTCCCCTCACTGCTCTACTGTCAGTCTATAGATCCTGGCCTGTCTCTTCCCCCACTTCTCTACTGTCAGTCTATAGATCCTGGCCTGTCTCTTCCCCAACTTCTCTACTGTCAGTCTAAAGATCCTGGCCTCTCTCTTCCCCTCACTGCTCTACTGTCAGTCTATAGATCCTGGCCTGTCTCTTCCCCCACTTCTCTACTGTCAGTCTATAGATCCTGGCCTGTCTCTTCCCCAACTTCTCTACTGTCAGTCTATAGATCCTGGCCTGTCTCTTCCCCCACTTCTCTACTGTCAGTCTATAGATCCTGGCCTGTCTCTTCCCCAACTTCTCTACTGTCAGTCTATAGATTCTGGCCTGTCTCTTCCTCCACTTCTCTACTGTCAGTCTAAAGATCCTGGCCTCTCTCTTCCCCTCACTGCTCTACTGTCAGTCTATAGATCCTGGCCTGTCTCTTCCCCCACTTCTCTACTGTCAGTCTATAGATCCTGGCCTGTCTCTTCCCCCACTTCTCTACTGTCAGTCTATAGATCCTGGCCTGTCTCTTCCCCAACTTCTCTACTGTCAGTCTATAGATCCTGGCCTGTCTCTTCCCCAACTTCTCTACTGTCAGTCTATAGATCCTGGCCTGTCTCTTCCCCAACTTCTCTACTGTCAGTCTATAGATCCTGGCCTGTCTCTTCCCCCACTTCTCTACTGTCAGTCTATAGATTCTGGCCTGTCTCTTCCCCTCACTGCTCTACTGTCAGTCTATAGATCCTGGCCTGTCTCTTCCCCCACTTCTCTACCGTCAGTCTATAGATCCTGGCCTGTCTCTTCCCCCACTTCTCTACCGTCAGTCTATAGATCCTGGCCTGTCTCTTCCCTCACTTCTCTACCGTCAGTCTATAGATCCTGGCCTGTCTCTTCCTCCACTTCTCTACCGTCAGTCTATAGATCCTGGCCTCTCTCTTCCCCCACTTCTCTACTGTCAGTCTATAGATCCTGGCCTGTCTCTTCCCCCACTTCTCTACTGTCAGTCTATAGATCCTGGCCTCTCTCTTCCCCCACTTCTCTACTGTCAGTCTATAGATCCTGGCCTCTCTCTTCCCCCACTTCTCTACTGTCAGTCTATAGATCCTGGCCTCTCTCTTCCCCTCACTTCTCTACTGTCAGTCTATAGATCCTGGCCTGTCTCTTCCCCCACTTCTCTACTGTCAGTCTATAGATCCTGGCCTCTCTCTTCCCCCACTTCTCTACTGTCAGTCTAAAGATCCTGGCCTCTCTCTTCCCCTCACTGCTCTACTGTCAGTCTATAGATCCTGGCCTGTCTCTTCCCCCACTTCTCTACTGTCAGTCTATAGATCCTGGCCTGTCTCTTCCCCAACTTCTCTACTGTCAGTCTAAAGATCCTGGCCTCTCTCTTCCCCTCACTGCTCTACTGTCAGTCTATAGATCCTGGCCTGTCTCTTCCCCCACTTCTCTACTGTCAGTCTATAGATCCTGGCCTGTCTCTTCCCCAACTTCTCTACTGTCAGTCTATAGATCCTGGCCTGTCTCTTCCCCCACTTCTCTACTGTCAGTCTATAGATCCTGGCCTGTCTCTTCCCCAACTTCTCTACTGTCAGTCTATAGATTCTGGCCTGTCTCTTCCTCCACTTCTCTACTGTCAGTCTAAAGATCCTGGCCTCTCTCTTCCCCTCACTGCTCTACTGTCAGTCTATAGATCCTGGCCTGTCTCTTCCCCCACTTCTCTACTGTCAGTCTATAGATCCTGGCCTGTCTCTTCCCCCACTTCTCTACTGTCAGTCTATAGATCCTGGCCTGTCTCTTCCCCAACTTCTCTACTGTCAGTCTATAGATCCTGGCCTGTCTCTTCCCCAACTTCTCTACTGTCAGTCTATAGATCCTGGCCTGTCTCTTCCCCAACTTCTCTACTGTCAGTCTATAGATCCTGGCCTGTCTCTTCCCCAACTTCTCTACTGTCAGTCTATAGATCCTGGCCTGTCTCTTCCTCCACTTCTCTAATGTCAGTCTATAGATCCTGGCCTGTCTCTTCCCCCACTTCTCTACTGTCAGTCTATAGATCCTGGCCTGTCTCTTCCCCAACTTCTCTACTGTCAGTCTATAGATCCTGGCCTGTCTCTTCCCCCACTTCTCTACTGTCAGTCTATAGATCCTGGCCTGTCTCTTCCCCCACTTCTCTACTGTCAGTCTATAGATCCTGGCCTGTCTCTTCCCCCACTTCTCTACTGTCAGTCTATAGATCCTGGCCTGTCTCTTCCCCCACTTCTCTACTGTCAGTCTATAGATCCTGGCCTGTCTCTTCCTTCACTTCTCTAATGTCAGTCTATAGATCCTGGCCTGTCTCTTCCCCCACTTCTCTACTGTCAGTCTATAGATCCTGGCCTGTCTCTTCCCCAACTTCTCTACTGTCAGTCTATAGATCCTGGCCTGTCTCTTCCCCCACTTCTCTACTGTCAGTCTATAGATCCTGGCCTGTCTCTTCCCCCACTTCTCTACTGTCAGTCTATAGATCCTGGCCTGTCTCTTCCCCCACTTCTCTACTGTCAGTCTATAGATCCTGGCCTGTCTCCTCCCCCACTTCTGTACTGTCAGTCTATAGATCCTGGCCTGTCTCTTCCCCAACTTCTCTAATGTCAGTCTATAGATCCTGGCCTGTCTCTTCCCCCAACTTCTCTACTGTCAGTCTATAGATCCTGGCATGTCTCTTCCCCAACTTCTCTAATGTCAGTCTATAGATCCTGGCCTGTCTCTTCCCCCACTTCTCTAATGTCAGTCTATAGATCCTGGCCTGTCTCTTCCCCAACTTCTCTACTGTCAGTCTATAGATCCTGGCCTGTCTCTTCCTCCACTTCTCTACTGTCAGTCTATAGATCCTGGCCTGTCTCTTCCTCCACTTCTCTACTGTCAGTCTATAGATCCTGGCCTGTCTCTTCCCTCACTTCTCTACCATCAGTCTATAGATCCTGGCCTGTCTCTTCCCCCACTTCTCTACTGTCAGTCTATAGATCCTGGCCTGTCTCCTCCCCCACTTCTGTACTGTCAGTCTATAGATCCTGGCCTGTCTCTTCCCCCAACTTCTCTACTGTCAGTCTATAGATCCTGGCCTGTCTCTTCCTCCACTTCTCTACTGTCAGTCTATAGATCCTGGCCTGTCTCTTCCTCCACTTCTCTACTGTCAGTCTATAGATCCTGGCCTGTCTCTTCCCTCACTTCTCTACCATCAGTCTATAGATCCTGGCCTGTCTCTTCCCCCACTTCTCTACTGTCAGTCTATAGATCCTGGCCTGTCTCCTCCCCCACTTCTGTACTGTCAGTCTATAGATCCTGGCCTGTCTCTTCCCCAACTTCTCTACTGTCAGTCTATAGATCCTGGCCTGTCTCTTCCTCCACTTCTCTACTGTCAGTCTATAGATCCTGGCCTGTCTCTTCCCCCACTTCTCTACTGTCAGTCTATAGATCCTGGCCTGTCTCTTCCCCCACTTCTCTAATGTCAGTCTATAGATCCTGGCCTGTCTCTTCCCCAACTTCTCTACTGTCAGTCTATAGATCCTGGCCTGTCTCTTCCCCCACTTCTCTAATGTCAGTCTATAGATCCTGGCCTGTCTCTTCCCCAACTTCTCTACTGTCAGTCTATAGATCCTGGCCTGTCTCTTCCTCCACTTCTCTACTGTCAGTCTATAGATCCTGGCCTGTCTCTTCCCCCACTTCTCTACTGTCAGTCTATAGATCCTGGCCTGTCTCTTCCCCAACTTCTCTACTGTCAGTCTATAGATCCTGGCCTGTCTCTTCCCCCAACTTCTCTGTCAGTCTATAGATCCTGGCCTGTCTCTTCCCCCACTTCTCTACTGTCAGTCTATAGATCCTGGCCTGTCTCTTCCCCAACTTCTCTACTGTCAGTCTATAGATCCTGGCCTGTCTCTTCCCCCACTTCTCTACTGTCAGTCTATAGATTCTGGCCTGTCTCTTCCCCTCACTTCTCTACTGTCAGTCTATAGATCCTGGCCTGTCTCTTCCCCCACTTCTCTACCGTCAGTCTATAGATCCTGGCCTGTCTCTTCCCCCACTTCTCTACTGTCAGTCTATAGATCCTGGCCTGTCTCTTCCCCCACTTCTCTAATGTCAATCTATAGATCCTGGCCTGTCTCTTCCCCAACTTCTCTACTGTCAGTCTATAGATCCTGGCCTGTCTCTTCCTCCACTTCTCTACTGTCAGTCTATAGATCCTGGCCTGTCTCTTCCCCCACTTCTCTACTGTCAGTCTATAGATCCTGGCCTGTCTCTTCCCCAACTTCTCTACTGTCAGTCTATAGATCCTGGCCTGTCTCTTCCCCCAACTTCTCTGTCAGTCTATAGATCCTGGCCTGTCTCTTCCCCCACTTCTCTACTGTCAGTCTATAGATCCTGGCCTGTCTCTTCCCCAACTTCTCTACTGTCAGTCTATAGATCCTGGCCTGTCTCTTCCCCCACTTCTCTACTGTCAGTCTATAGATTCTGGCCTGTCTCTTCCCCTCACTTCTCTACTGTCAGTCTATAGATCCTGGCCTGTCTCTTCTCCCACTTCTCTACTGTCAGTCAATAGATTCTGGCCTGTCTCTTCCCCCACTTCTCTACCGTCAGTCTATAGATCCTGGCCTGTCTCTTCCCCCACTTCTCTACTGTCAGTCTATAGATCCTGGCCTCTCTCTTCCCCCACTTCTCTACTGTCAGTCTAAAGATCCTGGCCTCTCTCTTCCCCTCACTGCTCTACTGTCAGTCTATAGATCCTGGCCTGTCTCTTCCCCCACTTCTCTACTGTCAGTCTATACATTCTGGCCTGTCTCTTCCTCCACTTCTCTACTGTCAGTCTAAAGATCCTGGCCTCTCTCTTCCCCTCACTGCTCTACTGTCAGTCTATAGATCCTGGCCTGTCTCTTCCCCCACTTCTCTACAGTCAGTCTATAGATTCTGGCCTGTCTCTTCCCCCACTTCTCTACCGTCAGTCTATAGATCCTGGCCTGTCTCTTCCTCCACTTCTCTACTGTCAGTCTATAGATCCTGGCCAGTCTCTTCCCCTCACTGCTCTACTGTCAGTCTATAGATCCTGGCCTGTCTCTTCACTCACTTCTCTACTGTCAGTCTATAGATCCTGGCCTGTCTCTTCCCCCACTTCTCTACCGTCAGTCTATAGATCCTGGCCTGTCTCTTCCCCCACTTCTCTACTGTCAGTCTATAGATCCTGGCCTGTCTCTTCCCCCACTTCTCTACCGTCAGTCTATAGATCCTGGCCTGTCTCTTCCCCCACTTCTCTACTGTCAGTCTATAGATCCTGGCCTCTCTCTTCCCCCACTTCTCTACTGTCAGTCTATAGATCCTGGCCTCTCTCTTCCCCCACTTCTCTACTGTCAGTCTATAGATCCTGGCCTCTCTCTTCCCCCACTTCTCTACTGTCAGTCTATAGATCCTGGCCTCTCTCTTCCCCCACTTCTCTACTGTCAGTCTATAGATTCTGGCCTGTCTCTTCCCCTCACTGCTCTACTGTCAGTCTATAGATCCTGGCCTGTCTCTTCCCCCACTTCTCTACTGTCAGTCTATAGATCCTGGCCTGTCTCTTCCCCCACTTCTCTATCGTCAGTCTATAGATCCTGGCCTGTCTCTTCCCCTCACTTCTCTACTGTCAGTCTATAGATCCTGGCCTGTCTCTTCTCCCACTTCTCTACTGTCAGTCTATAGATCCTGGCCTGTCTCTTCCCTCACTTCTCTACTGTCAGTCTATAGATCCTGGCCTGTCTCTTCCCCCACTTCTCTACCGTCAGTCTATAGATCCTGGCCTGTCTCTTCTCCCACTTCTCTACCTGGCCACTATGTCAGTCTATATCTACATCTTTTACTTCTCCCCCCTCCACATCTCTCACTTCTCCCTCCTCCACATCTCTCACTTCTCCCCTCCACATCTCTCACTTCTCCCCTCCACATCTCTCACTTCTCCCCTCCACATCTCTCACTCTCTCCCCACATCCTCACTTCTCCCCTCCACATCTCTCACTTCTCCCCTCCACATCTCTCACTTCTCCCCTCCACATCTCTCACTTCTCCCCCCTCCACATCTCTCACTTCTCCCCTTCCACATCTCACTTCTCCCCCCTCCACATCTCTCACTTCTCCCCTCCATCTCTCACTTCTCCCCCCTCCACATCTCTCACTTCTCCCCTCCATCTCTCACTTCTCCCCTCCACATCTCTCACTTCTCCCCTCCACATCTCTCACTTCTCCCCTCCACATCTCTCACTTCTCCCCTCCACATCTCTCACTTCTCCCCCCTCCACATCTCTCACTTCTCCCCTTCCACATCTCACTTCTCCCCCCTCCACATCTCTCACTTCTCCCCTCCATCTCTCACTTCTCCCCCCTCCACATCTCTCACTTCTCCCCTTCATCTCTCACTTCTCCCCTCCATCTCTCACTTCTCCCCCTCCATATCTCTCACTTCTCCCTCCTCCACATCTCTCACTTCTCCCTCCTCCACATCTCTCACTTCTCCCCTCCATCTCTCACTTCTCCCCTCCATCTCTCACTTCTCCCTCCTCCACATCTCTCACTTCTTCCCCCTCCACATCTCTCACTTCTCCCCCTCCATATCTCACTTCTCCCCCTCCATATCTCACTTCTCCCCCTCCATATCTCTCACTTCTCCCCCTCCATATCTCTCACTTCTCCCCCTCCATCTCTCACTTCTCCCCTCCATCTCTCACTTCTCCCCTCCATCTCTCACTTCTCCCCCCTCCACATCTCTCACTTCTCCCCTCAATCTCTCACTTCTCCCCTCCATCTCTCACTTCTCCCCTCCATCTCTCACTTCTCCCCCTCCATATCTCTCACTTCTCCCCCTCCATCTCTCACTTCTCCCCCTCCATCTCTCACTTCTCCCCTCTCCATCTCTCACTTCTCCCCTCCATCTCTCACTTCTCCCCCCTCCACATCTCTCACTTCTCCCCTCCATCTCTCACTTCTCCCCTCCACATCTCTCACTTCTCCCCCCTCCACATCTCTCACTTCTCCCCCCTCCACATCTCTCACTTCTCCCCCCTCCACATCTCTCACTTCTCCCCCCTCCACATCTCTCACTTCTCCCCCCTCCACATCTCTCACTTCTCCCCCTCCACATCTCTCACTTCTCCCCCCTCCACATCTCTCACTTCTCCCCCCTCCACATCTCTCACTTCTCCCCCCTCCACATCTCACTTCTCCCCTCCACATCTCACTTCTCCCCCCTCCACATCTCTCACTTCTCCCCCCTCCACATCTCTCACTTCTCCCCCCTCCACATCTCTCACTTCTCCCCCCTCCACATCTCTCACTTCTCCCCCCTCCACATCTCTCACTTCTCCCCCCTCCACATCTCTCACTTCTCCCCCCTCCACATCTCTCTCACTTCTCCCCCCTCCACATCTCTCACTTCTCCCCCCTCCATGTATTATACCCCCTTCTTTTATTATACCACCCCCCCCCCTATTATACCCCTCTCATGTATTTTACCCCCTATGCATTACACTGCCTCTCATGTATTAATCCCCCCCATGTATTATATCCCCATGCATTACACCCCCCCATGTATTATATACCCCATGTATTATACCCCCACGTATACCCCCCTATGTATTATATACCCCATGTATTATACCCCCATGTATTCTCCCCCTCCACATCTCTCACTTCTCCCCCTCCACATCTCTCACTTCTCCCCCCTCCACATCTCTCACTTCTCCCCCCTCCACATCTCTCACTTCTCCCCCCTCCACATCTCTCACTTCTCCCCCCTCCACATCTCTCACTTCTCCCCCCTCCACATCTCTCACTTCTCCCCCCTCCACATCTCTCACTTCTCCCCCCTCCACATCTCTCACTTCTCCCCCCTCCACATCTCTCACTTCTCCCCCCTCCACATCTCTCACTTCTCCCTCCTCCACATCTCTCACTTCTCCCTCCTCCACATCTCTCACTTCTCCCTCCTCCACATCTCTCACTTCTCCCCTCCATCTCTCACTTTCTCCCCTCCATCTCTCACTTCTCCCTCCTCCACATCTCTCACTTCTCCCCCCTCCACATCTCTCACTTCTCCCTCCTCCACATCTCTCACTTCTCCCTCCTCCACATCTCTCACTTCTCCCTCCTCCACATCTCTCACTTCTCCCCTCCATCTCTCACTTCTCCCCCCTCCACATCTCTCACTTCTCCCCCTCCACATCTCTCACTTCTACCCCCCCCCCTCCACATCTCTCATTTCTCCCCCCTCCACATCTCTCACTTCTCCCCCCTCCACATCTCTCACTTCTCCCCCCTCCACATCTCTCACTTCTCCCCCCTCCACATCTCTCACTTCTCCCCTCCACATCTCTCACTTCTCCCCTCCACATCTCTCACTTCTCCCCCTCCACATCTCTCACTTCTCCCCCCTCCAGGTATTATACCCCCTTCTTTTATTATACCACCCCCCCCCTATTATACCCCTCTCATGTATTTTACCCCCTAGCATTACACTGTCTCTCATGTATTAATCCCCCCCCCCCATGTATTTTATCCCCATGCATTACACCCCCCCATGTATTATATACCCCATGTATTATACCCCCATGTATACCCCCCTATGGTATTATATACCCCATGTATTATACCCCCATGTATTCTCCCCCTCCACATCTCTCACTTCTCCCCCTCCACAACTCTCACATCTCCCCCCTCCACATCTCTCACTTCTCCCCCCTCCACATCTCTCACTTCTCCCCCCTCCACATCTCTCACTTCTCCCCCCTCCACATCTCTCACTTCTCCCCCCTCCACATCTCTCACTTCCCCCCCCCCCTCCACATCTCTCACTTCCCCCCCCCTCCACATCTCTCACTTCCCCCCCCCTCCACATCTCTCAACTCTTCCCCTCCACATCTCTCACTTCTCCCCCTCCACATCTCTCACTTCTCCCCCCTCCACATCTCTCACTTCTTCCCCCTCCACATCTCTCACTTCTTCCCCCTCCACATCTCTCACTTCTCCCCCCTCCACATCTCTCACTTCTCCTCCTCCACATCTCTCACTTCTTCCCCCTCCACATCTCTCACTTCTTCCCCCTCCACATCTCTCACTTCTTCCCCCTCCACATCTCTCACTTCTTCCCCTCCACATCTCTCACTTCTCCTCCTCCACATCTCTCACTTCTCCCCCTCCACATCTCTCACTTCTCCCCCTCCACATCTCTCACTTCTCCCCCCTCCACATCTCTCACTTCTCCTCCCCCTCCACATCTCTCATTCTCCTCCCCCTCCACATCTCTCACTTCTCCTCCCCCTCCACATCTCTCACTTCTCCCCCCTCCACATCTCTCACTTCTCCCCTCCACATCTCTCACTTCTCCCCCCTCCACATCTCTCACTTCTCCCCCCTCCACATCTCTCACTTCTCCCCTCCACATCTCTCACTTCTCCCCCCTCCACATCTCTCACTTCTCCCCCCCCCCTCCACATCTCTCACTTCTCCCCTCCACATCTCTCACTTCTCCCCTCCACATCTCTCACTTCTCCCCCTCCACATCTCTCACTTCTCCCCCCCCTCCTCATCTCTCACTTCTCCCCCCCCTCCACATCTCTCACTTCTCCCCCCTCCATGTATTATACCCCCTTCTTGTATTATACCACCCCCCCCATTATACCCTCCATGTATTATAACCCCCGCATGTATTTTACCCCCTATGCATTACACTCCCTCTCATGTATTAATCCCCCCCCCCCATGTATTATATCCCCATGCATTACGCCCCCCCCCCCCCATGTATTATATACCCCATGTATTATACCTCCATATGTATTATATACCCCATGTATTACACTCCCCCCAACCCGGTACCCCCATGTATTATACCCCCTATGTATTATATACTGCATGTATTATACCCCCATGTATATGTATTATACCCTCATGTATTATATACCCCCCTATGTATTATATACCCCCCTATCTATTATATACCCCATATATACCCCCCTATGTATTATACCCCATGTATTATATACCCCTATGTATTATACCCCATGTATTATATACCCCTATGTATTATATACCCCATGTATACCCCCCCTATGTATTATACCCTATGTATTATACTCCCATGTATATGTGTTATATACCCCCTATGTATATGTGTTATATACCCCCTATGTATATGTGTTATACCCCCTATGTATATGTGTTATACCCCCTATGTATATGTGTTATACCCCCATGTATATGTGTTATACCCCCATGTATATGTGTTATACCCCCATGTATATGTGTTATATACCCCCTATGTATATGTGTTATATACCCCCTATGTATATGTGTTATATACCCCCCATGTATATGTGTTATACCCCCATGTATATGTGTTATACCCCCTATGTATATGTGTTATACCCCTATGTATATGTGTTATACCCCCTATGTATATGTGTTATATACCCCCTATGTATATGTGTTATATACCCCCTATGTATATGTGTTATATACCCCCTATGTATATGTGTTATACCCCCTATGTATATGTGTTATACCCCCTATGTATATGTGTTATACCCCCTATGTATATGTGTTATACCCCCATGTATATGTGTTATACCCCCATGTATATGTGTTATACCCCCTATGTATATGTGTTATACCCCCTATGTATATGTGTTATACCCCTATGTATATGTGTTATACCCCTATGTATATGTGTTATACCCCCTATGTATATGTGTTATACCCCCTATGTATATGTGTTATACACCCCCTATGTATATGTGTTATACCCCCCCTATGTATATGTGTTAAACCCCCTATGTATATGTGTTATACCCCCTATGTATATGTGTTATACCCCCTATGTATATGTGTTATACCCCCTATGTATATGTGTTATACCCCCTATGTATATGTGTTATACCCCCTATGTATATGTGTTATACCCCCTATGTATATGTGTTATACCCCCTATGTATATGTGTTATACCCCCTATGTATATGTGTTATACCCCCTATGTATATGTGTTATACCCCCTATGTATATGTGTTATACCCCTATGTATATGTGTTATACCCCTATGTATATGTGTTATACCCCCCATGTATATGTGTTATACCCCCTATGTATATGTGTTATACCCCCCATGTATATGTGTTATACCCCCTATGTATATGTGTTATACCCCCCATGTATATGTGTTATACCCCCTATGTATATGTGTTATACCCCCCATGTATATGTGTTATACCCCCTATGTATATGTGTTATACCCCCTATGTATATGTGTTATACCCCCCATGTATATGTGTTATACCCCCCATGTATATGTGTTATACCCCCTATGTATATGTGTTATACCCCCTATGTATATGTGTTATACCCCCCATGTATATGTGTTATACCCCCTATGTATATGTGTTATACCCCCCATGTATATGTGTTATACCCCCTATGTATATGTGTTATACCCCCCATGTATATGTGTTATACCCCCTATGTATATGTGTTATACCCCCCATGTATATGTGTTATACCCCCTATGTATATGTGTTATACCCCTGCTCCAGTGACGCTCCGGTCTGTCTGTCTCTTTCTCAGGTTGGCGCATCTCTGTCAGATTCTCCATCACGTGACCGGCTTGCTAGCTCTGCTGCATCCATGGAGACGCATGAGGGCGGAGCTTTAGATCGGCCCGCTCTCCCCACGGCTTCTTCTATGGCCAATCAAAGTATGTCACCGCCCATTTTTCTGGGCAACCTGACGAAGTTGTCTATTGGCTGCCGGTCTGTCAGGTGGTTTCTGTGCAGCCTTAGCAACCAGCTGCTGCTAGGGACGCTTTGCGGGGAGAGCGGTACGGATCACCGGTGTGCACACCTCATCAGGTAAGTGTGTGCGCTAAGCACCCGATCTACTGCGGCCACGTGCGGCAAGTACGGTCCCCGTGTCCCAGTAGAACAGTGTGCTTCTGATGTTATATGATAAGATTTACATCTGGACGCATCTGGGGGGTCAGGAGAGGGCCAGGCATGCTGTCACCAGGTCTCTGAGAAAATGGCAGCTGGAGCCCACCATTGCAGACATTTTCCTGTACATAAGTATAACTTGCTGATCATTTTTTAAATGATGTTTAAAGTCGTTACAAAGTCACATTTGTATCCAAAATAGGAAACAAGCTTATACTTATGTGCTCTGTGCAGTGATATTGCACAGAGCGGCACCAATTCTCCTCCTCTGGAGTCTCCCATCCCCCTTCTCGGCTCCTCCCCTTCTCTGTGTGCTCCCATTGCAAGCCACTTGCTACTGTGTCGCACCTGTGCTCCTGAGCCGGGCTGTGTTCATCCATAGACACACACACACACCGTGGCTCTGCCCTGCCCCCTGCTCACAGGATTTGATTTACAGCAGCAGGAGCCAATGATTCAAGCTGCTGCCTCTGTGTCCTGTGAGGAGAGAGAGAGACCAGAGCCACTGCAGGGGGCACAGTGCTGGATCAGGAGATGGCTCAGGTAAATATAAGGGGGCAATACAAATGCTGGGACATTTTTTACTCATATGCATTAATATATAACATAAAAGTGTAGCGCTACAAAAAAATGATAACCATAAAACTAATAGTAAATAAGTGTCCAAATGAATGAGTTCCTAATAATCACGATAGTGTATGAAAAAATGTCCAACTGAATTAATCTTCAATAAAAGTGAAGAAGACATAAATCCACAAGTGCAATGGTCCAAAAGAAAAGGGAGGAATTCTTCCCAGGGCACCAGGAGTGTATGAAGGAAAGGGGACACCTCTGTGATGGGATATGATAAGCAGCTTACCAAATTTCCATGGCTGCTCAGATTAGTGAGCTAGCCTCTCCCAGCTGTTAAATCCAAACCACTGAAGGTTGAAAGGTACTTTTTTAGCTCCAAGGAATCGCCACTTGAGATGTAGTAGGATCGGTATGGGATTGGCACTCATCAATAAATATCGTCAATCATACATGAATATGTGAAGAGAGGAGAGAGGCAACACACATAGCGTAATCCCATTTAAAACTTGTAGTCTTGTTTATTTAAAAGTTATACTCACAGTGTATCTTAACAAACAGGCATATCAATAGCGTTATCAGGGATGAGGATGCGGCGTCCCGCAAAACAGTCCCAGATGGTAGGTGATGGAGGCCGGCTAGTTTCAAGGGGCGTGTGGACGTTGCGTGTGGACAAGCTTATACTTATGTGCTCTGTGCAGTGATATTGCACAGAGCGGCACCAATTCTCCTCCTCTGGAGTCTCCCATCCCCCTTCTCGGCTCCTCCCCTTCTCTGTGTGCTCCCATTGCAAGCCACTTGCTACTGTGTCGCACCTGTGCTCCTGAGCCGGGCTGTGTTCATCCATAGACACACACACACACCGTGGCTCTGCCCTGCCCCCTGCTCACAGGATTTGATTTACAGCAGCAGGAGCCAATGATTCAAGCTGCTGCCTCTGTGTCCTGTGAGGAGAGAGAGAGACCAGAGCCACTGCAGGGGGCACAGTGCTGGATCAGGAGATGGCTCAGGTAAATATAAGGGGGGAAGGGGGCAATACAAATGCTGGGACATTTTTTACTCATATGCATTAATGTAAGAATTAAAGAAGTTGTAAAGTCAGAAGGTTTTTTTTTATCTTAATACATTCTATGCATTAAGATAAAAAGCTTTCTGTGTGCAGCAGCCCCCCCTAAGACATATCCGAGCCCCATCTTTATCCAGCAATGTTGCAGGAGAGTGTCGGCTGTCTGAGACTCTCCCTTCCTCATTGGCTGAGACGGCAGCGGGGTGGCATTCGCTCTCGCTGTTGTCAATCAAATTCAGTGAGTCAATGGGGAGAGAGAGAGAAGGTGGGGTCGGGCCACTGCTCCATGTCTGAATGCACACAGGGAGGTGTGACTCGGCTCAGGTGTCCCATAGCAAGCTGCTTGCTGTGGGGGCACTCAGCAGGAGGGAGGGGCCAGGAGTGTCGAAGAGGAGGATCCGGGCTGCTCTGTGCAAGCTAGGTGGAAGCTGCATCTGTCCCCCCGGCGCCTCTACACTGAGAATCAAGTGATCTTTTACCGTTGATCTCCCTTGCCTGCTCCTTGCTGACTGGGTGGGCTTTGTACCCTTTTTGGCCCTGGATATTCATGGGCCTTTAACCACGTAAGCCCCGGAGGATTTGGCTGCTAAACGACCAGGGGGTATTTTGCGATTCGGCACTGCGTGATTTTAACGGACAATTGCGCGGTCGTGCAAAGCTGTACCTAAACGAATTTGGCGTCCTTTTTTTCCCACAAACAGAGCTTTCTTTTGGCGGTATTTGATCACCTGTGCGATTTTTTGATCACGTGCTATAAACAAAAAAAGAGCGTAAATTTTGCAAAAATAGCAATATTTTTCCCCTTTTTTTTATATGAAATTCCCCCAAAAAAAATGTAAAAATCAAAATTTTTTAACATTTTCGGCCAATTTGTTTTATGCTACCTATGTTTGGTAAAAAAAATCGCAAAAAGCGTATTTTGATTGGTTTGCGCAAAAGTTATTGCGTTTACTAACAAAGGGAAAGATTTTTGTCATTTTTGTTGTTTTTTTTTTAACGCGTAATGGCGGCGATCTGCGATTTTTTTTGCGGTACTGCGACATTGCGGCGGACAGATCGGACCCTTGACTGACATTTTTGACACTTTTGGGGGTACCAGTGACATTTCTACAGTAATCAGTGCTATATATATGCACTGTTACTGTAAAAATACACTGGTAGTGAAGGGGTTAACTTTATTTGAGAGGGAGGGGCTGTGTGTGTCCCTAGGGGCGTGATTCTAACTGTGATTGGCTGTGGCTTCAGCTGTATGCAGAGTGATCAACGGATCTACATAGTAGATCCATAGGATCATCTCTCATACAGAGGGGAGAATGACAGGCAGCTTGTTTACACAAGCTGCTTGACTTTCTCCCTCTCCCCCGCCGATCGCAGATCGTCACACGCGCGGGGGGGGTCCGTGACCACGCGGGAGTGCGCCTCCGGTGGCGCGCGCTCGCTCCCTAGACCCTCACAAGCTAGTGACGTAGCCCTACGTCACTTTGCCTGTGAGGGGCTGACCGCCGCCGTAGATAGTCGTGCGGCGGTCGGCAAGTGGTTAATACCATGTCAGCCCTCTTGGTATAAGATACATGTTAATCACTACCATCCATTGATAGGAATCCATATTGTGAGATTCCCAGCTTTCTTTTCTTCTGGCTCCCTTGTTGTCCTTTCATTTGTACCTACTGTGCTATTTTTTGCCATTTTATTTTTATATCATTTGTGAGGTTGTAGACTGCAGTGTGACCTCTACATTTACACTCCATTCTCACTCTGCAATTTGGAATTGTGGACAGAATACCCCCCCCCAATCCAACACTATGGTCCATAGCTCCACGCTCTGCTATCCAGTGCTACAGTCCCCCCTCTCCACCCCCAATCCAACACTATGGTCCCTAGGTCCTCACCCTTCTATCTAATACAGCAGTCCTCCATTCTTCACCCCCAACCCAACACTATGGTCCCTAGGCCCTCACCCTCCTATCTAATGCAGCAGTCCTCCATTCTTCACCCCCAACCCAACACTATGGTCTCTAGGTCCTCACCCTTCTATCTAATGCAGCAGTCCTCCATTCTTCACCCCCAACCCAACACTATGGTCCCTAGGTCCTCACCCTTCTATCTAATGCAGCAGTCCTCCATTCTTCACCCCCAACCCAACACTATGGTCCCTAGGCCCTCACCCTCCTATCTAATACAGCAGTCCTCCATTCTTCACCCCCAATCCAACACTATGGTCCCTAGGCCCTCACCCTCCTATCTAATGCAGCAGTCCTCCATTCTTCACCCCCAACCGAACACTATGGTCTCTAGGTCCTCACCCTTCTATCTAATACAGCAGTCCTCCATTCTTCACCCTCAGTCCAACACTATGGTCCCTAGGTCCTCACCCTTCTATCTAATGCAGCAGTCCTCCATTCCCCCCCCCAAAAAAAAAAATCCAACACTATGGTCCCTAGGTCCTCACTCCCTAGGTCCTCACACTTCTATCCAGTGCTATAGTCTCCCACCCCCCAATCCAACACTATGGTCCCCAGGTCCTCACCCTTCTATCTAATGCTGCAGTCCCCCATTCCTCACCCCCCAATCCAACACTTAGGGCCCAAGGTCCTCACCCTTTTATCCAGTGCTACAGTCCCCCACTCCCTACTCCCAGTCCAATACTATGGTCCCTAGGTCCTCACCCTTCTATCTAATGCTGCAGTCCCCCACTCTTCACCCCCAAGCATTATGGTCCCTAGGTCTTTACCCTTCAATCCAGTGCTACAGACCCCCACTCCCTGCCCCCCAGACAAGCACTATGGTCCCTACGTCCTCAGCCTTCTCTCTAATGCTGCAGTCCCCTATTCCCCACCCCTAAACCAACACTACATTCCCTAGGTCATCACTCCCTAGATCCTCACACTTCTGTATTAGTTACTGGAAAATGAATAAAGAATGCGCAATTCAAATCTTACAAATCTTCCAGTGGGGATACCTGTTCTGGTGACAGCACAGAGAGTTTTCCTCCTTCTTCCTGTTTTTTCTCATGAACAGGAAGTGAAGATAAATCTCTACTATCAGAAACCGATGTGAAAAAAAAAAAAAAAATATATAGGTTTTAACATTTTTTTCCTTTTCTATCCAAAACTAGAAACAAAATTGTTTTAAATATGCTATAAACGTCATAATATTTTAGATGCATTGGCTATCTTATTCCTGGGAATTGTTGAAGCACAAATCCTGGATCATGCTCACTTCCCATATATATATATATATATATATATATATATATATATATATATATATATATATATATATATATATATATATATATATATATATATATATATAGATCCTTCCCACCCCATTTGAAAGTAAACCGCCAATATATATTATAAAATAATGCCTAATAATAATGATTTTTTGAGGCAATGATGTCACAAAATTGTTTGCATAATTTTTTTTTCTGTGCGTCGGAGGAAAACCCAAGCTATTATCACATCCACCCTGGGAAACAGCAGTACACTTCCTATAGGTCAATGGGAAATGTAGGAAATAGTATTTGTCTTTGAGGGCCAAGCTGGGGGGTTGGTTAGGCAGGTGTGTGGGCATAGCTGCCAATCAACTAATTTGAGCGGGTCCCAACCGAGTCCTGTATCGTACGTAACCGAGGGATAGATGCAGAGTTGTATAAAGTACTCGAAACCCATACTTGAGTAAAAGTACAAGTGCTCGATCAATAAGTGACTTGAGTAGAAGTGGAAGTGCTCGATCAAAAAGTGACTTGAGTAGAAGTACTAAAGTATTCAACATTTTTTGTACTTAAGCATTGCAAGTAGTTTTTTTAAAAAATGTTGCTACTCGAGTACTGAAAGTAAAAGTACCAGTAGTTTTTAAAAAAAAATTGCTACTCAAGTACTGAAAGTAAAAGTACAAGTACTGTGTTATGTAGTTATTAAAGAAAGAAGTCAAAAGTTTATTAAAGTTAAAGTTATTAAAGTTAAAGTTATTAAGGAAAGAAGTCAAAAGTACACATGACACACATTTTTTGAGCTTCATGAAACATGCCATCTACTGTTCTGGCAGTGGTAATTTTTATAATTGTAAAGAGTAACTATGCAGCACAAAAAATATCGGAGTAGAAGTATTGAAATCATCAAAAAAATTTAGTGAAGTAAAAGTGGAAGTAGGAGAAAAAATTCTACTCTAGGAAAGTACAGATACCGCCTTACGGTACTTAAGTACAGTAGTGAAGTAGTTCTACTTAGTTACTATACATCTCTGGATAGATGTTATCATGATGCATGCTTTTTCTTCTCAGGACTACGAGAAGGAGGAAAAATGACCATGACCCATGTCTCCTTATGGAGAAAAACAGGAACGCCCAGTTGCATAAACCGGAAGAGGCACAAAAGAGTAGGAATAGGGGGACACTTTGAGGGTTCAAAAGTGCAGGAAAAATGGACCGTGGACAGGGCGCATGAACATGTACCCTGATGAATCAGAGCAGAACAGGACTTTTTTATATCTGTGTCTAGTGTTTAGCTCCTTCTAAAAATAAGAGCTTTCAGGACCCATTTTAGACCTAGGGGCGGTCAAGCGCCTTCTAAGTGCAGAATGTAAGAAAACTTTAATTGAGCACAGTAAAATAGCTACTCACAAAGGTAGGTATATAACGGGAATGTAGCACTGTATGGCTGGTCATTGAAATCACAGTCCTGGGGGTCCCCGGTGGTGGTGTTCGCATAGTTCCAGTGGTCAGGGGCTGCCTTGATGGCTTCCGCTGCTCCCCACGCCGTGGAACGCAAAGTTGCGTCGTCAGACTGGCCGTGACGTCACTTCCGAGTTGTGATGTCTAGACAGAAGGCGACATGTTTTTGGAGCATGCGCTCCTTCTACAGGTCTTCTCTTCAGGTCTTCTCTTGTCTATTACCATTGATTGTAGCCCATTAGAGACTTTTGGGTGAACACAGTGAACCGTTACTTGCGCCAATATTGTTTGTATCAGTCGTATAGAAACAGACTTCCGGTTTATATCAGCCTACTTTCGATTCCTCATGTTTATGTAGAAAAAAACCAGAATATGGCGCAGACCTCTTCCATTTTTTTCCTTTATATCTGGATGGAATTGGAGGTAAGTAGATGTAAACAGACGCATGTCTGTTTTCATCTGCCTTCACATAGACTTATATGGAGCTTTGGACCAGGGGCACCTGAAAAGCCAACAGGTGGACCTGATCTGACCAGTATTCATTTCACTAACGAGAATATTTCCATCATAGTTTTCATCAGCTGCATGTTTTCATTGACGAAAACTAAACAAAAATAAAATTAAGCTTAACCGGTTGCCGACTGCGCACAGTATATTTACTGCGGCAGTCGGCCCCGGCCAGGCAGAGTGACGTAGGTCTACGTCGCTCGCCTGTCACTCCTTCTAGAGCCAATAGCGGGCGGGCGCGCGCCCGCTGAGGCGCGCGCCCGCCTCGGCTCGTTCACGGAGGAGTGCGGGAGTGTGACTGGCGGACCCGATGTCCGCCGGTCACACTACGATCGCCGGTACAGCGGGAGAAAGACAGAGCGGCTTATGTAAACAAGCCGCCTGTCAGTTCTCCCTGTGTAAAAGTGAAGATCAGACGGTTCTATTATGTAGAACTGTTGATCTTTGTTTTTACACTAGTAGACCTGTCCCTGCACAGTTAGAATCACGCCCCTAGGACACACTTAACCCCTCCCTGTCCAATACTGTTAACCCCTTCCCTGCCAGTGTCATTTTTGCAGTAACAGTGCATATATATAGCACTGATTACTGCAGTAATGTCACTGGTACCCCCAAAAGTGTCAAAAATGTCAGTCAAGGGTCCGATCTGTCCGCCGCAATGTCGCAGTACCGCAAAAAAAATCGCAGATCGCCGCCATTACTCGTTAAAAAAAAAACACCAAAAATGACAAAAATCTTTCCCTTTGTTAGTAAACGCGATAACTTTTGCGCAAACCAATCAAAATACGCTTTTTGCGATTTTTTTTTTTACCAAACATAGGTAGGGTAAAACAAATTGGCCGAAAATGTTAAAAAATTTTGATTTTTACATTTTTTTGGGGGGGAATTTCATATAAAAAAAAGTGAAAAATATTGTTGTTTTTGCAAAAATTACGCTCTTTTTTTTGTTTATAGCGCGTGATCAAAAAATCGCACAGGTGATCAAATACCACCAAAAGAAAGCTCTTTTTGTGGGAAAAAAGGACGTGAAATTCGTTTAGGTACAGCGTCGCACGACCGCGCAATTGTCCGTTAAAGTCACGCAGTAAAAAATCACAAAAAAACCCCTGGTCTTTTAGCAGGAAAATCCTCCGGTGGTAAAGTGGTTAAGCCAGTTGACGAAAACTATGACAAAAATTGATTCCAATTTTTGTCCGTGATGAAAACAGAAAGAAAGGGAGGATCGTTTACCCAGCAGAACTTCCGCTTTCCTTAGAGCTCCGCCTGTCTGTTAAAGCCTCGGCCCCCTGACTATCCGCAAGCTGTTGGAGAGTTGCCGGCTCCCATCAGTCATTTCTCTTTCCTATGCAGTTCCACACATTTTACTCATTCACATTATCTCTTTGGCGCCCTCTGTTGGCCTTTTCTAAATTGGCGACACAATTCCATCCCCAGCCTATAATAATAGCACATTATGTATTCCACTACCACATAAGAATAAGTAATGGGCATTTACTAACCTGCTGAAAGAAAAACAAAAATTAAGAAAAAGGCTTTTTTTTATTTGTTTATTTAGTAATATATTCAGGTACTATGTGCAATGGCATTACAGCCAATAGAATTTACTGTTTTTTTTTATATTTTAAAGTTGCACTTCTGTTTGTCAAAAAGCAATATTTTTGTTTGTTTGTGAAGCTTTATAAACACGTTATATATATATATATATATATATATATATATATATATATATATATATATGACAACAGCTAAGGTTCATTTCATCATTTCACACTGATGCGACAATCGCTCAGACTTTGAAAGCATAATGCCCCGTACACACGTGCAGATTATCTTAAGACTTTTGTCTGCAGACTTACCAAAACCATATAATATATATATTTATTCCACATCAAAAATAGGCATCAAACTGCAAACTGTGAGACATAGGACAAAAAAGGTAGATGCGTTTCACGACTGAGAATGTCGCTTACTCATTACCTTGGTAATGAGTAAGCGACATTCTCAGTCGTGAAACGCGTCTACCTTTTTTGTCCTATGTCTCACAGTTTGATGCCTATTTTTGATGTGGAATAAATATACTACTGTTTGATTTCATTTCGGAGTGCGGTCATCTTCTTTTTGATCTAACAGTTTCTGGATTACGGATCCGACCAGCACCTAACATTACCTCGCCTGGAGCGGTCTTTTTTCAGTTTGGACTCAACATTTCTTGTGATAACAACCGATGTGGCTAAGCAGCTGCTCCATTGTTATCACAAGCAGCGGGAAAAGTATAAAAAAAAAAAAAAATATAGACCCCAGATCTCTCCAAAAAAATTTGTGACTATTACTGTCTCAAGGGATGTTTACATCCCTTGTGACAGCAATAAAAGTGATCCAAAAAAAAAAATGTATAGGGACAGTTTAAAAATAAATGAATAAATAAGAAAAGAAAAAGTAAAGCACCCCATCCCTCCGCGCTTGCGCACAGAAGGGAATGCATACGTAAGTCGCGCTCACAAATGTAAACAGTGTTCAAACCACACGTCAGTTATCGCCACGATCGTTAGAGCGAGAGCATGAATTCTAGCACAAGACCTCCTCTGTAGCTATCAACCTGTAACCAGTAAAAATAAAGTGTCGCCTATGGAGATTTTTAAGTACCGCAGTTTGTCGCCATTCCACGAGTGAGCACAACTTTAAAGCGTGACATGTTAGGTATCTATTTACTCAGTGTAACATCATCTTTCACATTATACAAACAAATTGGGCTAACTTTACTGTTTTTTTTTTTTTTTTAATTCATGAAAGTGTACTTTTTCCCGAAAAAAAAAAAAAAAGACCGCTGCGCAAATACAGTGTGACATAAAATATTGCAACGACTGCCATTTTATTCTCTAAGGTCTCTGCTAAAAAAAAAAAAATATATATATATATATATATATATATAATGTTTAGGCATTTTAAGTAATTTTCTAGTGAAAAATACTGATTTCCAGCGATGCGGCCGCCGGAAGCCTCGATCCTCTCCCTCGGCGCCGGCATCACTGCTGTGGGCACCCGGCTGTTACAGTTTGCGGCTTCACAGCCGGGTACCCACTGCGCATGCGCGAGTCACGCTGCGCGCCGTGATTGGCCGGCAATCTTCTGGGACCTCTGACATGTCCCAGAAGATTGCAGGGAGGGAGGGGGAGAGGAGAACTTCCGCTCAGGGCGCCGTGGCGCTCCGAGCGGAAGTGGGAGCGGGTACCTGTCAAAACTAGGTACCCGCTCCCCCCCCTCCCAAAAAATGACATGCCAAATGTGGCATGTCGGGGGGTCAGGACTCCCTAAAGCGGAAGTTCCACTTTTGGGTGGAACTCCGCTTTAATTGGTTAAATAATGCATTAAAATTTGACTAAACCCATTAGATTTTAGTTGACTAAAATTTTACTAAAATTAAAACAATTCAGATCACTAAAATACCTTGATGCTAAGATTTTTATCCTTCTGTCTGGAGTTGGGCTTGAAACCTAATGTGACCACAATTTGAGTTTTTTTTTTTTTTTCACTTTTCTGCAATGGAAAACTTTTAGCAGGAGGCACATTCTTAGGGGTGATAATTTTAAAGTTTATAGCTTTTTAAGAATAATGTCGCTTTTGCTCTTGGTTAAATCACATGTTAGAACTTCTTACATACAAGGCTAGTCTGTTATGGTTTGAAGAACAGAACATGCAGATATGCCCCAAAGTTTTCTATAAAAATCAAGAATGTGGTCTCCTCATTGCCCTTGTTTATGTCACTTGCTTAGACCTCTTTTGTTCTTTCTTTTTGAAAGTCCCTTTTTAGTAATATCCCAGATGAGGTGCAATACTCAGCGGCGGCTCTAGGCTTTGTGAGGCCTAAGGAAAAACTTGGACAGAAGGCCCCACTCACGCCCATAGAGAGAAAAATAATTGAAGTGATAAAAATGAACTGTAAAAATTGCATATATTAAAATCCTCAAATCACAGTTTCTGGAATTTTCTCTAGCCAATTCTTCTTTAATCAAAGATCATTAAATATAGGGTATGTGTGTGTGTGTGTGTGTCTGTGTATACCGTATTTATCGGCGTATAACACGCACTTTTTTCCCCTGAAAATATAGTGCAAACAGTGGGTGCGTGTTATACGCCGATATTTTTGGAGGGGTGTCAGGCCGGCCACCCCGCCTCTCCTGGCCCTGGGACAGCCCTGCCAGCGCACTCGGCAGTTAAGAAAAAATCACTGCCAGCCCCTTTTTATAGATCCTTCCTACGTTATATCACTGTCATTGAAAAACGCTGCCCCTAAATACCTTGTTAGCTTTGTTCTTGCTGGCTGCTCTCCTCCTCCCGCTCCTCTCCCTCTGAGTGTAGCTTCAGATTGGTGGAGGAGAGCGATCACATGACCGGCCATTAAACGTCAGAGGAGAGCAGTCACATGACCGGCAATGAAAGAACGTAGCTACTAAGGTATTTAGAGATTTTTAAGTACCACAGTTTGTCGCCATTCCACGAGCGTGCGCAACTTTAAAGCGTGACATGCTAGGTATCTATTTACTCAGTTTAACATCATCTTTCACATTATACAAACAAGTTGGGCTAACTTTACTGTTTTTTTTTAATTCATGAAAGTGTATTTTTTCCAAAAAGACCACTGCGCAAATACAGTGTGACATAAAATATTGCAACAACCGCCATTTTATTCTCTAGGGCAGGGATTCTCAAACTACGGCCCTCCAACTGTTGCAGAACTACATGTCCCATGAGGCATTGTAAAACCCTGAGATTCACAGACATGACTAGGCATGATGGGAATTGTAGTTCCTGTGCAAATGGAGGGCCATAGTTGGAAGACCCCTGCTTTAGGGTCTCTGCTAATAAATATATATATATACACAGTATCTCACGAAAGTGAGTACACCCCTTCCATTTTTGTAAATATGTTATTATATCTTTTCATGTGACAACACTGAAGAAATTACACTTTGCTACAATGTAAAGTAGTGATTGTACAGCTTGTATAACAGTGTAAATTTGCTGTCCCCTCAAAATAACTCAACACACAGCCAATAATGTCTAAACTGCTGGCAACAAAAGTGAGTACACCCCTAAGTGAAATATGTACAAATTGGGCCCAAAGTGTCAATATTTTTGTGGCGACCATTATTTCCAGCCCTGCCTTAACCCTCTTGGTCATGGAGTTCACCGGAGCATCACAGGTTGCCACTGGAGTCCTCTTCCACTCCTCCATGATGACATCACGGAGCTGGTGAATGTTAGAGACCTTGCGCTCCTCCACCTTCTGTTTGATGATGCCCCTCAGATGCTCAATAGGTTTTAGGTCTGGAGACATGCTTGGCCAGTCTATCACCTTTATCCGCATAAAAGTTTGCAAAAAAGGAGAAAAAGGGGGAAAACCCCAGCTAGATGGTAGCGCCTGGGGGCCTGGAGAGTTCCGGACCAGCCGGTATTCAGTGGGGACCACCCCCTGCCGATTGCAGAGCCAAGCGGAGAGGAGTTGCCCAGACCGGAAATTACAAACCGGGCGACTCCGTTTGGCTCGGCTGTTCCTTTTAATTATTAACACACATGTCTTTCTCAATAAACATTACTTTTTCTTATGGGCTGTTTTCCTAGTTTCCATTTTACTAACCATGGTTAGCGCTGCTTTTTCTCCTTTTTTGCAAACTTTTATGCTGGCATCAGTATTTCCCAAGCAGCAGCACCAATGGTCAGTTGTAACTTTGGAAGTGAGATTGCTACAGGGTCAACGCTGGAACTTTGGATTGGTTTTGTATATTACCTTTACCCTCAGCTTCTTTAGCAAAGCATTGGTCACCTTGGGGGTGTGTTTGGGGTCGTTAACATGTTGGAATACTGCCCTGCGGCCCCTTCTCCAAAGGGAGGGGATCATGCTCTGCTTCAGTATGTAACAGTACATGTTGGCATTCATGGTTCCCTCAATGAACTGTAACTCCCCTGTGCCGGCAGCACTCATGCAGCCCCAGACCATGACACTCCCACCACCATGCTTGACTGTAGGTAAGTCTCACTTGTTTTTGTACTCCTCATCTGGTTGCTGCCACACACACGTGAGACAACATCTGAACCAAATACCTTTATCTTGGTCTCATCAGACCACAGGACATGGTTCCAGTAATCCATGTCCTTAGTCTGCTTGTCTTCAGCAAACTGTTTGCAGGCTTTCTTGTGCATCATCTTCAGAAGAGGCTTCCTTCTGGGATGACAGTCATGCAGATCAATTTGATGCAGTGTGCAGCGTATGGTCTGAGCACTGACAGACTGACCCTCCCATCCCTTCAACCTCTGCGCCAATGCTGGCAGTACTCATACGTCTATTTCCCAAAGACAACCTCTCGATATGATGCTGAGCACGTGCACTCAACTTCTTTGGTTGAACATGGTGAGGCCTGTTCTGAGTGAAACCTGTCCTGTTAAACCACAGTATGGTCTTGGCCACCATGCTGAAGCTCAGTTTCAGGGTCTTGGCAATCTTCTTATGTCCTAGGCCATCATTACGTAGAGCAACAATTCTTTTTTTCAGATCCTCAGAGAGTTCTTTGCCATGAGATGCCATGTTGAACATCCAGTGACCAGTATGAGAGAGTGAGAGCGATAACACCAAATTTAACACACCTGCTCCCCATTCACATTTGAGACCTTGTAACACTAACGAGTCACATGACACCGGGGAGGAAAAATGGCTTATCGGGCCCAATTTGGACATTTTCAGTTAGGGTTGCACTCACTTTTGTTGCCAGCGGTTTAGACATTAATGGCTGTGTGTTGAGTTATTTTGAGGGGACAGCAAATTTACACTGTAAGGCCCCTTTCACACATCCGGTCCATTCAGTTCATCAGTTCAGTCACGTCAAAATGTATCACTTTTTCATCAGTTTTTGCATCCGTTTTTTGTCCGTTTTTCATCTGTTTTTTTTTATCCATGTTTTCATCCGTTTTACATCCACTACCAATGCAAAAACGGATGAAAAACGGACCGTTTGTCCGTTTACATCCATTTTTCGTCCGATCTGTTTTTTTGACGGATGAAATATAGGGCATTCATCTGTTCCAAAAAACGTACATTGACGGAAGCAGATGAAAACGGATATTAACGCATGAACGGTGAAAGGGGCCTTATACAAGCTGTACACTCACTACTTTACATTGTAGCAAAGTGTAATTTCTTCAGTGTTGTCACATGAAAAGATACAATAAAATATTTACAAAAATGTGAGGGGTGTACTCACTTTTCTGAGATACTATATATAATGTTTAGGGGGTTCTAAGTAATTTTCTAACAAAAAATACTAATTTTAACTTGTAAGCAACAAGTGTCAGAAAAAGGCTTAGTCCTTAAGTGGTTAAATAATACATTACAATTCCACCAAACCCATTTGCTTTTAGTTGACTAAAATGTACTGGAGATTAAGGCCGAATAAAATATTACTTTAATTAAAACAATTCAGATGACTAAAATACGACGAAAACTAAAATGCCATTTTATTTAAAAGAATATGACTTAAACTAAATCCAAAATTGACGTCAAAATGAATGCTGGATCGGACCACCCCAGTTAAATGGCACTTTTCCACTGCAAGTACCAGCTCAGCTCTCTCGGCCCTGCTTGGCCCGGTTTGCTTTTCCACTGCTGGTACCGCATGGTACGGTGTTGGAACGGTTCGGTACGGTACGGTATAGGTTTGCTTTTCCACTAAAGTAGTACTAAAGTTAAGTGGGTGGGATAACAACGATTCTCTGACCAATCAGTGGCTCGTAGTGACTGCATGCAAAGGATTGTGGGATATGGTACCGGTATGGTACCTCTTGGAACCCCAATCGAGGTGGTACTGTTTTAGAGAGCCGTACCGTTCGGTTCCATGCAGTGGAAAAGCGCCGCCGTACCGTACCGAACCGTTCCTACACCATACCATGCGGTACCAACAGTGGAAAAGCACAAAAGCGAGCCGAACCGTTCGGTTCTATGCAGTGGAAAAGCGCTGGCACCTGAGAAGAAAAGGCTGGCATCTTTACATGGGAAAGGTGATGCTTGATGCTAAGATTTTTATCCTTCTGTCTTGAGTTGGGCTTTAAACCTAATGTGACTGTAATTAGAGGTTTTTTTTCCACTGTTTGTAGCTTTTTTTTTTTTTAATATCAAGAATAATGTCTCTTTTGCTCTTGGTTAAATCACATGTTAGAACTTCTTACATACAAGGCTAGTCTGTTATGGGTTGAAGAACAGAACATGCAGATATGTTCCAAAGTTTTCTTTATATATCAAGAATGTGGTCTCCTCATTGCCCTTGGTTATGTCACATGCTTAGACCTCTTTTGTTCTTTCTTTTTGAAAGTCCCGTTTCAGTAATATCCCGTGGGTCAGATGAGGTTCCATACTAGCCTGTTATTCTGATCTTCAACCATCGTTCTGAGTTGAAGAACACAGTAAATGCCCCAACAAAAATATTTTGAGTCTTGTAAAGTTTTCTTTATGTGCCAAGAACGATGTCTCTTCTTTGCCCTTGGTTATATAATGTGGACATTTTTTACATACTTGCCAATATTATTCTGCTAATTATTCTGATGATCAGCCCACTATCTGGTTAGAAGAACACAACACACTTAAATGCCCCCATGAAAACAAATACACAAGCCTTGCTGATGAACAGCCGCCATGCTCCGGCCAGTGTTTGTGTTGGCTCAGGATAAATGGCGGCACCTCATCTGACCCATGGGATATTACTGAAAGGAGACTTTCAAAAAGAAAGTTCTCTGTATACTGATTCACATTGACAGGGCCTGCTAATAACTTTTGGAGGAGAGCTGTGTGTGCATTTATTACATAGAGCTGTGCGTGCATTTATTACATAGAGCTGTGTGTGCCTTTATTACATAGAGCTGTGCGTGCATTTATTACATAGAGCTGTGTGTGCCTTTATTACATAGAGCTGTGTGCGTGCCTTTATTACACAGAGCTGTGTGTGCCTTTATTACATAGAGCTGTGTGTGCATTTATTACATAGAGCTGTGTGTGCCTTTATTACACAGAGTTGTGCGTGCCTTTATTACATAGAGCTGTGTGTGCATTTATTACATAGAGCTGTGTGTGCCTTTATTACACAGAGCTGTGTGTGCATTTATTACATAGAGCTGTGTGTGCCTTTATTACATAGAGCTGTGTGTGCCTTTATTACATAGAGCTGTGTGTGCATTTATTACATAGAGCTGTGTGTGCATTTATTACATAGAGCTGTGTGTGCATTTATTACACAGAGCTGTGTGTGCATTTATTACATAGAGCTGTGTGTGCCTTTATTACACAGAGCTGTGCGTGCCTTTATTACATAGAGCTGTGTGTGCATTTATTACATAGAGCTGTGTGTGCCTTTATTACACAGAGCTGTGCGTGCCTTTATTACATAGAGCTGTGTGTGCATTTATTACATAGAGCTGTGTGTGTGCCTTTATTACACAGAGCTGTGTGTGCATTTATTACATAGAGCTGTGTGTGCCTTTATTACACAGAGCTGTGCGTGCCTTTATTACATAGAGCTGTGTGCGTGCCTTTATTACACAGAGCTGTGTGTGCCTTTATTACATAGAGCTGTGTGCGTGCCTTTATTACATAGAGCTGTGTGTGCCTTTATTACATAGAGCTGTGTGTGCCTTTATTACATAGAGCTGTGTGTGCCTTTATTACATAGAGCTGTGTGCCTTTATTACACAGAGCCGTGTGTGCCTTTATTACACAGAGCTGTGTGTGCATTTATTACATAGAGCTGTGTGTGCATTTATTACATAGAGCTGTGTGTGCATTTATTACATAGAGCTGTGTGTGCCTTTATTACATAGAGCTGTGTGCGTGCCTTTATTACATAGAGCTGTGTGTGCATTTATTACATAGAGCTGTGTGTGCCTTTATTACATAGAGCTGTGTGTGCCTTTATTACATAGAGCTGTGTGCGTGCCTTTATTACATAGAGCTGTGTGTGCCTTTATTACATAGAGCTGTGTGTGCATTTATTACATAGAGCTGTGTGTGCATTTATTACATAGAGCTGTGTGTGCATTTATTACATAGAGCTGTGTGTGCCTTTATTACATAGAGCTGTGTGTGCATTTATTACATAGAGCTGTGTGTGCCTTTATTACATAGAGCTGTGTGTGCCTTTATTACATAGAGCTGTGTGCGTGCCTTTATTACATAGAGCTGTGTGTGCCTTTATTACATAGAGCTGTGTGTGCATTTATTACATAGAGCTGTGTGTGCATTTATTACATAGAGCTGTGTGTGCATTTATTACATAGAGCTGTGTGTGCCTTTATTACATAGAGCTGTGTGCGTGCCTTTATTACATAGTTAGGTTGAAAAAAGACACAAGTCCATCTAGTTCAACCAATAAAAAAAAACACAACTATACAATCTTATATACACAATCCTATACCCGCAGTTGGTCCAGAGTAATGCAAAAAACTTCAGCAAAGCATGATCCAATTTGCTCTATCGGGAAAAACGTCATTCCTGATCCACCGAGAGGCAATCTGATATTCCCTGGATCAACTCTACCTAAACCTATTAGTACCCAGTTATATTATGTATACCTAGGAAATAATCCAGGTCTTTTTTAAAGCAATCTACTGAGCTGGCCAGAACCACCTCTGGAGGGAGTCTATTCCACATTTTCACAGCTCTTACTGTGAAGAAATCTTTCCGTAGTTGGAGATGAAACCTCTTTTCCTCTAGACCAGGGATTCCCAGACTACGGCCCTCCAGCTGTTGCGGAACTACACATCCCATGAGGCATTGTAAAACTCTGACACTCACAGACATGACGAGGCATGATGGGAATTGTAGGTCCTAAACAACTTGAGGGCCATAGTTTGAAGACCCCTGCTCTAGACATAAAGAGTGCCCCCTTGTCCTCTGTGATGACCTTAAACTCAGTGTGCTGCTGCTTCCCCCCCCCCCCCCCTCTTACGCAATTGAGAACATAATGTTTTTTAGAATAATAATAATTGTTATTATAATAATTATTATTATTTTTTTTTTTTAGAAAATGTTTTGTCTTTTCTATTTTAAACTTAATTGGTGCTGATGCTGCTAAATTTCATCTGGGCATCTAGGTTTTAGACAGAGACAGGAAGGAGTTAATTATACCAATCATGCCATCTATCGCATTTCATCTTTCACTGAATCTAATACACTAAAAACGGTTTGGTTGCTAGGTGCAAGGTGATCGTTTACAATCACTTTAAAGTAGAACTGAAGGCAAAACTTTTTATTTTAGATAGGGTAAAGGAAGGTTATAACCCCTTTTTCTGCCCCATTGGGGAGATTTCCCTTCACTTCCTGTCTCATAGCCAAACAGGAAGTGTGAGGGAATCCCTCCAACATAAGGGAATCCCGGATTGTCACCAGAAATGGTGTCTCCACTGGAAGATTTCCCCTCTATTCCTGTTCTGGTGTCATCCCAAAATTTTGGATTTTTGTTTACTTTCACTCTCAGTGAAAACAGGACAAATAGACACGGTGACTCTCCTTAACGGGGACACAGACCGCAATAAAAACCTGACAGGTTCTAATCTAATCCATCTCCACTCTATCCAAAACTTAAAAAAAGTTTGCTTTTAGTTAGACTTTAAAGCCCAAGACCCAAGCAAAAAAATACACTGATGAATGCCAAGCATGCGTAAGAAAAAAAGCTTTTAAAAAAAAAAACATTCTTAGGCCTCTTTCACTGGGGCTTCAGCTTGTCTAAGAGTAGTGTGAACAGCAAGCTTTGGCAAAGCATTTCCGGAGCTTTCAGCGAGCTTTGATGAAGCTTTTAACGCGCCTTTCAACTCCAGTTGGTAAGGCAACGTTCACATGTGGGCGTAGCGGATCACGGGCAGAATCGCCGCGATTCTGCCCGTGATCTGTAATCATTGCAAATCGCGGGACGCCTGTGTGATGCCCGTGATTTACAATGGCACCCCAAATGCTGTGCGATGTTGCCGCGATTTCCGCCTGCCGAATCGCGGTAACATCGCGCAAACAGAATCGCGGGACGCCTGTCGCCCAAAAAATGTACAAGAGCTTCTTTTGGGCGTCAGGCGTCCCGCGGTTCTGTTTGCGCGATGTTACCGCGATTCGGAGCAACATCGCACAGCGTTTGGGGTGCCATTGCAAATCACGGGCATCGCACAGGCATCCCGTGATTTGCAATGATTCTGGATCGCGGGCAGAATTGCGGCGATTCTGCCCGTGATCCGCTACGCCCACATGTGAACGTAGCCTAAATGTTGAATACAGACCTACTTCACACTGAGGGCGAGTCTGAAATCATGTAATGGCAGCTGAATTCGCACGATTTCAAGCCCGCATGTCAGTGTGAGTTCGGGGGGCGATTTGAAAGACACCTTTGCGGGTTCCTGTACAGATGTCTATTGAAATCACCCCCAAGTCGCCAAAAGTAGTGGAGAAACTACTTTTGGGAATTGGTGTGGCGCCGTAAAATTGGTGTCACACTGATTCAGACGTTGCCAGTGCGAGTAATAGGCTCCGATTGGGCGTGCGATTTGACATGTCAAATCAGCCCGATGTGAACGGGGGCTTAGACCCCTTTCACACTGAGGGGCTTTTCAAGCACCTCGGTGCTAAAAAAAAGTGCCCTTAAAAGCTCACCAAAACCTATTCCCATTAAAATCAATGAATGCTTTCACACTGGGGCAGTGTGCTGGCAGGGTGGTGAAAAAAGTCCTGCAAGCAGCATCTTTGGAGCGCTAAAAAAAAAAAAAAAAGCGCCTAAAAAGCTCACAAAAACATACAGTAAAACCTTGGTTTGAGAGTAACTTGGTTTAAGAGCGCTTTGCAAGACAAGCAAAATTTTCAAATAAATTTTGACTTGGTTTACAAGCGATGTCTTGATATACAAGTAGCCTCAAGTCACAGCTGAGTATAAAAGAGAAGAGAGGCGCCTCTAAGTGTAGCAATATGGTTACATTTAATGAAGGTTCAACATTTAGCAACTCACATGGTTGATGATTGGAACAGGCACATCTAAGTATGCAGGCATCCAGGCTAAAGCTGTCCACATAGACTATCCTCCTCACCGCCATCTACGTCATCCCTTCCATGCTGCCCCTCGCTTTCAGATCCCTTTACTGCAGGGTGGTCTTCCCGGTCAGGATTACAGACTGGCAGCCGGCGGTGCAGAAGATAGTCCATGTGGACAGCTTTACCCCGGATGCCTGCATACTTAGATGTGCCTGTTTTATTCATCAACCATGTGAGTTGCTAAATGTTGTACCTTCATTAAATGGAACCATATTGCTACACTTAGAGGCGCCTTTCTTCTCTTTGATACTCTGTAGCTCCTACTGGATTTTGCTTCTAATCCCCTTGTGGAAGCGGCTATTTGTGGATGGACATTTTATGGTTATATAACCTATCGCAATGCTATAATCTTTTTATATGGACTATAAACTGAAGGATTTATGAATAAATGGTTGTGGAACGAATCATCTGAGTTTCCATTATTTCTTATGGGGAAATTCGCTTTGATATAAGAGTGCTTTGGATTACAAGCATGCTTCCGGAACGAATTATGCTCGCAATCCAAGGTTTTACTGTATTTCCATTAAAATCAATGAATGCTTTCACACGATGAAAGACTTTACAATGACTTTAAAGTGGAGTTCCGGCCTATTTTGCAACTTTAGTGATTCCTGGAGTGCTCGCTATGCTGATCAACAATTGGGCATTTTCAATTTTTTTCGGGGTCCCTTACCTAATTTTCAGGGTATTTTTGATTGTACTTCCTCCTTCTCCCCCCTCTGTGGACGCAGCCACCGACATCACTTCCGCCTTTGCATTGCATCCTGGGAGCTGTTTGTCATCACTCCCAGGAGGCTGGAATCAGGAAGAAGTCCCTGGAATCAGGAAGAAGGACACAGCAGATTACACTGCGGCTTCAGATGCCCACATCTAAGATGGCCGCGCCCCCAGACAGCGTTTTTAAAAGTAAGATTTTGACTAAAATCCAATACCGTACACCTTGTAAGTATGAGAATAGCGGTTCTGTAAAGGGCGATGGATTAGCACAGGCATGTCCAATCTGTGGCCCTGGGGCCGCATGCGGCCCGGAACCGCAGGCAATGTGGCCCACTGCCTCCTGACAATTATTTTTTTTGCTGGGGAGGAAAGAAGGCGGGTCGGGGGCACGGCCACAGCTGCTTCCAACTAACTGTAGGCAGAGGCTACCTCGGAGGGGATCATCCACTAATTGTGTTAAATTAGTTCTGGGGGGGTGCAGCAGCGAGGGAAGGACGCGGCAGCATTTTATTACTTATATACCTTAACTATAGTATATATTTTATATGCGGCCCGAGAAAATTTCTCTACACTCAATGTGGCCCAGAGAAGCCAAAAGGTTGGACACCCATGGATTAGTATTATAGGGGTATTTTTAGTGAAAAAAGGTATTTGAGGCCCGAACTCCGCTTTAACCTTTCCCTGCTGGTTGGGTTTAAAGTATTGCATTGGATGCTTGCACCTGCAATAATGTGCAGTGTACCAAAATAAATGTATTTCTAATAAATGGTGTCCTTCGCATACATTATAGGTTAACTTTAAGTGGAATAACATTTTTGAAACATTCTACTATGCTATGATTTTATAATGAACGGTAAAGAATACACAATCCTCTCTAACAATAATATGTCCCTGTGGTTGAGTAGTTTCTGATGGCTCAGGGTCATACACATCAAAGCATGTAGTTTGAGTCATGGAAATCTCTCTCCATTCAGTACTATTGCACAATGTTTTCTGGAGAGCACATGATGATCAGTTCAAAGTCTCGCTGCAGATTTTGATGCTTATAATTAACCTATTTGTTGGCAGCGGTCACTGCATTGTGTTCACTGGGTTACATCCCAGCCTTGGTAATCCACAAGAAAAACCTCATAAAAAAAAAACAAACTGATTTTGATTATCCCAATTTTGATTATTTCTTGCCATAATCTAAGGGAAGCTCTCAGGATACCATTGATACAACCTATTTGCTTAGTTAGTAGTTTTAGGGTCCATTTAGATTGGTGCCCTATGGTGAAGTGCGGTAGTGTGCGGTCTGAACCGGATAAATTTTGATCAATGTATGGGCAAGGAACAAATTTTGATCAATTTATGGGCAAGGGGCAGGGTGGTTGTACAGACAGAGCTTTCTTTTGGTGGTATTTTATTACCTCTGCGGTTTTTAGATTTTGCGCTATAAACAAAAATAGACCAACAATTTTGAAATAAAACACAATTTTTTTACTTTCTTCATAAAACATTCCCAATAAAAAAAATTTAAAAAATAAATTTTTTTCATCAGTTTAGGCCAATTTGTATTCTGCTACATATTTTTGGTGAAAAAAAAAAATCCCAAAAAGCGTATTTTAATTGGTTTGCATAAAAGTTATAGCGTTTACAAACAATGGGATCGATTTTTGGACTTTTTATTTATATTTTATTAGTAATGGCTGAAAAAATTAAAATCGCACAGGTGATCAAATACCACCAAAAGAAAGCTCTATTTCGGTACAGCGTCGCACGACTGCGCAATTGTCAGTTAAAGTAACGCAGTGCCGAATCGCAAAATATGGCCTGGTCATTAAGGGGGAAAATCCTTCCGGTCCAGAAGTGGTTAAAGCGGAGTTCCACCCAAAAGTGGAACTTCCGCTTTAAATAGTCCTAACCCCCTGACATGCCACATTTGGCATGTCATTTTTTTTGGAGGGGGAGCGGGTACCTAGTATTGACAGGTACCCGCTCCCACTTCCGCTCGGAGCGCCGCGGCGCCCTGAGCGGAAGTTCTCTCTCCCTCCCTCCCTGCAATCTTCTGGAACATGTCAGAGGTCCCAGAAGATTGCCGGTGTTGTAAAATTTTGTCGGACCCGTGAAAAAATCGGACCTCGTCACTTCCGGTGACAGAGCATCACAAAACAGCTGATAGGAGTCGTCCGTGCGCATGCGCAGAAGACATTTTTCGAGGTTTGGAAAAATTATAACAGAGAGCGGACAGCTGATTGAGAGGAGGCGGGGCTGAGGTGCGATGGAGGACGGAGGACACCGCCGCGTCATCGAGACATTAGGGAGGGAGGCACATATGCAGAGCTGGCGGAGGAGGCGGGACGGAGGTGCGGCTGTGTAATATATGCAGGGCTTAAGCGACTCCTTGTTTTATTATCTTTAGTAATTATCGTATTATTTATCCTTCGGATTTCATTACATTTAGTATTTCTATAATACAAAATAAGAAATAGTAAATGTAATGAAATCCTAAGGATAAATAATATGATAATTACTAAAGATAATAAAACAAGGAGTCGCTAAAGTCCTGCATATATTACACGGCCGCACCTCCGTCCCGCCTCCTCCGCCAGCTCTGCAGATGGCGCGGCGGTGTCTTCCGTTCCACCTCAGCCCCGCCTCCTCTCATTCAACTGCCCGCTCTGTGTTATAAGTTTACCAAACCAAGATAATGTCTGGTGCGCATGCGCACTTGAGACTCCCATAACCGGAAGTGACGAGGTCCGATTTTTTCACGGGTCCGAGAAAATTTTAGAACACCGGCCAATCACGACGCATAGCGCAACTCGCGCATGCGCAGTGCGTACCCGGCTGTGAAGCTTAATTCACCTGCCGGCTTGTATACAATTTCGCACATTTTGGGCCATTTTTTAGGTATTTTGCCAAGGCACTCCTGAAGACACCCCGGGTTTTCATCATGGCACCCCAGTTTAAAAAAAAAAACTGCTCTTGGAGTCCCTCAAGTTGTATAATTTTATCAAATGAAAAACTAAAATGAAGACTTTCTTTTGTTGAAGTTTATCTCTGGCCATTTAAAAAAAATACCGTCTCCTCCCACTCCACCTGCCCTTAGGTAGGCAGTTATAGGTAGTTATTAAAAAAGGTCAGGTCTGATTCTTCGTTGTCCTCCTCTACAATGTGGGAGGATCGTTCTTACAATGCCCAGTTGTCTTTTTGATGATGTAAGCACTGCCTATTCCTTGTGGACTTGTCCATCATCTGGGTCCTTATATCTTAAAGTGGAACCAAATTTCACTTGCAAGCGGGTGGGCTTTCGACACAATGTGCAACTATGCACTGCATACTTGCACATTATGAAACACTTACCATCCAAAGGGACCCCCCTGGTCCCCCTGCCACTCTGTCATTTTCACTCAGTCTTCTTCTGGGTTCACCATCTAATCTATACCCATCTCAGTTTGCTAGCCCGGGATGTCATTGCTCATGTACGTGCACACAGGAGTTAACTAATTCCTGTACCAAGTCATGCATTGTATTGTATACCAAGGTGTGCATGTGCTGCTCATTGTAAAATACGAAGAAGGTTGCTGCCAGGCAGAAAAGAAGCTTTAAAGGACCACTGTCATGACATCACAAGAGGGTGGCAACAAGACTGGGATAGGAGTAATGCACTACCTGAAATATCGGGCAAACTAATTTTCGAAAAATCGGCTGTAAGAGCAGACGATCGTGCCATCATGTAATGACCGAATTTCAAATGATAAATTGTTCAAAGGACATAAATGAATCAATTTTTCGTTCAGTTTGTCACATATGCCTAGTGCAAACAGGTCGGCCGAGAAACACATTAACCTTTCAATTTATCGTTCGTTTATCGTTTGGTCGGCGGATTTTCAAAACTGTTCCGGTTCTGAAAAATTAAAAAACATTTTCTATTTGTGCCCATTAGCTGGACGAAAATTGAACAATCTGACCAAATGACAGATTTTCGAACGATCTTTTGGCTACTGTATGGCCAGCAAAAGTTGGAGGCAAGCAGAAGTCACTATTCACCACCACTGGAAGAGGCCTGGTGTCACATGACCTCGGATTGAAATACGTTCTTTATGGACTTGGAAGCAATTTTTAAAAAAGTCTGACTAGTTAGGTGGGAGAGGGTACGTGGAAAAAAGGATGGACTCATTTTTATTTGGTTTCTGTCTTCTATTTTCATAGCAAGTGAATAAAGTGATGCTGCCATTGAAGGGCATTTCATTGACCTCCAGCATAATCCTGGAATAACTCCTACTACAGTAGAACTCTCTAGTACTTTTTTAACCTTTTTTTATGATACATGGATTCATAATTTTAAACGACTTGGACTCATTTTAGGCTGTACACCAGCCATTCTTAACCAGGGTTCCTCCAGAGGTTGCTAGGGGTTTTCTTGAGTTGGGGCTGGTTGCAGAGATGTATAGTAACTAAGTAGAACTACTTTACTACTGTACTTAAAGTGGAGTTCCACCCAAAAGTGGAACTTCCGCTTTAGGTATTCTAACCCCCCGACATGCCACATTTGGCATGTCATTTTTTTTGGGGGGGGGGGGGAAACCTAGTTTTGACAGGTACCCGCTCCCACTTCCGCTCGGAGCGCCACGGCGCCCTGAACGGAAGTTCTCCTCTCCCCCTCCCTCCCTGCAATCTTCTGGGACATGTCAGAGGTCCCAGAAGATTGCCGGCCAATCAAAATGCGCAGCGCGACTCACGCATGCGCAGTGGGTACCCGGCTGTGAAGCCGCAAACTGTCACAGCCGGGTGCCCACAGCAGTGATGCCGAGGGAGAGGATCAAGGCTTCGGGCGGCCGCATCGCTGGACCGTTGGACAGGTGAGTGAAATGGCTGGAACTCCGCTTTAAGTACCGAAAGGCGGTATCTGTACTTTCCTAGAGTAGAATTTTTTTCTTCTACTTCCACTTTTACTTCACTACATTTTTTCAATGATTTCAATACTTCTACTCCAATATATTTTTTTCGTGCTGCATAGTTACTCGTTACAATTATAAAAATTACCACTGCCAGAACAGTAGATGGCAGGTTTCATGAAGTTCAAAACGTGTATTATCAGCGCATACGAAAATAAATGCTACTGTATGTATAAATAAAAGCTGCATTTGAAATAATAAAAAACAATATGATGTTCAAACTTTTGACTTCTTTAACTACATAACACAGTACTTGTACTTTTACTTTCAGTACTTGAGTAGCAATTTTGTTTTCAAAACTACTGGTACTTTTACTTTCAGTACTTGAGTAGCAATTTTGTTTTCAAAACTACTGGTACTTTTACTTTCAGTACTTGAGTAGCAAAATTAAAAAAAAGACTGCTTGCAATACTTAAGTACAAAAAATGTTGAATACTTTAGTACTTCTACTCAAGTCACTTTTTGATCGAGCACTTGTACTTTTACTCAAGTATGGGTTTCGAGTACTTTATACAACTCTGGCTGGTTGACCTTCCATTTGATAGGGCCTGGATAGTTCCATGGCCAAAACCACTGGTCTGTAAGGGTGATATTCCAAACACCAAAGTAAGAAGCATTTTTGCCATTGTACCCAGTTGAATTTGTTTTAGTAAGGGTTCCCCAAGACCTGAAAATAATTCTAGAGGTTCCTCTGGGGTAAAAAGTTTGAGGAAGACTACTGTACACAGTCATGGCCTCCATACACTTAATATCAATCTATTTTATTAAAAGATAATCAAATTAAACTGCCCTGCTTGGGTCCTTGGCTCTAGCATGTTTCACCCTAAAGAGGGAATAATCACAATAGCTTCACCCAAAGCTATGTGGGAAAGTTGAAGGTACTTTTGATGTGTCAGTCGGCTATTGGGTTCATTTTAGAGTTGAAGTCGGCTTTACCGTACCAATACCAGCATGTCAATAAGAATATTCAGCTGTAGTTCTGGCAGGAATTTTCCATCTCCTAAAGGCCAGTGTATTCTCATGACTCACGTCAAAGTCATAGTCTCGTGAGTGTTTAGCCTCATCATTTCTGTGATCACCATATGTTCTACTTCTCCCTAGGGACAAATACCCAGCAAGTAATATCTTATAAAGAAGAAATCCTGGCAACAAGCAAAACCACTGACATGCTAATGCTATTCAAGACATACAGTATAACCCCTATGCTAAATCAGAAAATCTCTTTAGCTACCTTTAAGTATGTGTACATGTTTATCAAAATGATAACTGGATGTATCGCTGCTCCTCAATAGTATACCAGTATTATAACCCAGTTATAATCCCTCAATAGTAAATCATAGAAATGTGATTACTCCATATTGAAAATAGCAAACCAGATAGTATAGTGTTTTGCTATAGCTGAGATTACTGGTAGCGCATGAGTCTTTTTCACACCATTTATATGTATATGTTTGCTCAGCCCTCCTTCCTAGCCTCTCTCAATTCATAAATTTGCCCCCCCCCCCTCCCCCTCCAGTATGTCCGCTTGACCTTCTATGATAGCTGCTAAAAATGTATTGCTGGACTGTTGACGCCTGTGCTCTAATGTCCCATAGATTTAAATGGGATACTGCTACTGCTATACAGGTGCGCAGTGCTGGGACAAGGTCATCTAGAGCCCAGGGCGAACATGCCAAACTGCCCCCCCCCAGATATATGAGCATTATGTGTCAGCATAAAAATTCCCCCAGAAAAACAATGAGCACTAATCTAAAGGCTTACCCCCCAAGCATACACTCCCCCTCCTCTCAGTACAAATCATCCCCCCTGCGGAAATCCCCCCTCTCTTACCCCCATCCCCCAAATCCCCCTCAGCTCAAATACCCCCCTCCAAAAAAAAAAATGTCCCCCTCTTAGCACAAATCCTCTAACTCTTAGTACACATCTCCCCCCCCCCATATTTAATCCCCCCTGCCAGCACAAATTCCCCCCAAATCCTCCTTCCTATCACAAATCTTCTTCCCCCCTCCAAACACAAATCCCCACTATTACCACCTCCCCAAATTCCCCTCCTAAAACAATACTTGCCCCCTTCCAACACAAATCCCCTCCCTCCTGATCTCTTTGTGGCCCCCTCCCTTCTTCACCTGATACCACAGTGCCCAGGGCAGTTGCCCTTCCTGCCCACCCCTTGTCCTGCAGGTGCATTCCATTCAAGTCCATGGGGCAAGAGTGTGGAGGCGCCAACAGCCAGAATTTTTCTACACATTGCTGGAGGAGGGCATACTAGAGGCCTCAAGTCTTCCATATTGTGCAAATATGCTCTGAAGACCTAATTTAAAGTTCAGCTCCAGAAATTATTCAAAATCTACACTTGAAGTGGGGCAAGGGATTTTGTCTAATAACTGGAGTTGGGTGTAAGGCTAGACCCACATTCTACAAAATAATTGTATAATCTCTGTACAATGTGCTTTAAATTATCCATCAGCTATGTACTGTGGGGGTTGATATAAACCAGGCATGTCCAACCTGCGGCCCGAGGGCCGCATGCGGCCCGAGACTGCAGGCAATGCGGCCCACTGCCCCCTGACAATTTTTTTTTTTGCTGGGGAGGAAGGAAGTTGGGTCGGGGGCACGGCCACAGCAGCTTCCAACTAACGGTAGGCAGAGGCTGAGGGGAGGGGGGGGGGAGGAGGCGAGCAAGTGCAGTGCTTCTGACTCCTCCCACCATGACCACTTCAAATCACTGAATTGGTCATAGTGGTTAGAGTGTTCCTTTATTATCTCTCAGAAGAAGTAAACCCCTGTATACTGATTCCATTTCATTTGATCATCTTCTAGTTGTGTTAAATTAGTGCAGGGGCGCAGCGGCATTTTATTACTTATATACCTTAACTATAGTATTTATTTTATATGCGGCCCGAGAAAATTTCTCTACACTCAATGTGGCCCAAATAAGCCAAAAGGTTGGACACCCATGATATAAACAATTCATATCATTTGGATCTATGCAAGTCTATTGTTTGCAAATAAAAGAAAAGTATACAATCAGATCGAAACATTTATGGACTATTTAAAGCAGACCTTCTGTGAAATTGCAAGTCTTTTTTTTTTTTTTTTTTTTATCAAATTACTTGTAGTTTTGATTTGCTGCTTTTGTCATATACATAGTTCTATTATACCCACCTCTGCCACACTACGCAGTCAGGAAGACCTCTCTTTCTGGTTCATCTTTACTGATTCCTATGTTCTCTTACTGCTTATTGTACAGAGGAAGCGATTCTGATTCATTGTTCAGTGCACAGGCAGAAAGTAGAAAAAGTGACACGGGAAGTGCCAAAATTCAACCAAGAAATAAAGGTGTCATCTGTCTTACTATATGTTGAGCAGAGATGTATAATTCCATGGATCCTTGAACAGATATGCAAATCCTTTCTTCAAGTCAAACAGGAGACCGCATTCACACTGAAGCGGCACGACTTCTACACGACTTCGGGGGCGACCTGTGAAGTCCCGTGCACCGCGACTTCGGCGTGACTTGCACGGACTTCACATAGTGGAAGTCAATGCAAGTCGCCTCCAGGTCGCCCCGAAGTAGTACAGGACCCTTTTTCTAAGTCGGAGCGATTTGTATCGCTCCTATTCAGAGTTGTATAAAGTGCTCGAAACCCATACTTGAGTAAAAGTACAAGTGCTCGATCAAAAAGTGACTTGAGTAGAAGTACTAAAGTATTCAACATTTTTTGTACTTAAGTATTGCAAGTAGTTTTTTTAAAAATGTTGCTACTCAAGTACTGAAAGTAAAAGTACCAGTAGTTTTGAAAAAAAAATTGCTACTCAAGTACTGAAAGTAAAAGTACAAGTACTGTGTTATGTAGTTATTAAAGAAAGAAGTCAAAAGTTTGAACATCATATTGTTTTTTATTATTTAAAATGCAGCTTTTATTTATACATACAGTAGCATTTATTTTCGTATGCGCTGATAATACACATGTTTTGAGCTTCATGAAACCTGCCATCTACTGTTCTGGCAGTGGTAATTTTTATAGTTGTAACGAGTAACTATGCAGCACAAAAAAAAAATATTGGAGTAGAAGTATTGGAATCATCAAAAAAATGTAGTGAAGTAAAAGTGGAAGTAGGAGAAAAAAATTATACTCTAGGAAAGTACAGATACCGCCTTTCGGTACTTAAGTACAGTAGTGAAGTAGTTCTGCTTAGTTACTGTACATCTCTGCTCCTATTAGAACGGGTCCTGTACCAGTGCATGGACCGCGAGGGAGCGCGACTTGTCAGGCTCACAAGTCGCCTGACAAGTAGCCGTAGTGTGAATTGATCCTTAACATATATTTATTTTATTTGCCTGGAGTTCAGCCTTTAATTCTTCTCCCCCTTGTTTGGGAATACAGTAAACCCCCGTTATATATCGCGGTTCAGTTTTCGCGGTCCCAGTATATTGCGTTTTTTTCTGTAAGACCCATTACTATTGTTTTATTGATTAAATCATTGTTAATTCAATATTTTTGTGTTTTCCATAGCTCTTGCTATGTCTCTCAGTATCTTTTATGTGTTTAAATGTGTTTCTATTGTTTTAAAAGTGTGTTTAAAGACCTTAACTACTTCCGGTCCGCGCTATAGCCGAAAGACGGCTGCAGCGCGGACTCTAATTTTTGGGAGGCCATCTTTAAACGGCCTCCCAGAAACAGGCTCCCTGCACGCTCCCGCGAGCACGCATCGGGGAAAATCTGTGTCGGCCGTGTCCCTTGGACACAGCCAATCACAGATCGTGGTAAATGGCCAATCACAGCAGCCATTTACCACATGTTCGGCCCATGCAATGAGAGATGATCTCATATGTAAACATATGAGATCATCTCTCATCGCCAGCGCTCCTTCCTCACACAGAGACTGCAGTGTGAGGAAGGAGGAGAGCCGATCAGCCGTAGGGGACACAGAAGAATGTAATCAGGGCACCGATCACCAGTGCCCTGATTACAAAAGGTAAAAAACATACACAAAGTGCCCACCATCAGTGCCCACAGTGCCCGCCATCAGTGCCCACAGTGCCCGCCATCAGTGCCCACAATCAGTGCCCATAGTGCTGCCAGTCAGTGCCCATCAGTGCCTGCTCATCTAGGCACTGATGAGCACTGACTGGCAGCACTATGGGCACGGAGTGTGGGCACTGATCGTGCTGCCCATCAGTGCTCATCAGTGCCGCCCATCAGTGCTCATCAGTGCCACCCATCAGTGTCTGCCAGTGCCCATCAGTGCCGCCCGTCAGTGCAGCCTCTCAGTGCCCAGCAGTGCCACCTCTCAGTGTCACCTCTCAGTGTCCAGCAGTGCCACCTCTCAGTGCCCAGCAGTGCCGCCTATCAGTGCTCATCAGTGCCGCCTATCAGTGCCACCTATCACTGCTCATCAGTGCGGCATATTAGTACCTCCTCATCAGTGCCCATAAGTGCCACCTCATCAGTGCCCATCAGTGCAGCCTATCAGTGCCCATCAGTGCCGCCTCATCAGCGCACATCAGTGAAGGAGAAAAATTTATTTATTTTCAAAATTTACTCGCAGAAAATAAGAAAAACTTTTTTTTTCAAAATTTTCTGTCTTTTTTCTTTTTTTTTTTTTGTAAAAAATAAAAAACCCAGAGATGATTAAATACCACCAAAAGAAAGCTCTATTTGTGTGAAAAAAAATGATAAAAATGTCATATGGGTACAGTGTAGCATGACCGCGCAATTGTCATTCAAAGTGTGAGAGTGCTGAAAGCTAAAAATTGGTCTGGATGGGAAGGGGGTTTAAGTGCACAGTAGGCAAGTGGTTAAAATGCTTTTAAAAGTACAGTGAAAGTTAAAAAACATGCCTAAGATGTATTTAAATAGGGTATTTCTATTTCGCGGATTTTCACTTATTGCGGGTGGGTCTGGAACATAACCCCAGCGATGGAGGGGGGTTTACTGTAGAGCTATTCATAGTAGCGGTACGCTCGTGCATGCTGCAGCTTATCTACCTTTTCTGTAGGCTGCAGTGATAGGTCCCCCAGGGTCACTCTATTATTACAAAAAAAACTCACTATTTTTTTAGTTTATAATAGATTTGAATGAGGCACTTAGTTTACATTTCATTTATTTCTTGTAGCAGCTGAGCCCCATTAGTGTCTGGAATTTGTACTTATCAGGGATATCATCTACATGTGCTACCCATAGTGTCCACATGGTGGTGGTATAAAACAGGTAAACCGCCTATGTTCATCGACGTCTCAGAATTCTTTGGTCCTTTATAATTCATTGATGTAATGTGACTTTCTGATCAATAACCTAGTTAGATTAGAAAGGAACAAATAACCACAATCAAAGACAAAAGGGGCTTTTTTTAATGTCAACATACATACAGCATTGGTGTGCAGAGAACCACGGTAACAAATATTAAAGTAATTTATGGCAGAACAGCCAGATAAGAGCTTTTTTTTACTAGTTATGTTTTATTGCATATTATTTTAACATAAAGAAACACTCCAGCTTTTTTGCATTAAAAATGCAGAGGTTGTCTATATTAAAAATAAAAAAACAGCATTTGTACAATACACACCTTTAACCACTTTAAGACCGAAAGATTTTGCTGCTTAATGACCAGACCCTATTTTGCGATTCAGCACTGCGTTACTTTGATGGACAATTGCGCGGTCATGTAACGCTGTACCCAAACAAAATTGACGTCCTTTTTTTTCCACAAATAGAGCTTTCTTTTGTTGGTATTTAATCACCTGTGCGATTTTTATTTTTTGCGCTATAAACAAAAAAAGAGCGACAATTTTGACAAAAAAAAAACAATATTTTTCACATTCTGCTATATAACATTCCAAAAAAAAAAATAAACAAACAAAATATTTTAACATTTTAGGCCAATTTGTTTTCTGCTACATATTTTTGGTAAAAAAAATCGCAATAAGCGCATTTTGATTGGTTTGCGCAAAAGTTATTGCGTTTACTAACTACGGGAAAGATTTATGCCATTTTTATTATTATTTTTTTTACTAGTAATGGGGGCGATCTGCGTTTTTTATTGTGGGACTGCGACATTGCGGCGAACAGATCGGACCCCTAACTGACATTTTTGACACTTTTGGGGGTACCAGTGACATTACTACAGTAATCAGTGCTAAAAATATGCACTGTTTATGTAATAATGCCATTGGCAGGGAAGGGGTTAACCCTGTGGGTGATCAAGAGGTTAAATGTAAGCCTAGGGGAGTGATTCTAACTGTAGGGGGGGGGGGGTTGGACTTTTGAAATGATCATAGAGACATGCGATCCTATATAGCAGGATCGCATGTGTTTACATCAGCCATCCGTCCTTCTCTGTCAGGGGGGGAGATCGCCGGTGTCAGGCGGCCATCGGAGCCGGTGTCAGGCGGCCATCGGACCCACCTGTCACATCCACTGGCTTCCCTGCTGACAATCGGGGGCGGGAGCGCGCCTCCGACGGCGCGCACTTGCCCCCTAGTGGCCTCCCAGGCAGATGACGCCTAGTTACGTGATTTTGCCTGGGAGAGCCACACTGCCGACGTAAAGGGGCAGTGCAGCGACGGCAAGTGGTTAATCTGGAGATGGTGCCGATCTCTGGGCAAAATAGGAATGACCCCCCCCCCATCCTTCCTCCTATTGACATTTAACCAAAAAGAAATAAAAAAAGTTTCCTAAGTCCCCTTCAACTTCGCTGTCACATGTGGCATCTCTTCCATCACCCTCTGCGGCTTTAAGTGCCATTAATTGTAAATGGCACCCCAAGGCTCTTTACAGTAGCTGCCAATGCATAACGCATGGTGGAGTGTGCCAACAAAACCAGTGCATGGCCATCCATTTGTCTGTTGAGTGCCATCGCAGCCTGTTTGCAGTGAAATGTGTGTTACCATGCTGCAATGGACTGTAGAAGTGCAAATGGGCCCAACTCCAGGAAAACCAATAATATACCCTTGCAGCAAATACCCAGGGAAGTGAACAGCCTCAGATGATACACAGGGATTAAACAAATCCTCCTACATAAGTTTTACTTGTATATCTGCTGTCTTCAGCTTGCTATATTCTTTAGAAAAATAAGGGCCATACACACTATAAGATTTTCTGAAGACTTTTTCATTCAGATTTACCTTTTCTATGTAGTGCAAGGGCCTGCCAGATTGCATACAAATTGAAAGTGTTTAGGTTTGACCTCATATTATATGGTTTTGGTAAATCTAAAGGAAAAAGTCTTCAGAAAATCTTATAGTGTGTATGGCCCATACACAGAATAGAATTTGTTCTTCCTGTTTCAGCTGTGGGAGTGGAGTCCTGGCATACACTGTGACAGCTGATTGGAGTAAAGGCACACCTTCCCCTCCCCCCCTCCACATAGGCAAAGGAATGAAGATACTTGCAGAGCTGTGCTGTGAATAGCCCAGCTCTCTGCTAATCTTTTTTTAACACCCACCCTGACACAAATTTCCAGCTGCTTTTTTCTCCCGTGTCGGAGAACCTGTCAGAAGTTATCATGCTGATAACAGAAGAACAGAGCAGCAGAAAGACATGGGTCTTAGTGCTTTGGAGAGAGATAAGTAAACACTACAAATATGTGCCCAGGTCAAATTTCATGAATCAAGTTTACATCCACTTTAAGGAAGGTTACCATATCAGTACACAATGCACAAGCATATTGAAATCATTTTCCATTTCTGTGTGTATTTTTAAATTATTTTAATTTTCAGTGTTTTGTGGTGAATTTCACTTGTAGCCACCTTTAGCCTAAAACGGTCACTAACGGAAGGCAATTGTCTTAACAGCAAAGTAGGCTAAAGACTCTTCCTGGGTATTTCACACTTGTATTTGGGAGTGTTCTCACTCTCTCTCAGTCCTTTAGTAATGCCAATAAGTGGTTTCTTCTACTGTCTTTCAGCAATGTCCACCCAAGGATCATCTAGATCTCCATCCCGCGCCTCCCGTGGATCGGCACGAAGACCTAAGAGTAAAGAGAAGAAGCCAGGGAGTGCAAGCAGGAAGGGCAAAACCTCCGGTACATCTTATTCCATGTTTCTTCAGAGTTCAGTGCTCATCCCATCACTTGTTTCAGTCCAACTGTAGAATTTTGAGCAGTCCAGGACTTACCCCATGCAACAACTGACCGATATGAAGGCAGCTTGCACTAAGGAAGTATGAATGGCTGCCATTGCACACCTCCCAACATTTTGAGCATATAAGCAAAAGTGCGCAGGCATAGGACACACCCACTGCCACGCCCCCCCCCCCCCCCCCTTAAAGGAGAATTCCATTTAAAAAAATGATTAGTTAAACACACAAGTGCTTTTTTACCACTAATATTCCTTTATATTGGCTTGTGGAATTTACAAACGCAGCAATTTAGAAATTGGATGAAAGGTTTAGCACTGGGAAACTCTTTTTGAAAAATAAACTGTGCATTTTATATATAACTATATAGATCAGACCAAAATGAGGGACAAATGAGGAGGAAGGAGGGACAGAGGAACTTTATTTAAAATCAGGGACAGTGCCTGGAAATCAGGGACAGTTGGGAGCTATGGCCATTGCTTGATTCCCCTTTTGAAAAAAGCTCCCTGGCTGCTGATCCAATGACTTCAGCAGACTAGGAGCTCTGACTTTATTCTGACTATCCTAATGTACACACTGGTTCCAGCTCAGAATTACTAAAGACAGAGACTGCCATGTAACTAACATTTTTAGAAGGAAGGGAGCAATGACAACTTCTGTACTTATGTCAGTCCAGGTTCCCTTTAACCACTTCCCGCGCGCCCTATAACAGAATGACGGCGGGAATGTGGTTGTGTTATCCTGACCGGACGTCATATGACGGCGGCAGGATAACACAGCTCTTGGCGCCCCCCAGGGGCGCGCAGAGCGGCGATCGGTGATGCGAGGTGTCAGTCTGACACCCTGCATCTCCGATCTCGGTAAAGAGACTACTGACGTAGCTCTTTACCATGTGATCAGCTGTGTCCAATCACGGCTGGTCACATAGTAAAACAGGAATAGCCGCTGATCGGCTTTCCTTAGTTCGTGCCTGACAGGCACGAGAAAAGGAGCGCCGATCGGCGGCTCCCCTGACGGGGGGGGGGGGGTCGTTGTTGTAAAATTTTGTCGGACCCGTGAAAAAATCGGACCTCGTCACTTCCGGTTATGGGAGTCTCAAGTGCGCATGCGCACAAGACATTATCTTGGTTTGGTAAAATTATAAAACACAGAGCGGACAGTTGAATGAGAGAAGGCGGGGCTGAGGTGGGACGGAAGACACCGCCGTGTCATCTGCAGAGCTGAATAGAGGAGGCGGGACGGAGGTGCGGCCGTGTAATAAATACAGGGCTTTAGCGACTCCTTCTGTTTTATTATCTTTAGTAATTATCGTATTATTTATCCTTAGGATTTCGTAACATTTAGTATTTCTTATTTTGTATTATAGAAATACTAAATGTAATGAAATCCGAAGGATAAATAATACGATAATTACTAAAGATAATAAAACAGAAGGAGTCGCTAAAGCCCTGCATTTATTACACGGCCGCACCTCCATCCCGCCTCCTCCGCCAGCTCTGCATATGTGCCTCCGTCCCTAATGTCTCGATGACGCTGCGGTGTCCTCCGTCGCACCTCAGCCCCGCCTTCTCTCAATCAGCTGTCCGCTCTCTGTTATAATTTTGCCAAACCTCGAAAAATGTCTTCTGCGCATGCGCACGGACAACTCCTATCAGCTGTTTTGTGATGATCTGTCACCGGAAGTGACGAGGTCCGATTTTTTCACGGGTCCGACAAAATTTTAGAACATCGGCACTGGTAATCAGATCATTGATTACCAGTGCAGACCCTCGGGGGGGGGGGGGAATGCCACTAGATCCACCAGGGATGCCCACTATGACCCCAGGGATGCCCACCATGACCCCAGGGATGCCCACTATGGCCACCAGGGATGGCAATCAGGGCTCAGGGAGCCCCCCATTGCCCTCCCCATCAGTGCTGCCCGCCAGTGTCCTCCCCATCAGTGCTGCCCGCCAGTGTCCTCCCTATCAGTGCTGCCCACAAGTGCCCATCATTGCCATCCTTTAGTGTCGCCCACCAGTGCCCATTATTGCCCACCAGTGCCACCTATCAGTGCCCATTAGTGCCCATCAGTGCCGCCTGTCAGTGCCGATCAGTGCCGCTCCATCAGTGCCCACCAGTGCCGCCTATCAGTGCCCATTAGTGCCTGTCAGTGCCACCTATCAGTGCCACCTATCAGTGTCCATCAATGCCGCCTATCAGTGCCCAGCAGTGCCGCCTATCAGTGCCCACCAATGCTGCATATCTGTGCTACCTATCAGTGCCGCCTATCAGTGCCACCCCATCAGTGCCACCCCATCAGTGCCTCCTCATCAGTGCCTGTCAGTGCAGTCTCATCAGTGCTCATAAGTGCAGGAAAAAACGTATTTATTTACAATTTTTTTTTTTTCCCAAACTTTTGGTCTTTTTTTATTTGCTTAGCAAAAAGGAAAAAACCCAGAAGTGATCAAATACCACCAAAAGAAAGCTCTATTTGTGGGGGGAAAATGACATAAATTTGGTGTAGGTACAGTGTTGCATGACCGCGCAATTGTCTTTCAAAATGCAACAGCGCTAAAAGGGGAAAATTGGCCTGGGCAGGAAGGGAGGGAAGTGCCCTGTATTAAAGTGGTTAATCACTTCAATACTGGGCACTTTAACCCCCTTCCTGCCTAGGCAAATTTTCAGCTTTCAGCGCTGTCACGCTTTGAATGACAATTGCGCGGTCATGCAATGCTGTACCCAAATGACATTTATATAATTTTTTTCCACACAAATAGAGATTTCTTTTGGTGGTATTTAATCACCGCTGGGTTTTTTCGTTTACTAAAAAAAAGGAAAAAGAAAGAAAATTTTGAAGAAAAAAAAAGTTTTTGTTAGTAAATTTTGTAAATAAGTAATTTTTCTCCTTCACTGATGTGCGCTGATGAGGCGGCACTGATGGGAACTGATGAGGAGGCACTGATATGCTGCACTGATAGGTGGCACTGATAGGCAGCACAGATGAGCAGGCACTGATGGCCACTGACTGGCATCACTAAGAGGCATTGATTGGTGTCACTGATGGGCACTAATTGGTGTCACTGATGGGCACTAATTGATGTCACTGATGGGCATTGATTGGTTTTGACTGATGTGCACTGTTTTTTCTCTACTGTAATCAGGGCACTGATGATCAATGCCCTGATTACCTGTCCTGGACTCCCCTTTGAGGAGGAGCCGCTGATTGGCTCGCCTCGCCACACAATCTGACAGTGTGGGGCGAGGAACGCCGATAAACAGTACTTCCTCATTTACATGTGACCGGCCGTGATTGGACACAGCCAATCACAAGGGTAAAGAGCCACTTCATTGGCTCTTTACCAAGATCGGGTTTGTGCCGTGTCCTAGGAACATGAGGCGGCAGCAAACGCCATGCTGCGCGTCCGTTCTGGGGCACCGTCATATGACGTCCTCCAAGAACCAGGGCCACACTGCTCTGCCATCATTTGACAGCCTAACCCCTCTGACCTAATGTAACAGCACCCCCCACAAAGGTTTTTTTATTTATTTATTACCGGTTCTTATATAGCTCTGTCAATTTACACAGCACTTTACATATATATATTGTACATTCATATCAGTCCCTGCCCTCAAGAAGCTTACAGTCTAAGTTCCTTAACTGGTTGCCGACCGCCGCACGACTATATACTGCGGCAGTCAGCCCCGGCCAGGCAGAGTGACGTAGGGGTACGTCACTCGCCTGTCATTGACTTGTGAGCCAATTGCGGGCGGGCGCGCGCCCGCCCCGGCTCGTTCACTGACAAGTCAGTGCGTGTGACCGGCGGACCCGATCGTCCGCCGGTCACTCACGATCACTCCGGTGAAGGGAGAAAGGCGGACGGCTTATGTAAACAAGCCGCCTGTCATTCTCCCTGGTGTAAAAATGAAGATCAGACGGTTCTACTATGTAGGACCATTGATCTCTGTTTTTACACCAATAGCCATGTCCCTTTACAGTTAGAAACACGCCCCTAGGACACACTTAACCCCTCCCTCTCCAATACAGTTAACCCCTTCCCTGCCAGTGTCATTTTTGCAGTAACAGTGCATATGTATAGCACTGATTACTGCAGTAATGTCACTGGTACCCCCAAAAGTGTCAAAAATGTCAGTCAAGGGTCCGATCTGTCCGCCGCAATGTCGCAGTACTGCAAAAAAATCGCAGATCGCCGCCATTACGCGTTAAAAAAAAAAAAAACACCAAAAATGACAAAAATCTTTCCCTTTGTTAGTAAACGCGATAACTTTTGCGCAAACCAATCAAAATATGCTTTTTGCGATTTTTTTTTTACCAAACATATGTAGCATAAAACAAATTGGCCGAAAATGTTAAAAAATTTTGATTTTTACATTTTTTTGGGGGGGAATTTCATATAAAAAAATGTGAAAAATATTGTTATTTTTGCAAAATTTACGCTCTTTTTTTGTTTATAGCGCATGATCAAAAAATCGCACAGGTGATCAAATACCACCAAAAGAAAGCTCTGTTTGTGGGAAAAAAAAGGACGTCAAATTTGTTTAGGTACAGCGTCGCACGACTGCGCAATTGTCCGTTAAAGTCACGCAGTAAAAAATCGCAAAAAACCCCCCGTCTTTTAGCAGCCAAATCCTCCGGGGCTTAAGTTCTTAAAGTGATTTGTAAGTCTTGTATTTTTTCCTAAAAAAATAATAATCATATTATGCTTACCTGCTCTGTTGCAGAGGATTTGCAGAGAGCAGCCTGGATCCTCCTCTTCTCAGGTCCCTCTTCTGTGATCCTGGCCGCAGCTTGCTTTGGGAGTCACAGCTCCCTGTGTCCATTCAGACACAGAGACCCAATCTCGCCCCCTTTGCTCCCTGATTGGCTAGCTGATTTTAATTGACAGCAGCGGGAGCCAATGGTGCCACTGCTGTGTCTCAGCCAATCAGGAAGGATAATCTCGGTCAGCTGAGACACTCATGGACATTCCTGGACAGAGAGTGACCTCAGGTAAGTATTTGGGGGGCTGAGGGTAGTATACTGCACACAGAAGGCTTTTTATCTTAATGCATTTGGATAAAAAACCTTCTGGCTTTACAACTCCTTTACCTGACATACAAATAGTAGGGCCAACTTAGACAGGAGCCAATTAACCTACCAGCATGCCTTTGGAGTGTGGGAGGAAACTGGGGGAACCAATGCAGGCACAGGGAGAACATGCAAACTCCAGGCAGGTAGTACCATGGTTGGGATTCAAACCGACAACCCTAGTGCTGATAGATGGAAGTGCTAACCCCTTAGGCACTGTGCTGCCTAAATAATTTAATTTTGTGGCTGCAGGATTTATGCTGCACAATGCAGTTTAGTTTGGCGTAATTATAAAAGTTGCACCTGCCGTACTTTTTGCACATTCTTGCACATTGAATTTTATTCGGCTGTTAAAACCTTGATGTGCTAGAATGGGCAAAAACAGGAACGCACCCTTAATGGTCCAAACCAGGTCTTAATGTGCAAAAAAAAACTAGGGTTACTTATGCGCTTCTAATTCTTTTATACTCTAAAGTAGGGGTACACACTATGAGAAATTCAGAAGAAAAAGAGGAACGAGTACCAATCTTTCAATTTTAGTATAGTACACAACTTTCGAAATTTGATTCACACTTTCCAAACTAAAATTTCCTAAGGGACAAATTAAAAAAATGTTCTTGTACGTGAACAGAACCAACGATTTTCATTTAATGTGTACTGTTTTCTTACAAGGAAAATCAGATATGAAAGACTTTATTTATTTATTTTTATTTAAGTTTTATTTTATGTTTGCAGCTAAAAAGCGTGAAGATTCTGCAGCATCTGTCCGCTCAGGTAAGTGACGGTTCGGAACTTTGTAAGGCAACATCACACCACTGCCTATTTCATACCTGACAGTTTCTTATGTGTCTTAGGCTCCATTCACATATAGGCATTTTGGATTGTGGGAAGAATTACAGCGATTCTGCCCGTGATCCCGAACCATTGCAAGTCGGGGGATGCCCGTGCGATTCCCGTGACTTGCTATGGCACGCCAAATGCAGCACGATTTTGCTGCGATGGTCGCCCAACATATCGCGGTAAAATCACGCACAGAGAATCGCGAGATGCCTGAAGTACAAGAACTTATTTTGGGCGACAGGCGTCCCGCGATTCTGTTTGCGCAATTTTACCGCGATTCGTCGGGCAGCAATCTTGGCAAAATCACGCCGCGCTTGGAGTGCCATTGCAAGTCACGGGAATCGCATGGGCATCCCGCGACTTGCAATGGAGAATCTGCGTAATTCTGCCCGCTATCCGAAACGTCTATATGTGAATGGAGCCTTACATGTGTTTTTATTCATTCCTATGGAAGGTGCATTTGAATGTAAAACCCACCAATGCAGCAAGCAGTATAACTAAAGGCAAAACTTTTTTTAGTTCTGGATAGAGTGGAGATGGATTAGCACCCCTGTCACTTTTTATTGTTGTCTGTGCCCCCATTAGGGAGATTCATCCTCTCTATTTGTCCTGTTTACCATTATCATTGAAAGTAAAAGAAAATCCCACATTTTGGGTTGTCCCCAGAAAAGTAATAGAGGGAAAATCTTCCAATGGAGACAATAGTTCTTATGGCCTGGGGGCCTTAAGGGGTTCTCTTAAAGCAGAACTTGACCCATAGCAACTTGATAAACAATAATGTTCTTTAGCAAGGAACATACATTCTACAATAATAATTCTGCCACCAAAATTAGGGTGTGCTGTAAATTGCCTCCAGCATTGCTCCTGTTTATTCTTGATGAAGGCCGCCATTTTGCCACCATTTTGCTGAAGCCCAGCGCCCCTGAACAGCAGTAAATCAGTGGAACTAAACCCATCAATTTAACGGTGTCAGAAAATTGTTTCATTTCTGGAATGCCAGGATTGCTTACTGTCACATTTGCTTCAACCGTAACCAAACTTTCAAACCATGAAATGGCTGGTGTCATATTTGACTACATGGGCAGCACCATGGCAGTTGCAGATCAAACAGAAGCAGCTTTCTTGGCTGTAATGGATAGGAAGATTTGATTCTAATTTAAGGCTGGGTTCACACGGGTGCAAATTTTTCCCAGCATCCAATTTGCATGTCAGGAGAGTGTGACCGGCTCTCAATGGACAGCTGGGGAGCGATTTGCAGGAATTTCGTGTGCATCTTCTGGTCCATTTCAGGTCTGAATCCAGCCAAAAATTCGGACCGAATTCGGACCTGAAACAGTGAACGGGACGCACCGGACCTTCTGCTGTGAGCCACTCCACAACCCAGTGTGAACCCAGCTCAAGGCTGTCAGCAGATCGGCCTCTACAAGCTCGACAGTGCCTAAAAGTGCCTATAATGGAGAGCAACTGAGCATGTGCAGAGCAGGGTGAGATAGTGTATAAATGGATTTTAAACAATATAGGCACTTATTTTTAATGTTTTACACAGATATACGTGCAAAAGGGGCCAGCCTGAAGTGATCTAGCAATTTTCTGAATAAAGTTCCACTTTAATTTGCAGGGATTTCCTTTCACTTCCTGTTTGGCTATGGGACAGGAAGTGAAGGAAAATCTCCCCAATAGAACAAAGAATGGAACAAAGATGGCAAATATAAACCTTTACAGGAGTTATAATTAGGGATCGACTGATTATTGGCAAAGCCGATATATCGAGGTCCGATATGCACTTTCCCCGATATATCAGAATCGGCCCCGGAGGTTACCGATTTTGCAGATATTTTGGGAAAGTGCTTGTACCGGAGTGACGCCTGCAGCTAGAGGCATCCCCCTGGTACCGGCGTCCATAGCTGAGGGTCAGCTGTCTTGTAATGACAACTGATGCGGCCGAGAAGCCGTTCGACTGTCATTACAAGGAGTGTAAGGGGACATCCCCCCCCCCCTCCCGCGGCTCGCCCGGGTCTCCCGTCCCACTGGGAGACCCGGGCAACCAGACTGCATGGCTGCCGAAGACCCGATCAAAGCCGCATTTGGCTCTGATCGGGTCTCCATGCAAAAACCCGGAAGTGATGTCATGACATCACTTCCGGGTACTCGGCGCCAGATTAAAAAAAATTACTTGGCGTTTTGAATGCTTTTAAGTGCAGAGGAGGGGTTTGGGGTCTTTTAGACCCCCAGATCCCTCCACAACTGTACCTGTCAAGAAAAAAAAAATTTAAATATTTTTTTTTTAAATGTACGGAAATATTGGCCGATCCCGATATGCATTGGCCAAAATATCGGTATCGGTATTGGCAACAAAAAACCGATATCGGTCGATCACTAGTTATAATCCTCCCTTACTGTATCCAAAATGAAAAAAAAAAAAAGTTTTGCTTGTAGTTCTACTTTAATTCACAGCACTAAAACCCAGTTGTGTGATTGTAAGAGAGAAAGTATACAAGGAGCTGTGATATCAAAGAATCATCCAGATTCCATTTTTAGTAGACAGAACTCTGCAGGATTGGAAGAGATGAGCGCACACAACACATCGTCTCTGCTTTCTGCACCGCTCAGTGTGAATGTTGGGTGATTCTGAAACTTGGCAGGGTGAGCTGCACTATAGACAGAACAAAGACAATTATTCTTAGGAGGAAAATCTGCAAAAGTCATTGGGGAAGTCGGTTTTCAGGAGTTTGTCAGATTTAATCAAAATGGAATTGCAATTGTTTAGTTTAGGGCTCTGATTATATACGGGTATCATTGCTCAGTAATGGGCGTTTGTCCCGGGCCGCAATATCCTTTTAGAGCCGGTTCACACTGAGGCGATCTGACTTGCCGGGGCGACCTGTGAGGTCGCGGTGCACAGCGCGCACCGCGACCTCGGAGCGGCATGCACGGACTTCATATCATTGAAGTCAATGCAGGTCGCTCCAGGTCGCCCCAAAGTAGTACAGGACCCTTTTTCTAAGTCAGAGCGACTTGTGTCGTTCCTATTAGAACGGGTCCTGTGCTAATCTATGGCAGGTGACCCACGGCGACTTGTCAGGCAACCAAGTCGCCTGACAAGTCGCCCCAGTGTGAACCGGCTCTTAGCTTCAGAAGTATCTCTGTACCTTCTGTGCAATAAAAATAAACAGCTCAGCTTGGTGGTACCCAATGTGGGAAAAAAAGAACAATACAAAGAATCAACGTAGATATAAAAAGCAATTGTCATAAAAAAAAAATAGCATTGCTGTCCATAGCAGTAAAAGTGGTTGTAAACCACAGCATATCCCTCTATAGTGTGTACTTGTCTCAATTAGGAGCCCTATGGGGTTGATTTTCTAAAGGCAAATAGACTGTTCACTTTGCAAAGTGCAGTTGCTCCAGAGCTTAGTAAATAAGCAGAAACCCTTCTGAATTCCATCATCCAATCATGTGAAAATTGCAGACTCTCCTAGTTTCCTCCACCAGCATATACCCATTTTCAGCCTCATTCAACCACTTATGACAGTCGGCGGCTCTACACAGTACCTTGGCTTTCCAGGCACACAAATATGCCTGATTTTACAATGAACAAGGCCTCATGGCTATGATTAAAGCGGTAGTAAAAAAAAAACCCTGCAAGACTAAGACATAATGAGCTAGTGTGCATCGCATACTAGCTCATTATGAAATACTTACCTTAAAACAAGCCCAACACGGACCCCCGGTCACCGCTGTGGGAGCGGACATCATCCCTTGGCGTCTCTTCCGGGTTCGGCGGCTCCGGCGCTGTGACGTCACTCCAGCGCATGCGCGCAGGGGATTACCTTTCCGGCAAGGAACTCTGAAGGTCCGCCGGACCTTCAGAGCGCATGCGCCGATAGCGTCAGCGGCTGCATGCAGTGCAAATATCTCCTAAACCGTGCAGGTTTAGGAGATATTAATTGTACCTACAGGAAAGCCTTATTATAGGCTCACCTGTAGGTAAAAGTCACAAAAATCGGTATACTACCGCTTTAAGGCTTTTTGCCTAAATGCGTAAGCCACTGCATTTTGTACCCTCCACCCGATGTAATAAAGTGACGATTTTCGGAAGGACAAGTTGATGGCTCTCTACCTTATACTTCCATGTTTTATTAGTGTTGGGAAGACACTCTGAGCAAGAGCACCAACAGTCATCCTCTGGGGGGGGGTGAATCTGTCTAGGCGTTGCACTTTTCTTCTCAAGACCTCATAAGACGCCAAGGGTTTTTAGGTTGTCAGTAGGAAGAAGTGTTGTCCTGCTTTGTGAGTGTGCCTAAGCACTCCTGTGCCTCCAGCCTCATAGCTTTATATCTGCATTGTGAGATTGATGGCCCTTGTCTAATGAGATTTGGAGTAAAAGGTGTAGAAATCACAACTGTGCTGATCACTGTTTCACAGATCACTGATGTTTTCCTTGCTGGAGGGTCTAACATGGGGAAGCAAAGCCCCCGCCTCTACCAAGGTGGCTGCTTCCATACAGAGACACAGTGCAGAACAAGGCATGGTCAGTAATGGGGAAGAATCGGATTTAGGGAGCTCACCAGCAATACTGGTGATTTGTTCTCTCTGCCAGACTAAGGCCCCGTTCATACTGGGGCGATCCGACTTCCCCAGACGACCTCCGAGGTCGCGGTGAGAGCAGCGCGCCGCGACCTCGGAGCGGCCGGCACGGACTTCATAACATTGAAGTCTATGACGGTCGCTTCGGGTCGCCCCAAAGAAGCTCCGGACCCTTTTTCTAAGTCGGAGCGACTTCTGTCGCTCCTATTAGAACGGGTCCGCAGCTTCCCTATAGAAGGCGACCTGTGAGGCGACCAGGCATATTTGTTTGTTTCTTTATAAATATTTGGGTCAATAAATCAATTCCTTTTATTTGTTTTCAACCGTGAATTTTGCTGGCCGGAGCCATCCTTGGACTTCACACTAGCAGTTAGGCTGCATTCACATGTCAGCGTATGGATTGCGGACAGAATCGCAGCGATTCCGCCCGCAATCCGGAAATCATTGCAAATCGCGGGACGCCTGTGCGTTGCCCGTGATTTGCAATAGCACCCCAAACACTGAGCGATGTTGCCGCGATTTCCGCCTACAGAATTGCGGTAACATCGCGCAAAAAAAAACGCAGGACGCATTACGCTCCAAAGAAGCTCTTGTACTTTTTTGGGCGTAACGCGTCCCGCGATTTTTTTTGCGCGATGTTACCGCGATTCGGCAGGCGAAAATCGCGGCAACATCGCTCAGCGTTTGGGGTGCTATTGCAAATCACGGGCAACGCACAGGCGTCCCGCAATTTGCAATGTTTTCCGGATCGCGGGCGGAATCGCAGCGATTCTGCCCACAATCCATACGCTGACATGTGAATGCAGCCTTAGTGTGCTGTGGCATAGGAGTCCTCAGGAATAGGGGCAGTTTGAAAAAGGGGGAATACTTAGGCCAGATTCACACTATGACATGCAACGCCAGGTGCTGTGAATATTCATCTTTTTGCGTGTTGTTGCGCTAAATGTATAGGACAACCTGTTAATTCCAACACACGAAAAATATGCTTCTTTATGTGGCACAAGTTTTTATGCATTTCATAAATGCATGCAAAATCTTGCAAAACACTATAGTATAAATGCATCATTACTAATAGGATAACAAGGAATCGCTGGTTCTGTTAATGTGCCGCTTTTTACATAAGAAAACACTAAAGTCATCTGAATCACATTCTTCAAAGACAACAAACAGAAAAGAGAGGGCGCCACCATCTAAGTGCAGCTTTTTTTATAATTCAAAACAATGGCATAAAAGCAGGTATGCCCTCACTGCATTATGTGGGGAGTAAGCATGTATAATAGACATCATTCCTCTGTTCAGCAGAGCTTGTCAAGGAAATAGCTGGTAACTGCAGAGTTTGCCAGGGAAGAGCCCACACATCATCAGTCTGTGATGTCACCCGCCGAGCCAAGTCCGGAACATCCAGCCACTTCACCGCACAGTTTATGTTCCAGCATGGTTCAACCTACTGCCATCTGTCACCCAGCAGCTTACTGGCATAACTCTGCAGATACCAGTCCCTTCCCTGGCGAACTCTGCTGTCACTGGCTGCTTCCTTGACAAACTTTGCTGAACGGAGGGATGATGTCTATTATACATAGTTACATAGTAGTTGAGGTTGAATAAAGACATCAGTCCATCCAGTTCAACCTATACAGGTGTGTGTGTGTCAGTGGCCTGATCATTTCCCATAACCCTCAATGTTGTGATCTGTGAGATTGCGATCCAAGAGTCTATTAAAAGTAGCCATACTCCCCGCATCTACCACCAATTGTGGAAGAGAGTTCCACATTCTCACTTCCCTTACAATGAAGAACCCCTTACGCAGCTTAAGGTTAAACCGCCTCACCTCTAATCTCATTGTGTGACCACGTGTCTTCTTACACTGCTTGAGACTAAATAGTTTTTTTCATATGCTCAGATCACCGTTGAGGTATTTGTAAATCGCTATCATGTCCCCTCTCAGGCGTCTCCTCTCCAAGGAGAATAAATTAGGCGCTTGTAATCGCTCCCAACATGTTACATTAGTTGAGGTTGAATAAAGACAATAATCCATCCAGTTCAACCTGTATAGGTGTGTGTGAATGTATTCATTTCCCATACCCCTGAATGTTTTGATCCTTGAGATGTACGTCCAAGAGTCTTTTAAAAGTAGCCATACTCCCCGCAGTTACTACCATGTGTGGCAGAGAATTCCACAGTCTTGTAGCCCTCACTGTAAAGAACCCCCTGCGTAGCCTGAGGTTAAATCTCTTCTCCTCTAAATTCATTGTATGGCCTCGTGTCCTCATGCATTCCTTGCGACTGAATAGCTTTTTTTTCTATGCTGAGATCACCATTGAGGCATTTGTTGACTCCCCACATACTGCAGTGAGGGCATACGTTTTTACAATATTGTTTTTACTAATGAAAAGCTGCACTTAGATGGTGGCGCCCTCTCTTTTCTGATTGTTGTCTGTGCACTAGAGTTTCTCAAGCCTCGGGTTAAGAGGAGCTGCAACCATCCTCCAGTGCCTGAACTGTTTACATCCACTTTTTTTTTAGGAATTTTTAGAACTTCTTACCCCCAAGGGTTTTTATTTAATCTCTTCTTATTCATCCGCACTCAGTCTTTGCGCCATAGTGGTTTATTAGTGTGCTTTACAGTAAATTCATTAAAGACACCAGTGTGTAAACGCATGAAGCATTTATAGCAGTGTATTTTATTACATAGACACACATTTGTGTACACTCACCCTACTGTCACCCCGCAGTGTCACACATCAGACAGAATTCCCGTGTAGGAAATGACACAGATTTCATTGTGCCGCGTACTAGATGAACCTTCTCACTCTCCCACATTGCCTGGAGCTACCGCCATCAAAAGAGATGCATTGTATCACACATCGTGTGTAGGGAAGACAAAATGACTTCTTTTATCCCTGACCCCATCCAGACTTCTGACACCGATGATGGCTTGTTTTGTATACATGGAGGCCAGATATAAGAACAAGTAGATCACTTTACATAGCGCCGCTTCCAGCAAAGAGTTTGAAGACTTTATTAAACGTATTTAAGTATATCCAATGCACAGTGCTTGAAAGGGTCTCTTTGCAGCAATAAATGTTAATGACTTAAAGTGTACCTGTCACAAATCTGGTATAAAATGGGGAGGAATTCAAAATCAGAGAATAATAACATATTAGGGGGATCGGCTGTTCAGAAATGTGGGCTATTGAAATGACCTATCCCATCCCTTCCTGTAAAGATGATTGTGGTCCCATCTCCTTCTACTTTTCAATCCTTCACATTGGTCCTTAGGCTCCATGCACACTAGCATTTTTTTTCCCTGCTGCTACAAGCAATATAGTGTTATCCTATGTGTCAGTGCACACTACTTTAACCACTTCTGGACCGGAAGATTTTCCCCCTTAATACGGAGTTCCAGCCACGGGTGTGAAATTTAGCTAAAAATACCCCCGGGACAGTCAGGGCTAGTACATTCCACAATGGATAGACTCTGAACTGTCCCGGGTCGCACTTACCTTTTAGAAGAAATACTTACCTTGAAAATTTCTTCTCCAGCGCTGCCATCTCAGGTGTGGGCAGCTGAGGCCAGCGCGTCCTCTTCTACCTCCTCGTCCTCTTCTCCCAGAATGCGCCTGCACCGGCCCCGCTCGTCAGTTTCCCGGCGCAGGCGCGTCATCCCTGCACAGCATCTGGGCATGCTCGGAAGCTGTTTAGCAGGGAATGACGCGCCTGCACCGGAACTGACGTTGGGGCCGGTGCCGGCTCATTGATTCCTGGGAGTGATGACGTTCAGCTCCCAGGAATCAATGCAAAGAGGAAGTGACGGCGCGGGCCGTGGCCGCAGAGGGCGGAAGTGGAAGAAAGGTGAGTATATTTTTCAACAAGGTAAGTAAACAAAAAAAAATCGTAACTATCCATCTCTTTTTCAGGTGACCAAGAGCAAGCGGATGGCCCAAAATCGATTATGTCGATTTTGTGGCCGGTGTTCCGTGAAAATTACCTACCCGTGAGAAAAACCTACCCTCGTCACTTCCGGTGCACCCTCAGTGTCTGTAAAGCGGCGGTTACATTAAAACAGCTGTACTACAATATGAATCATCTCCGCTCCTTCCCCTGACACTTCACTGATGTCGGCTACTAAATATAAAAGCGCCGGCGGGTGCATGAAAAGATAAATAACAGAGCCGCCAGCCGCTTTTATATTTAATAGCCAAGATCAGGGTAGTCACAGGGGAAGAAGCGGCGATGACTCATATTGTAGTACAGCTGTTTTAATGTCACCGCCGCGTGGGTAGGTTTTTTTCACGGACACCCTAATACTTTCATACTACTGCGCATGCCCAGTAGTCAGCTCCTTCTCTTTTTCATTAGGTCTCCGGGCCTCTGAGCATGCGCACTGCTGCGCTGCTCAGCTGTTCCTGCCCGGAAATGACGAGGGTAGGTTTTTCTCACGGGGTAGGTAATTCTCACGTTACACCGGAACTCCGCTTTAATGACCAGGCCATTTTTTGCAATTCAGCACTGCGTTACTTTAACTGAGAATTGCGCGGTTGTTTGACACTGTACTTTAAATAAAATTGATGTCCTTTTTTTCCCACAAATAGAGATTTCTTTTGGTGGGTTTTGATCACCTGTACGATTTTTCTTTTTTGCACTTTAAAAAAAAAAAAGTGACACTTCTGAAAAAATAATAACTATATTTTTCACATTTCCCAATAAAAAAAAAAATGTAAAAATCTAATGTTTTCATCATTTTAGGCCAATTTGTATTTTGCCACATATTTTTTGGGGAAAAAAATCCCAATAAGCGTATTTTGATTGGTTTGCTCAAAAGTTTTCGTCTCTACTAACTAGGGGAAAGATTTATGTCATTTTTATTTATTTTTTACTAGTAATGGCGGTGATCTGCCATTTTTAGCAAGACTGCGACATTGCGCAGCAGACAGATCGGACCCCTAACTGACATTTTTGACACTTTTGGGGGTACCCATATGTCGGTTCGTGAAGCTGAGCCAGCCTGCCGCAGTATATCTGTGGCGGGCAGTCGGCAAGTGGTTAAGCTATTAGCATTTTTTGAGCTTCAGCATCTAGAAGCAAAAAAATGTTTTCCTGACAGACTCCATGGCAGCCTACGTGTGGGTTAGTCCCGCCTCCTCCTACCTCATAGGACCCCACTCCCATAAATTTCACTCTGCCCCAGAGACCATGTTCCTTTTTTGTCCTCCTCCTGTTGGATGGATATCAAGTCTTACCTCATGAAGATTTCCGATCTATTTCCTGGTGATTTACACGATCGATTCCAGGCTGAATTCCTGAAGAGTCCAGTACGCCCTAGCTACTAGCGGGGTAGGACACGGGTGTGCAATCCCATGCATTGGAGAAGCATAAAGCCTGGCCACTGGCGGGCAAGCTGAATACGGCCAATCGTCCTAGCTACTAGCGGGAGGCCCATTAATACACCCCGAATCGATGCACTGGAGGTTTTCGTGTCCCAGGTCAGACCGTGGTTCGGAGCGTGCTTGGTAACGTATGGCAGCCATTTCCTCTAGTGAGGCAATTTTTCAGAGGAGCTTCTAGGCTCAGACCACAAAGGAAGCCCAGATTCCCTAAGTGGGATCTTCCACTTGTTCTGGATTTCTTTGCAGATCTCAGAAAAGATAACCTGGTTCAACTCTCCATCAAAGAATTGTCTGTTGGCTATTATACAAAGAATTGGCTATTATAGTAGCGTTTCTGGTGGCAGTCGCTTCAGCAAAAAGGGTCTCTGAGCTAGGAGCTTTGGGATGCAAAGAACCCTTTTTGTCGTTTTTTTTTCCCGGATTGGGTGGTTCTGATTCCCATGTTGGATTTGCATCCAAAAGTATCCTCTATTTTTCATGAAATAAGGAAATTGTCTTGCCAACATTCAAATCCTCTGACTCTGCGACTCATCCACTGGATGTAGGGCAAATTCTGAAACTATATCTGGAAGCCACATCTCATTTCCGCCATTCGGGTTATTTGTTTGTCCTGTTCTATGGGAAGAATAAAGGCTTGCGTGCTTCGTCTAGAACGATCGCATCTTGGATTGTCCAGTCCATTCAATGGGCATATAGAGCTAAAGGTTGGCTCCCCCGGAGGCGGTGACAGCGCATTCTACAAGAGGAATGTCGACTTCTTGGGCAGCGTTTCGTCATGTGGCTCCCGAAGTTGTATGCAAAGTGGCCTCATGGTCCTCAATTCACACTTTCATGGCTCATTATTGTGTCGAGCCAGCTTCTTTATCATCTGTTGATTATGGTTTGCGGATACTATCAGTTGATGGTGCAAATTAAATTTCTTTTGAACAGCAGATTGCCCACCCTGGTGTGTTTGGCTAGTTATTTCCCACACGTAGGCTGCCATGGAGTCTGTCAGGAAAACGGAAAATTTATATCAAATACTTACCGTAATTTTCCTTTCCTGATGGACTCCATGGCAGCCGGAGTCCCCACCCATCTGCCGGAGGAGGCTATTTTATGGAACATGGTCTCTGGGGCAGAGTGAAATTTATGGGAGTGGGGTCCTATGAGGTAGGAGGAGGCGGGACTAACCCACACGTAGACTGCCATGGAGTCCATCAGGAAAGGAAAATTACGGTAAGTATTTGATATAAATTTTCAGTTTTTGTAAGGTTTTGGAGCATTTTTTTCCAGCAGAAAAAAAATGCTGAATGCTCCTAACTGCTTCTAAATGCTACTAACAGGTTTTGTTGAGCTTTTCTTTTTTTCTTCATGTACTGCAAAAACGCTCATAAAATGTTATGACCAGATGATAATAGAAGAAAGAAATCCTAAAAAAGGAAACTAACAGAGCCACCATATCTAAGAATTGGTAAGCTGCAATATAATAAATGCTATGTCATAGTAAATATATATATATATATATACAGTGGGTACGGAAAGTATTCAGACCCCCTTAAATTTTTCACTCTTTGTTATATTGCAGCCATTTGCTAAAATCATTTAAGTTCATTCTTCTTCCTCATGAATGTACACATAGCACCCCATACTGACAGAAAAACACAGAATTGTTGACATTGTTGCAGATTTATTAAAAAAGAAAAACTGAAATATCACATGGTCCTAAGTATTCAGACCCTCTGCTGTGACACTCATTTATTTAACTCAGGTGCTTTCCATTTCTTCTGATCATCCTTGAGATGGTTCTACACCTTCATTTGAGTCCAGCTGTGTTTGATTATACTGATTGGACTTGATTAGGAAAGCCACACACCTGTCTATATAAGACCTTCCAGATCACAATGCATGTCAGAGCAAATGAGAATCATGAGGTCAAAGGAACTGCCTGAAGAGCTCAGAGACAGAATTGTGGCAAGGCACAGATCTGGCCAAGGTTACAAAAAGATTTCTGCTGCACTTAAGGTTCCTAAGAGCACAGTGGCCTCCATAATCCTCAAAGGAAAGACGTTTGGGATGACCAGAACCCTTCCTAGAGCTGGCCGTCCGGCCAAACTGAGCTATCGGGGGAGAAGAGCCTTGGTGAGAGAGGTAAAGAAGAACCCAAAAATCACTGTGGCTGAGCTCCAGAGATGCAGTCAGGAGATGGGAGAAAGTTGTAGAAAGTCAACCATCACTGCAGCCCTCCACCAGTCGGGGCTTTATGGCAGAGTGGCCCGACGGAAGCCTCTCCTCAGTGTAAGACACATGAAAGCCGGCATGGAGTTTGCTAAAAAAACACCTGAAGGACTCCAAGATGGTGAGAAATAAGATTCTCTGGTCTGATGAGACCAAAATAGAACTTTTTGGCCCTAATTCTAAGCGGTATGTGTGGAGAAAACCAGGCACTGCTCATCACCTGTCCAATACAGTCCCAACAGTGAAGCATGGTGGTGGCAGCATCATGCTGTGGGGGTGTTTTTCAGCTGCAGGGACAGGACGACTGGTTGCAATCGAGGGAAAGATGAATGCGGCCAAGTACAGGGATATCCTGGACAAAAACCTTCTCCAGAGTGCTCTGGACCTCAGACTGGGCCGAAGGTTTACCTTCCAACAAGACAATGACCCTAAGCACACAGCTAAAATAACGAAGGAGTGGCTTCACAACAACTCCGTGACTGTTCTTGAATTGCCCAGCCAGAGCCCTGACTTAAACCCAATTGAGCATCTCTGGAGAGACCTAAAAATGGCTGTCCACCAACGTTTACCATCCAACCTGACAGAACTGGAGAGGATCTGCAAGGAGGAATGGCAGAGGATCCCCAAATCCAGGTGTGAAAGACTTGTTGCATCTTTCCCAAAAAGACTCCTGGCTGTATTAGATCAAAAGGGGGCTTCTACTAAATACTGAGCAAAGGGTCTGAATACTTAGGACCATGTGATATTTCAGTTTTTCTTTTTTAATAAATCTTCAACAATGTCAACAATTCTGTGTTTTTCTGTCAGTATGGGGTGCTATGTGTACATTCATGAGGAAGAAGAATGAACCTAAATGATTTTAGCAAATGGCTGCAATATAACAAAGAGTGAAAAATTTAAGGGGGTCTGAATACTTTCCGTACCCACTGTATATACATATACACACACACACACTATATTACCAAAAGTATTGGGACGCCTACCTTTACATGCACATGAAACTCTAATGGTATCCCAGTCTTAAGCCTCGTACACACGCAACGATTATCGGCCAACCAATCGGCCGTCTTTTGTCCAGTGTTGTTGTGTTGGTTGAAATGTGCTCTAGACTGCACACAAATTTTCTCGGCCAACAAAAACCAACTTCAGAAGTGATGTCATGTTCTGGTTAACTTTCCGTGGGTTTTTTCTTCTCTGAGCATGCCCAGTCTTGCTCATCTGAATTTTGTCTGCCGAAATCTGTACTGACTGACGGAAAATCGGCCGTTCTGTTGACGGCCAACAAAAATTTTATAGCCTGCACACCAGATTTTGTTTGGCCGAAAAGTCGGAGTCGGTTGTAGGAAGCATCATACTAACAAGCCGACAATCGGCCGATCGGACGTTGGCCGAAAATTCACGGCCAACAATCGTTGCGTGTGTACGAGGCATTAGTCTGTAGGGTTCAATATTGAGTTGGCCCACCCTTTGCAGTTTTGTACGTATGGTTCCCCACAAAATCCATACCAGTCTCAAAGGGCCTGGTATTGATTTTGGGGGGGTGGGACCCACTGCATTTTTTTAGGGCAGTGGTTCTCAGCTCCTATCCTCGGGACCCACTAACAGGCCAGATTTTAAGTATTACTTCGGGGAGATGCAGACTAGAATACTGCAATCACTTAGCAGCAAATTATATCACCTGGGATGTATTTCAGTTATCTTGCAAACCTGGCCAGTTAGTAGGTCCTGAGGAACGGAGTTGAGAACCACTGTTTTAGGGTATTTTACCTTTCTAACATTGCATACACTTGGTTTGAGAGCACAAGTCGCATGCCACAAGTCGGATCACTTAAAATGAAGATTCAACTTGGATGTGACTTCCATTCAAGTCAGTGGGCTGAAATCGTGCCCAAGTCAGACCAAAGTAGTGCAGGAACCTTTTTCACAAGTCGGACTGACACAAGTCGGACCAGTTAAGATGGCTTTCATATCTTGAGACTTGTGCTCTTGAAGTTGAACGCATGTCAGACCAGCATGAACCGGTCCTGAGTGGGGCTTCTCAATTACAGAGCATGATTAGGAACACCCCTTGGTGAAATGGATGAAGGCTTTCCAGATGGTGATCAGCTGGAAACTTGAATAGAACCTCCTAGAACCTGACAAAGTCCTGTATGGATCATAGTCTTCTACCAGGCTTTGATCCGGTGTAAGGGCAGAAGGCGACCCGTCACAGAGCTGCGGCAGAGCTTTGATATCAAATACATAAGCTGATTGTTTGCACAATGCTGCACTTTGTATTGCATGGCTGAATAAACACACAATTCGCACACATGAAATCTTGTAGGATATAAAAGCCCAACCAAATGGCCTCCTCCTTTTCCCTTTTCATCGTTCACTGACCTCCAGAATAAGATTTGCTGGGGTCGGAACATCCTTCATCTTATTTTCAGCCCGCATTTCCTTCCTCCAATATACTATGTTTACCGGTGATAACCACATTCCGGAGCTGGAAGGCCAGGCCTATAATCACATGCCTGTCACCATTCCTGAATGTTTCTTTTCTATTTATTCACAAAATCTGAAGTGGTTTACCATAAAGGACACAAAAGGTTTGCTTAGATTAGAAAGACGTATTTTAAATAGTCAGACTGACACAAAAAGTGATATTTTAGATATGGGTGGAAGCTGGTGGAGTAAATAGCTCACCAGCTTTAGTTTATAGTCTCCAAATGCTCCAGTTTTTAGCTCTTGTCGCCTTTACCGTGGGGTCTCTCTCCTTGCATTTAAAGTGGTTGTGAACCTCTGACATGAAATATGAACAAGGCATATCTCTCTATAGTGTTTACTTGTCTCAATCCAGACCACTAATGCCTCGCACACACTCAACGATTGTTGGCCGGGAATTTTCGGCCAACGTCCGATCGGCCGATTTTAGACTTGTTCGTATGATGCTTTCGACAACCGACTGCGACTTTTCGGCCGAATAAAATCTGGTGTGCATGCTATAAAATTTTTGTTGGCCATCACCACAACGGCCGATTTTTCGTCAGTCAGTACAGATTTCGGCAGACAAAAATCTGATGAGCAAGACTGGGCATGCTCAGAGAATAAAAAACACACGGAAAGTAAACCATCACATGACATCACTTCTGAAGTTGGTTTTTGTTGGCCAACAAAAGTCCAGTGCAGTCTAGAGCACATTTCAACCAACACAACAACACTGGACAAAAGACGGCCGATCGGTCGGCCGATAATCGTTGCGTGTGTACGAGGCTTAAAGCCCTGTACACACGTACCGATCGTCGGCGAACGATCGGCCATCTTTTATCCCCGGGCTGTCGGTGTCTGTTGAAAAGTGCAAAGACAGCACAAGAATTTTGTCCGCCGACTACAGCCGACTGCAGAAGTGATGTCATGTAATGGTTAACTTTCCCTGTGTTTTTTCTTTTCTGAGCATGCCCAGTCTTGCAAATCTGCGGTCTGTCGGCCGAATTCTGTACTGCCTGGCGAACAATCGGCCGCTCTGGTATCGGCATACAAAAATTTTAATGCTTGAATGACAGATTCTTGTTGGCAGAATGTGCGCTGACGGCTGTCGGAGGCATCATACTAACAAGCGTACAATCGGCAGATCGGTCGTCGGCTGACGCTTGTCTGCCGACGATCGGTACGTGTGTACGGGCCTTAAGTTTCATTTCTGTCTGCTGCTTCGTTCTATCTGCATTAGTCACTTCTGAAAAGTTTTCCTGACACCAAGAGAAAAAAGAGTTGGGAGGAAGCTTCCGCACAGCCTGTGGTTGACGGCCTCAGGTCTGTCCCTGTGTCCTGTGTGAAGGGGTGTGTCCCTTCCCTCCAATCAGCTCTCAAAGAGCTCTACGTGTGACTTCAGCTCCCGCCCCTGTTTTCTGGAAGCTCAGACAAGCTGAATAAATTCTGGACTTTGAATGGCTGCAGAGAATAAATGGTTGCAGATAAACAGGTACAACTCATGCCGGAGGCTGGCCATTTCACTGGCTATGTATAAGGGTTTACAACTACTATTTTTTACTAGTAATGGTGGCGATCTGCAATTTTTAGCGGGACTGCGACATTGCGGCAGACAGATTGGACACCTAACTGACACTTTTGAGGGGACCAGTGACATTATTAGAGTAATCAGTGCTAAAAATATGCACTGTTACTGTACTAATGACCCTGGCAGGGAAGGGGTTAACACCAGGGGCGATCAAAGGGTTAAATGTGTGCCTAGGGGATGCTTTCTAACTGTGGGGGGATGTACTTACTAGATGAACATAGAGATCTGTGTTCCTAAAAAGCAGGAACACAAGATCTTTGTGTTCATCTGTGACAGAACGTCTGGCTGCCTTGTTTACATAGGCAGACTGCCATTCTGTTTCTATGGGGAGTGATCGCGGGTAGCCGGCGGACATCGTGTCAGCAGGACCTGCTGATTGGCTCCCCCTCTGGCCAATCAGTGCGCATGTGCTGCTGGAGGCAATTGCACGAAACGACGTACAGATACGTAATTTCACCCAATAGAGTCCACCTGCCGCAGTATATGTACTGCTAGCGGCCGGCAAGTGGTTAAAAAATGTTTGCCCGGAGTTCAGCTTTAATTATCTTTTTATTGTAAAATTAAATTGTAAAGAGAGCCAGGCACTGTTTTAGCCTGCAAACTCAGTTGAGCTGCATTTTTGCTGCACGCCAACCCACCCCCTTTAGCTGCAATAGGCAGTGGATGGAAATGTGTACATGCCTCGCCTGTGATGCTGCGCGTCTGCAACCTTATTGACCCAACATGTAGTGGGCGACAAAGCCGCTGAATGCTCCACAGTCAAGTCAATGGGGAGAGCTGCAAACGCCATTACATGCAGTTGCTCCACGTGTGTTACCAAAAATGAGGTGAAAACAGGCAGTGAGGAGGCAATGTATTGCTTCCTCGCTGCATGTCAGTAGCCTCTTAAGCCTGGTCTGAATGTGGATTGGTCTTCAGAGGCAAGGGAGAGTTGGACGCATGTCTGAATGTACCCTAATGGAGAAGAGTGGGAATAAATACAAACCTACATACATCTATGGCTTCAGCATCGATGTGACCCAAACTAAATTTACAGGTGCCTCTCAAGGTTCCACCGGGTCCTCCTTATGTAGCAACCGCTTGGGGTTCAGACAAGAACAGAGCTGGTCCCAGCTCTAAACATCTAATGGAAAGGGGAAAAGTCCTGGAAGTCGCACATCTCTGCAAAACCCCGTGAGAAGGGGTATGACAGCCTCAGCCCGGGCTCCAACCTGTAGCTGTCCCCTGGTGGCTCCAAGCCTGAGAACTTAGCAATCACATGACTTCTGATTGCTCAGTTCTCGGTCCGCTTTGAGCAGGGAGCGGTGACAGTCATTCACCACCTCTCTGCTCTGCCCCTCCAGCGCTCACTGGAGTGCCGGGCAGGAGAGGGAACAAGAGTAGCTGGCTCAGGCACTTAGCCATCTGCTGAGTGGGCATCTGCTGACCAGAAATAAAAATAAAAACACAGTGCCAAATACCAGCGCAAAGAGGTATACAATAATAAATAGTATATAATAAATAAATAATAAATACCACTCATAAATGAATAATATTAAAGTGCAACGTGCAATTCATGTGCAAATAATTTCCTGTGGTATCCCCACTGCGGGGTTATAACTATTTGAATCAGTGGAAAATAGATAAAATAGTGCCAGTCCAATATATAAAGGAAGATAAGCAGTGGTAGTCCAATAAATAGATAAAAACCAAGAAAAATCCAAAGGAGTGCCAAGAGGAAAGTGCCAAATCATGCCATCAATCAAGTGCTGGCCCTCCCCCTTTGGATGTTCAACTTACCGGACTGAGATGACCCCTGAGTTATATAGCCAAAAGGGTCGGTAAAGCTTGTGTCCCGGTAAGGAACTTGATATAGATATCCTTAGGGATAAGGTGTCTGTGGCTCTCGGTATCTCTCAGTACCCCGATGTACATAGGTGGAGAAAAAAAGCTCACAATAGCGTAATTCCGATATAACTTTTAATAGGTATAGATAAAGGATTACACTCACATTTAGTAGTAAAAATTCAGGCAGATACAATTATAAGGCGAGTCTGAAAACCTTCCTGGCCGTGGAGTGCGCTCGGGATGACTCCTGGTCCCGGCGTGCGTTCCACCGTACCGGAAGTGACATGCCGATGACCGTAAACCGGAAGTTGCGCCGACGCGTTTCTACCTCCCCTTTGGCCGTTATCAAAGACGTGTATGCTGATCAGACATCTGGGCAGATCCTGACATTATTGTCGGGATCCTTCCAGAGCCTGGAGTGGCTCTGTGATGTCCCGCTGTCAGCTGATTCTGGGTCACAGAAGTGTAAAAGTAAGTGTGCTCCTGTGACCCATAAGATAAGAATGACCAAAAAAGGTTTAGCCATACTTCTCTTCTAAGTACTTTGTAAGTTGTTAATTGATAAATAAAAGTTATTTATTCTATTACTTTTGAAATTATCCTGACTTTACATAAATGTTCACATCCTTTGCACAGTAGTATAGAGGATGTAAATTTAGACAGCACTTCAATATGCAGGATCCGTGGCTCAGCCCTTGTATTAGAGTATACCGATATTAAAGTGACCCATAAAAAAAGGGTTAAATATAATTTTTTGAAAGAATTAAGAATAAGGGGATTTTAATGGTGCCACAACACAGAAATTATTATAAAAACATTTTTTATTTAGATCAAAAGTTTAAAAAGGTTTGGGGCATACAGTTACTCACCAATGAAACATTTGATAAAAAGTTTTTTTCCTATACACACATGCATACATAGAGATACTTTGTCAATCACAATGCTTGTTTGTTGACATGTTTCGCTTTTCTGCTTCTTCAGGAGCTGTAAAGCATTTGTAACATAGTATATATCGCAATCACTCTAGGAGTCCTAAAGTTGATATAGGAAGGAGGGCCAGCACCTACAGTGGCAATAGATCGTAGGGCGTAACTGCTGTCAGATATTCCTCTCAGATATAGGGAACAAAATACAAAAAGCCCTTCCTTCTGCACCTCCACGAGTTCCCGAGCCAATCCTACAGGCATTCCATTCTACCCCTGCTGTTTGTAACGCTCCTGCGTTTTCTGTATAATGTGGATTTGCAGCTGCAGAAATATTCCACTTCAGTAGTCATGTAGAGAAACGCTGAGATACCAATCCCAACTCCCAAGACTCATCATATGTGGATAGTCTCAATTCAGCATACAAATATACACACTCAATAAGATGTTCCTGGAGTGATCTATGTATATAGTAGTATAGAGGTGATAGGCTGAAGAGACAGGTTAGTAGAGACCTGACAGAGACAGAGTAGAGACGATAGGTGACAGACACTTGAGAGGAATGTTCTTGAGAATGAGATAGTAACAGGTGGGATGCAGATAGGTTAGCAATCATGTATGGTAGTAGATGATAGGATAGCAGATGACATACAGGAGAGACTAACCCAGTGCAAGAGCAGATGATAGTAGGCTCAAGAGCTAGCAATCTAGATAGTGCAGATGTAGTAACAGTCCTTAGTATGCAGAGCTAGACAGTGTAAGCTTTAGTATGAAGGTTATTGAGGATTCCCCTGTGGGGTACTTATCACTAGTAGCAAGTAGCAGAGGAGAGGTTCGGTAAGAGCGGATGATCCGGTAGCAGGATACAAGGATCAGCAGCGAAGTTCCGATAGCGAGGTATGCTTCAAGGCAGGTTATGCGGTGGCACAAGACAAGGTAAGCATCAAGGCACATTGAACGAACACATGTGAGTGAAAGCTGGTGATTTAAATAGCTGTTCAGTCCGGCGCCTCCTGATGATGTCAGCCCTCTTAAAGGGAAACACACCTATATGTTCTTCATCTACCTAGGTAGATGGAACGCACCCGGAAATTATGTGATAGGAAGGCACTGAGAGTGCCAGAATCTTACAGTACCCCCCCCCCCCCATAAGGCCGGCTCCGGAAGGCCTCTAAGGCTAGTTGCCGATATGAGAATCGGATAAGACTGGTTGCCGATATGAGAATCGGAATAGACTGGTTGCCGATATGAGAATCGGATAAGACTGGTTGCCAATGCGAGAATCGGATAAGACTGGTTGCCGATGCGAGAATCGGATAAGACTGGTTGCCGATGTGAAAATCGAAAAAGACTGGTTGCCGATATGAGAATCGGGAAAAAACAAACTGGTTGCCGATATGAGAATCGGAAAAAAAAAACTGGTTGCCAATGTGAGAATCGGATAAGACTGGTTGCCGATGCGAGAATCGGATAAGACTGGTTGCCGATGCGAGAATCGGATCAGGTTGGTAACCGATGTGAGAATCGGATCACTTGTTGCCGATATGAAAATCGGATCAGGTTGGTAACCGATGTGAGAATCGGATCACTTGTTGCCGATATGAGAATCGGATCACTTGTTGCCGATATGAGAATCGGATCAGGTTGGTAACCAATCTGAGAATCGGATAGGACTTGTTGCCGATACGAGAATCGGATCAGGTTGGTAACCGATGTGAGAATCGGATCACTTGTTGCCGATATGAGAATCGGATCAGGTTGGTAACCGATGTGAGAATCGGATCACTTGTTGCCGATATGAGAATCGGATCAGGTTGGTAACCGATGTGAGAATCGGATCACTTGTTGCCGATATGAGAATCGGATCAGGTTGGTAACCGATCTGAGAATCGGATAGGACTTGTTGCCGATACGAGAATCGGATCAGGTTGGTAACCGATCTGAGAATCGGATCAGGTAGGCTGCTATATGAACCCTTCACTAATCGGACGCATAACCATCCGAAGTAGTCATAGCAACCAACGCTTCTTTAAATACCCTTAGATCCTTCCTACGTACCACCGTGCCATTAGAAGCGCGTACGCAGTCAGGTGCAAGAATCTCAATGTTTTCATTGGAAGCTATAAATGTGCTTGCAAAAATAGGAGTATCTATACCAACATCTGCCAATTTCTGGGTGTCCTTTTCTGATATAGAACGGGGACAGGGCTGGCAACAGCCTTGGTAATTTCCAGGCTGTTTTTCAGGGAAGACAGTTCGGATTCGCCTGGCCTCCATTGGGAGAGCCTTAGGCCTATGGGGTCGGGTTGGGCAGGATGTAATGAAATGTCCCCCTTCTCCACAATAAAAACAAAGGCCACAGATTCTCCTGTGATCTTTTTTTTTTTGTAAGGACAACTTAGTATGTACGGCACCAATCTCCATAGGCTCCTCATCCATCTCTGTAGGATCAGGGTTCAAATGAGATGTGTCAGAGTGACAAGGCTGACTGTTTAAGGCAGGCTTGTACCATGACCAGGCAGGATCACCATATTCATTTGGTTTTCTTTTTTCCCTAGGTACCCGGGGTCTGCGGTTACCTGGAGCAGGTTTAGGAGTAGATTTTTGGGAGGGGAGACACTGGGAGTGCATCGCAATTGCAAATGACTCCCAATTGTCTAGGATCTGACTTTTTTCTTGCAGTTTCTGGTATGCCCATGTTTTCATTTTGCCAGAAAGCAAATTAATGGCAGCATGAACTTTAATAAAGTCATTATGATAGGTCCTGGGCTTAAGGATAAATAGGAGCTCACAATCCATCCGCAAAAAAAAAAATAAAAGAGGAACGGGAACCATCAAACCTGTCTGGTAGAAAGACAAGAGGTTCTGGGGGTTGAGCAGCAGTAGGCTGTGTCAGTCTGGCCACCTGCTGCGTCAGAGCCTGATTGTCTTCTTTTAATTCAGTAAGTGCGTGTATTAACGCAGTTACTTGTTGTGTTAACTGTGTCACCTGAGTGGTCATTTCTGCTGAATCCATTTTATCTGGTTCGTTCAATCTGTAACGCTCCTGCGTTTTCTGTATAATGTGGATTTGCAGCTGCAGAAATATTCCACTTCAGTAGTCATGTAGAGAAACGCTGAGATACCAATCCCAACTCCCAAGACTCATCATATGTGGATAGTCTCCATTCAGCATACAAATATACACACTCAATAAGATGTTCCTGGAGTGATCTATGCATATAGTAGTATAGAGGTGATAGGCTGAAGAGACAGGTTGAGTAGAGACGATAGGTGACAGACACTTGAGAGGAATGTTCTTGAGAATGAGATAGTAACAGGTGGGATGCAGATAGGTTAGCAATCATGTATGGTAGTAGATGATAGGATAGCAGATGACATACAGGAGAGACTAACCCAGTGCAAGAGCAGATGATAGTAGGCTCAAGAGCTAGCAATCTGGATAGTGCAGATGTAGTAACAGTCCTTAGTATGCAGAGCTAGACAGTGTAAGCTTTAGTATGAAGGTTATTGAGGATTCCCCTGTGGGGTACTTATCACTAGTAGCAAGTAGCAGAGGAGAGGTTCGGTAAGAGCGGATGATCCGGTAGCAGGATACAAGGATCAGCAGCGAGGTTCCGATAGCGAGGTATGCTTCAAGGCAGGTTATGCGGTGGCACAAGACAAGGTAAGCATCAAGGCACATTGAACGAACACATGTGAGTGAAAGCTGGTGATTTAAATAGCTGTTCAGTCCGGCGCCTCCTGATGATGTCAGCCCTCTTAAAGGGAAACACACCTATATGTGCTTCATCTACCTAGGTAGATGGAACGCACCCGGAAATGATGTGATAGGAAGGCACTGAGAGTGCCAGAATCTTACACTGTTTACAGCAGCAAAGAGCTGCATACCGCTCTTTTGGAAACAGACGCAACCTTCTTCGGTGGCCGTCTGGCTGAAAAAAGTATCCGAAATCAATGAGATGGAAGATCTTGTGGCCACGGAAAGAGGCCTACGGGAAAAAATTCCTTAAATGGTTCTACTGGCACACTTTTTTTCTATTCTGAGGAATATAAAAAGCTACTGAGTTAAGCTCTCCTGATTAGGAATCTTGAGGGTGAATCCCTGGGCCTCACAGAGACAGCGATCTGATAAGTTTCCCCTTCCTCCCCCAATTCCTTCCCCCCCCCCCTTTTTTTTTTTTCCTTCCTTCCTTCAATTTTCTTCTTTTTCCTTGCTATCTCCTTTCTTTTTCTGACCTGCGGGTCAGCTCTTGCCACCTTTCTGTCTATATGACAATTACTGCAAAAACTGGCACACGGGGTGCGGAGACCCTCTAATATTGGGTTCTGCAAGCTACTTGCTTATACTTTTGGCAGTTTCTCTACATAGGTTGATTTATGATGTGCAGATTTCCTCAATGACAATGTATTATTTCTGACTCACTTGAAATGTGGTTTCTGTACTCTGTGTGTTTTCTTTAAAAATAAAGTATTGAAAAAAATAAATGAATAAAAAAGCCCAAAGATGTCCATCCACAACTGGATAGGTTGTTACAAAGATAATAGATTAAAGTAGAGCGGTCAGCAGAGCACACCCAGATGATCAAAGATGTCCCATCAATACAACAGGCATGGAGACATGACAGCACCCTCCGGCTCCAGGCCTGTTGTATTGATGGGACATCTTTGATTATCTGGGTGTGCTCTGCTGACCGCTCTACCTTTTTTTAATTTAAATAAAACATTTTTTTATAATAATTTCTGTGTTGTGGCACCATTAAAATCCCCTTATTCATTATTCTTTCAAAAAATTCTACTTTTCTGGGATGAAGGTGCCTTTGATCAATGGATGTATGTGACATATTCATAGGTAAAGGGTCAAATAATTTGTGTTGAATATCTCTTCGGTACGACTCCTAATTTTAAAATCTTAAAAATGTCAGGTTGACTTTTATACAACGTATTTGTAAGCTGCGACTCAGATAATAGGAATGCAAGGAAGCAAGTAATTAAGTATGAGGTTTTATTCATGTCCCCAATGGGATTCTATTGTCTTTCTTGCACAATAAGTGACAAATATTTTAAAAGCATTGGCATGTTATGTGTCATAGCATGACCAACTTGATATCCTGCTTTATCTTTCATTCTGCAGGTCACCCGGATTATGTCATTCCTCTAGTATTAACCTCTAAAACGCAGGAAATCTTCCAGTGTCGTGTGGATGAGGACGTCACACAAGAAAACCCATACAAACTACTAAAGAAAGAAGAAATACTTAGTGATCTGAAGACCAGGGCTGCAGTCTCAGACTTTAGCCCATTTAAATCTGTTATAACAGTATGTGATGTGTTTTGTAAAGTTAAATTCAAGGCAGAATTACGTACCAATAAATGCATTAAATACTAGCTAATCCAATAATGTAGCCATTAAAATAATTAAATGTATATTAAAGCTTAATTGCAGACAAACCGCAAAATACACAGTTAACACTTATATGGGAGCTAAATGAAACTTGCAGTGCCACTCTCAGCTGAGACAGAGATCTCCCCACCGGTTGCAGTGAAGAGGGCTGGTATTAGTGCACCATCCAGAGCTGTAAAAGCATTTTCAAAGTGAAGAAAGGGCACTGCTCACTATCCCACTGCATTAATATGTAGATGAATGTGGCCTAAGCCAGTGCCGCTCCAGCCACGCCTCCCTGACATGTTTCGCCCACTCACTGGAGCTTGGTCATAGTGCACTTACAGTATATGAGAGTTCTTTTTACCTGTAAAAAGGACTTGTCTCTCTGTCTATTTATTCCTGAGATTTACGTAGCTCTACTACCCAGCACAGCCTGATGACCTGACTTTCCTTTGCTGCAGTTAAGCAGCACAGCTTGGTCAGCTCCATGCCCTCACCTTGTGACAAGACATTAAGGACCCATTTAGACTTGTGGTCAGGGGTCATTAAAAACATGCAGTTGATATGTGTTTTTAGCATTTCAACTGCCCCCCTTAATCTGAAAAGGCAGAGGACGGGGTTTTTTTACATGGTGTGGGTGCAAAGCATCTTACCCATGGCAAAATGTATCCTGTCGGTTGCATTTGGTGGGTAGTGTCGCTAATGAATGCGATCAATTTAAATTTGTTGTTACCTTAATGCTTTCTCTGCAATAAACCTTCTGTGATCAGCCCCCAGCCCCCTAAAATACCTGAGCCCAATCTCGATCCAGGGCTGTGCCCGTGAGCAGCGGCTCACTCTGCTCACTGGACATGGAAGCAGTAGTGGAAGCCATTGGCTCCTGCTGCTGTCATTTCCTGGGAAGGGGGAGCAGGGGGCAGGTTGGGTTGGGGCTGAGCTATGCTGTGTGTGTCAAAGGACATATAATCGCCTGGTTCGTAAGTAAAACCGCACGAGGCAAGTGCCCACATTGCAACAGAATTACAAATCCTTTATCAGGTTAACCGCAGCCCCCATACATGTATTTAAACTATGGATTCAGCTCAAAGAAGCAAGGGGATTTCCAGTCACTACTTACCAACCAGCCAGCGACCAACCGAATTAACCTGTCTAACAGTATGCGTTAAAATCAGGGGTTTAGTTGCACACATTTGCAAATACATGGGTAAGCTGCAGGCCACAGCAAGGCACCCTGATATCTGCAGACCCTAACTCTACCTTTAAAGAGTCTCCACAATGGGAGCACATGCGTTCTGATGAGATAGCTGCCTGCCAGGAGTTTAGATTTAGGGTCCCATCTTATTAAATAGCTATGTTCCATTTATGACCCCGAGTGGATATGCACTAGTTAGAGATTTAAGGATGTCAGTATAATCCCAATAGATATACTGTATATATAGTATTTTTATTGATTTTATTCTCATTTGTTCCTTCTGTTGTAGGAGTATCCAGGAGAAGAATTGTTGCTCGTCCTTGACACAGAGTTTAGATATGGACAGAATTTTTATCTGGTGGTAACAGAAGAAGCCAAGGAATCCATTCTGCACGTAATAAATTGAGATTTCTTCTTTCTTCCATGTTCTTTCATTTATTTTCAAGAAATATATTATAAAGAAATGTATGTCTCCATAGTTTATTTGGATAGACTATTTTCTAGAATCATATGGAATAGAAAATAGAAATGCAAGGAGAAATGGAAAGCATATCTTTTATATATAGAGAGCAAATTATATTACACAGATGGCTTTGTACTGTAACTTTAAATCATTCAATGTTAGTCACAAAGAATGTCCATGAATATATGTCAGAATAAAGTAAAGCGTGTATTTCAGATGCATGTGTTTCAAATTATAGTAACTAAATAACTGAATGTTTGAAAGTCACTTTCACTACTTTATAAAAATGCCCTTAAAGTGGTTGTTAACCCACACTGCTAAGTTTATATAATCCTCTTTTCTCTTAGCTCATTGACAGACGTAGTCCTCGGTGATACACCACCTTCGGGTTATGTTGCCTCCACAGGAGCAGGACTAGACAGGAAATTAAAAAGCTCTGGCCACACCCCAGGGGCAGTCCCAGAGGGTATATCCTCTCTCTCTCTGCCTCAGCAAATCAGTTATTTTCTGTCTAGTTAGGAGTAAGGACCTAGATACCTTGCTGGGATCTTAGGTCCTGGCAAGAATTTTTTCTTAAAGGATTTTTTAGACAGCTTTTTTTCTCCAGTGTTCCTGTGAGATCTTCAAGCAAGAAAGCTGAACTGGGCGACGGGCTGGATGTTGAGATCCGGTGGTCACCCCAGTTCAGCCTACGAGCGCGTGCAGGCCATAGCTCCGCGCTGGGTCGGCCGCGACAAAGTCCCATTAAAGGACTGTCCACGCGAGTTAAACGTCTCGCTGAAACGCCAAAGACCATGAGTCACGGCGTCCGTATCGGTCGACAGCCCTCCCGCCCCGGTGGAGAGGGGTACTGTCAGGAGTTGGTGCCCGCCTGGTTCCGGTATGGTGAGTAGTATGTTCCCCCTTTCCCCCTGACGGGTTTTGTGGTGAACGCGGGCCCCTCTCTGTATGGTAAGATAGAGTCCCTTTCTATGCTATAACATGACACAGATCCTCCTACTTTGAGTGTGATTTTATGTGTGCAAAAAGCCAGGAGGCTTGGTTTGGGAGCTAACAATCTAATTGTATACATGTTTTAAAGATGTAATCTGTGGCATTCTGGGAATCTTATGGGTTAAGAATAAGCTACCTACCAGTCAGAAGCCACGGACATGTAGACTGCCTTCCTAATCAGATCTCCAGCTATTAGCAGGCCTCCCGAACGGCCATGCGGTCCGCCAGGGCCGGTACCGCCAACCACGCCATATCCCCATGCAGATAGAGTGTTGTGTGCCCTGCAGCACACCGCTATTCAGTACGGGCCGCCGCCATTTTTTTTTTGCTGGATCGCACGAGCCGCCATTTTGGCGTAGCCTCGTGTCTCCAGCATGGGGGCGGCCATGTTTGAGGTGATCCAAACACCTCGTGGAGCTTGGGGGAGGCGCCGGAAGGCGTACAGAGGGGCGGAGCCGCCTCCTTTTTTCCTGGGCAGCCAGCCAAAAGACTTCCTGTTTGTCAAGACAGCGCTGTAACCTGTTGCAGTTAAACTCTGAGCATCAAGTGGTGAGCCTGGGGGTCTATCTCTCTCTCTCTCTCGATCGATAGGGATCCCTAGCAGGTAACACTAAGGGGCTTTTGTGGCGCTGGGGGTCGAAAAAAAAAAAAAAAAAAAAAGTTTTATTTTTGAATTATATTATCCAGGAAGTAACTGGAATTATCATGGACCCTGCCACAAATATTCCCCCACCTGTTTCCCTCGAGGGGGCCACGGGACCCGCCGGTGCACAGAGTATAGAGTCATTTACAGCAATTTTGGAGTCTATGGTGGCTCGGGTGGAGGCGGCCTGTCAGGGACGGGGGTCAAGGAAGCGACCCCCGCCTACCCCTATACCATCTGACACCTCTGACTCAGATTCAGAGGTGGTCACGGCAATTGCAGGTTCCTCTGCAAGGGCTGTTATCCCAGGTAAAGCCCCCTCAGACAGTGAGGAGGACGCTTCTTCTCCTGCTATTATTCAGGAAGAAGCATTGGTGGACGCACTAGTTGTGGCAGTGCAGGAAACCTTAAAACTTGAGGCTTTACCGGCAGAGGCAACTGAAACAGAGATTCCTTTTGGTGCTAATAAGCCCATCAAGACGATGAAGGCTTTTCCTGTACCTAAATGTTTCGGTAATCAGATTAAAGGAGAATGGGAGCATTCTAAACGTACCTTTACTATTTCCAAGCGTATTGCTAGACGCTATCCGTTTGAGGAATCCATCATTAAGAAATGGACGGTACCACCAGTCGTGGATCCGCCTATTTCCAGGCTGAATAAAGCCACGGTTATTCCAGTGGAGGACACTTCGTCCTTTAAGGATCCGGTGGATCGAAAGATGGAAGCAGAGTCCCGCACCATCTTCTCTCTGATAGGGTCAGCTTTTAGACCAGTAATTGTTATTGGTCTAGTTTCCCAGACACTTACGGAATGGGCGAAAATGGTACGCCAAGAACTTAGGGGAAAAGATATTCCCCAGGAGACATCTGATTTGATGGAACAGATTATACAAGGGCTACAGTTTATCTGTGACGCAGCCTTGGACACTACTCCCTTATTAGGGCATGCATCTAAGACAGCGGTGATCCTCAGACGTGTGCTGTGGTTAAAATGCTGGTCAGCTGACCTAGGTTCCAAAAAGACCTTGACAAATCTCCCCTTTCAGGGGAATCGTCTATTTGGGGCCAACCTAGATGAAATCATTAAGGATGCCACTGGGGGCAAGAGCACTTTTTTGCCACAGGCTGCTAAAGCTAAGGGACCTCGCAACAAGCGAGGACCTTTCTTTACCGCCCATAAAGGGCGCCCGGCTGGTACTAGCGGGAAAGGCAAGACTCCTCCAGGAGGGTTCAAGAAGGGGACCAACCCAGCCAAACCCGAAGCAAAGGAGTACACAGCTTGAAGGTGCGCCCCCACCCGGTTTCAGGGTGGGGGGACGTTTTCACCGGTATTCAGGACATTAGATCGAGCATCAACCACTACTACCGGTGCGATTCTTCCCTTCCAACATTTAAGTACTACAGGAAGCGGTAGTTACCGTTCCCTGAATAGATCTTTTCCTTTACCTTTTCCCAAGATTAGTCCCGATACCTCACAGGAATCGGATCTGGTTGACCAGATAGGCCAAGTAGCCTCTAGTCGGGTGACTTCGGTCCCTGAGGTTCAACCAGAAAAGATCACCTTTCCTGATAACTATCAGGTATCTGATAAATGTGTGGGAACAGAAAACGACCAGACTTTCTCGGATGGTCGGGGCCAGATACCTCTAGGGACGCCTGGTTCAGATTCAATCAGCGCCAGTGGTCCTAGAAATTCTAGGCTGGCCTCCTCAAGCCGGCCTGGCCGACTTGGACATGTTAGTCGTACACGTTCCGTGGGAACTTCGTCTCAGGGAGTGTCTGTGGTCTCAAGGACCAATTTACCATCATGCTTTACAGTCGCTGGGTTTAATGGCCTGGCCATTGAGACCCAAGTACTGAAGGACAGAGGTTTGTCAGCTTCAGTCATTCCTACCCTTATTAAAGCAAGGAAAGCGACTTCCAGCAAAGTCTATTATCACACATGGAAAACTTATATTGCGTGGTGCGAATCTTTAGGATTTCCTCCACGTACCTATTCGGTGTCTCGAATATTGGCCTTTTTGCAACAAGGGGTTGAGCAGAAGCTAGCCTTGAGCACCATCAAGGGTCAAGTTTCAGCATTAGCAATCTTCTTTCAGAAGCCTTTAGCTACCAAATCCTTGGTGCGGAATTTCATCCAGGGGGTGCGGCACCTGGCTCCTCCAGTCCGCGCGCCCTTACCGCCTTGGGATCTTAATTTGGTTTTGTCGGTTCTACAGAAACCTCCCTTTGAAAACATCAGGGAGATTCCCTTGCTTACTTTATCCCAGAAGGTGGCCTTCTTGGTGGCTATTACTTCTGCTCGCAGGGTGTCAGAACTGGCTGCATTATCATGCCAGTCACCATACCTAGTGATTCATAGGGATAAGGTAGTACTTCATCCTAAGCCATCTTTTCTTCCCAAGGTGGTTTCAGATTTTCATCTGAATGAAGATATTGTACTACCTTCCTTGTGTCCTCAGCCCAAGCATCATCGGGAACATGTGTTGCATTCCTTAGATGTGGTTCGGGCAATCAGGGTATACCTGAAAGCTACGGAATCATTCCGTAAGACGGATTCACTTTTTGTGATCACGGATGGCCCCAGAAAGGGTTTGCCTGCATCTGCCGCGACCATTGCCAAATGGATTAGACAAACGGTGGTACAGGCTTATTCTATTAAGGGTCAGAGTCCTCCGTTCCCTGTTAGGGCGCACTCCACTCGAGCGCTCAGTACTTCCTGGGCCTTTCGCCATCAGGCGTCAGTGGTCCAGGTATGTAAGGCGGCCACCTGGTCGTCGGTACATACCTTTACAAAGTTCTATAAAATTGATGTGACGGCATCGGCGGATGCCTCATTTGGCCGCAAGGTTTTGCAGGCCGCAATTTGAGGAGACCGGTGGTCTACCTCGAGGGTTTTTTCTGTTTGAAAAAAAAAAAAAAAAAATTTTTTTCTCTTTTTTTGTTGAGTCTCATCATTAAGGATGAGCATTGTAAACTTCTAGTTGGCACCGGTTGGGCCTTCTAGATTGGGATTTGATTTCCATTTTCCCACCCCTCAGTTGTGATACTGCTCTGGGACGTCCCGAAGGTGGTGTATCACCGAGGACTACGTCTGTCAATGAGCGCTAGAGAAAAATGGATTTTTGTAAAATCTTACCGTAAAATCCTTTTCTCTTAGCTCATTGACAGACGTAGTCCCCGCCCCTCTGTTTTTTGAGTTGGGTTAAAATCTCTAAAGACTGCTTTTTCACATAACTGATTTGCTGAGGCAGAGAGAGAGAGGATATACCCTCTGGGACTGCCCCTGGGGTGTGGCCAGAGCTTTTTAATTTCCTGTCTAGTCCTGCTCCTGTGGAGGCAACATAACCCGAAGGTGGTGTATCACCGAGGACTACGTCTGTCAATGAGCTAAGAGAAAAGGATTTTACGGTAAGATTTTACAAAAATCCATTTTTTTCCCAATGCTAGGTGCTCCTGTCACTGTGTGTTATAAAAAAAAATGCAATTTCTACCTGTTTTCAGAGCACGGATTGGACGTCACGTGACCCACTGCCTTTCTCCTCTCCCCGTCTGACAGCTGCAGTGGGCGGGGCTGAGATTCCCCTGCTGACGTCAGTCAGGAGGGGAGGAGGAGAGAGCCGGCCGGTCACGTAACCTGCTGCCACTCTCCTCTCCCCACCTGACAGCTGCAGCGGGCGGGGCCGAGATTCCCCTGCTAACGTAAGTCAGGAGGAGAGAGCCGTCCAGTCACATGACCCACTGCCTCTCTCCTCTCCCCGTCTGACAGCTGCAAGGGCAGGGCTGAGATTCCCCTGCTGACGTCAGTCAGGAGGGGAGGAAGAGAGAGCCAGCCGGTCATGTGACCCGCTGCCTCTCTTCTCTTCCTGCCTAACAGCTGCAGCGTGCGGGGCCGAGATTCCCCTACTGACGTCAGTCAGAGGAGAGAACCGGCCGATCATGTGACGGCCGAGCAGCACTCTGAAAACAGGTAGAAACAGCATTTTTTTAATAAAACACATAGACAGGAGCACCTAGCATTGGGGAAAAAAAGAGGATTATATAAGATATTAAAAGGTTTTTCAGCAGCAGAAGGGGAGGGGGGGGTTACCTGACACAGGAGCTGGGAAAGGACAGAGGGAAATGTAGGAGGGCTGCGGCTGACGGAGGCACGTAAACTGACCACAATTTTAAGGCTCAGCAGCCATGATACACCATGGTCAGTTTACAGGGGGAGGGTAGAAACTGGCAGGATCAGCCAGGTATTTCAGGTGATACAGGGAGCCAAATTACACAGCATAAGCCCTGTGCTGTATAACATTATTTAAAGGAACCGGTTCTTTTTTTTTTTTTGTGGGGGTAACAAACGCTTTAGGTGTTAGTAACTTAAAGCTAGGAAGGAGACGGCTGCTCCATAATGGCAGCTTAATTGGCTCTGAGCAGTTTACACAGACAGGCAATGGCAGGAGGAATACATAGGCTGACACGTTCTCTCCCCACTCTCTGCATTCCTCTTGCCATTGTCAGTGGTAAGTGATCAGAGCCAAGTTAAGCTGCCATTATGGAGCAGCCGTCTCCTTCCTAGCTTTAAGTTACTAACACCTAAAGCGTTTGTTACCCCCAAAAAAAAAAAAAAAGAACCTGTTCCTTCAAAGCATGTTATACAGCACAGGGCTTATGCTGTGTTATTTGGCCCCCTGTATCACCTGAAATACCATTTCCTCTATCTGTTGTTTGCTTGGCCTCAGCAGGAGCAGATGGGGGGGGGGGGGAGTCAGCACGGACCTTACGGGGCAAAGTTCTATATGTATTTTCTCCAATCGGAGACAGAACAGTTACAAAAAAATGAATAGGTCTTCCTAAGAGGACACAAACTGAACTAAAAACAATTTTTCTTTTTTCTAAAAATAGGAAAAAGAGTAGTAGAACCTCTGTTTCTTTTTCTCAAAAATGTCAGCAAGGAAATGGTAATAAAACTAGACAGGGGTTCTAACCCCTCCCAACTTTGCTCAAAGTTAAGACTCTTGCTAGATTTTCAATGCTGCTGTCCAAAGTTCATCCTGGGTGGAGGCACCCTAAGACAGGAAGTGTGTTATGAGCCGGATCACCAGGTGAAAATGAACGAAAATAAAAGAGAAAATTAATTAATCTACCACATTTATGGATTGGCAAGCTGCAATATATATAATATATAAAATGTTTGTTTCTAGGTTTAATACCAGTTTAAGTAAATTAATTGCACATTACTGCTCAATATCTAATGCGATATTGCTGTTTCTAAAATACTGTATAAGCGGTGGTTAAGTCCCACAGAGAATATGAAAACCTAAGAGCCGCAAAGTAACTCAACAAACCAACAGTGATGGGAAATTTTCATTTTTGCTGTCTTGTAGCCCCCTGAGTCTGTAGTTGATGAAGAAGCAAAGGAAGAAGACACAGAAGATTACACCTATCACCCACCTATTTCCAAACCATGGGTTTCTCTTGGTAGTGAAAAGGAAATTGAAGAGGAAATGGTCAGAGAATCCAGAGAAAAGGTGACAGTAACTGTGCCATACTTAGTTAAAGGGCAGGTCCTCTTATAAGTGATATTTAAGTTCTCGTTGGAACCCAATATGTTGAATTGAATATTAAAAAACTAGGCCAGGTGCCTAAAAAAATGTTTAGAAGACTTCTCACTTCCTGTTCTGGTGACCACCACCTGTGATGTGAAGCGAGGGTAAACCAGGACACATATGGAAATAGAACATGGTTTTTAAGTTGAGATGGGAAGGGCTGGGGCCAATTAGATCTAACAATAGGTACCTAACAATAGGTATTTAGTGCAAGGGTGTTCTTGGATGGATAAAGATTGATTGGATAGTTCAGATAAGTCTTTGTATTACATAGTTTTGGTAAATGTAAAATGAATTGTATGTAGATTGTATATTCAGATTGTACCATGTACGATTAGCCTAATGCCTCGTACACACGCAACGTTTATCGGCCGACCGATCGTCCGACTTTTGTCCAGAGTGGTGTTTTGTTGGTTGGAATGTGCCTAGACTGCACACAAATTTTCTCGGCCAACAAAAATCTACTTCAGAAGTGATGTCATGTGCTGGTTTACTTTCTGTGTGTTTTTTCTTCTCTGAGCATGCCCAGTCTTGCTCATCAGATTTTTGTCTGCCGAAATCTGTACTGACTGACGGAAAATCAGCCGTTGTGTTGACGGCGGACAAAAATTTTATAGCATGCACATCAGATTTTTTTCGGCCGAAAAGTCGGAGTCGGTTGTCGGAAGCATCATACTAACAAGACGAAAATCAGCCGATCGGACGTTGGCCGAAAATTCCCGGCCAATAATCGATGCGTGTGTACGAGGCATTAAGCTGGCCATACATGATTCCGTTTTTTTTTTTTTTATCAGCTAGTGGGCAGATCGCAAAAAAAAAATCTGAATCGATTGCCCCATCCACGCAATTGAGGTGGATGGGAAAATCCTCCCAGCATCACTATTGTATTCTGACAGCGGGATGCCTCCTCTGTCATTATACACTGATCAGCACATGCAGCCAACTGGCTGCATGTGCTGATTGAGCACAAATTTTCCAGCAGTCCTGTTTCGGAGGAGTTGATCACTAAATTGACTCCGGGAACGACCATAGATAAATCAAAATGTGCAGGTCTCTGCTGAACGGGCTAAATTTTGATCCATCTGTGGCTAGCTTTAGTCATAGTTTGTATTGCTCTCCGTGTTCCCATAGGGAGATTTTCCTTAACTTTTTGTGTAAGAGAATGGGTCCACCTAGGACAGGAAGTAATGAAAAATCTATCCAGTGGGGGACACAGACAGCAATAAAACATAACAGAGGTTTTTAACTCTTCCCCACTATATCCAAAACGAAAAACTGATTTGGCTAGTCTTCTTGTCTATGAATTTAGGCCAGCAAAATGTTTAGCTAAGGTAACATGAACTTTAGTATGGTTTCATTTTGCTGCACTGCACTGTATTCTGAGTTTTAGTTGAATTCGGGGTCCTGTTTTCTGCAGATTAAATTCATGATATCACGAGTTCGTCGTGAATTTGGAGCGCACGTTAATTTCAGCGATTGCAATGCATCAGATGTGAAAGATGGGTATATGGAATGCACATCTTATCAAGACAAGCGTTTCAACGTTATACCTAAGGAGCGAGATACAGGAATACAGGTCATCCCACTTCTGCAGGAGCAGAGCACACAGACCCAGTGGTAAGACCATAATCCAGGATTCAGTCTTGAGAGATTTGCTTTGGTAAGAGGATAGAGAAAAGGTTAGTGAGACTTAGACCACAGAAATCATTTTTTGGTTTAAAGAGATTTTGTTACTTGGCCCTTACTTCAGGACAAATGACAGGTTCTTATGAAAGCTCACATCCTACCAACTAATTCTCAGGTTCCCTGTGTGCCCCCACTACACTTTTCTTGTATCTGAGCAATATGTCTAAACCCCCTGTAAGCTTCCCTGTAAGGGGAGATCAATATGAAGACATTTCCACGATGGTTGAAGGTTTGTGAGTACACAGCAAAGATTCTTTCCTTTGTTGCAGACTCAAGAGTGGGAGTGTTTGACCATCCACTTGGGCATACATTTCAAGCATCTTTCTCTGAGAAAATAGAGCCACCAACTCTTATGGTCTTGATGAGTATAGCAATCGATCCTCCTTACCTAGGAATATTGGGTATTTCTCAGTGCTGCTGCAGATTAGGGAAGCATCACCGTGAAGGAGGTTATCAATGGATGGGGGTGCCATATCAAGAGAACCTGTTACATGAGCAATGTGACATATTGGGGGGAAATTTAGGCCCCTTTCACACTTGTGCGACCTAAAAGTCACACGATTTTGCTGTGATTTTTTTGCCGTGATTTTGACTGGACTGAAGCAATGCCTGTGTAATCTTGAGATCTTTGGACCTCAAAACGCATCAAAGTTGGACCAAAGTAGTGCAGGGACTACTTTGAACTCGTTGAGACTTGAAGTCGCACAGATTTGAATGGTACTCATTGGAAATCATAGGGTACGACTTGTAATGTGACTTTTTAGTCCCAAGTCGCAGGACAAGCTGCACAAGTGTGAAAGGGGCCTTACTAAAACTGGTGCACACATATTCTAGCACAAGTAACCAATCAGCTTTCAGGTTTTATTGTCAAAGCCTAATTAAACAACTAACTGATTAGTTACTATGCACTAGATTCTGTCTGCACCAATTTTAGTAAATCTCCTTAATTGTGGCTGATTTTTTAAAGTTGAGAATCTTCATGCAATGTATTTACTTCAATTATCCAATCATGTGAAAAGCAAATTTTTGCTTACTTTTTTCATACGGACATGATTGGATAACTACAAATAATATTTACACTATTTGTGTGAAGATTTTCAACTCCTTTAGTAAATCAGCCTCATTCTCAGTAACATGACATCTGAATATCATGCAAAAAAACTGGGAAGCCATTTTTTATCTCTCACCTCTGTAGCTCTAAACCTCTTTATTAAACCTCAGAGTTGTTCTAGCATTAAGAAAAATAATAATTTAAAAACTAAAACAATTTAGATGACTAAAATACGACTAAAACTAAAATGGTATTTTATTCAAAAGACTATGACTAAAACTAAGCCGAAATTTGACTTCAAAATTAACACTGGTTATAAGTGATAAGCCGAACACCCCCCCTCTTTTCGGTTCGCACCAGAACATCTCAAACAGGGGAAATGTTCTTGTAAACATGCAAACTCGAGGGGCCTGGAATGGACTGGGGGGGGGGGGGGGTCCTACGCCATTTTTTTTTTTCAGCAAAACTGACATAAACTGATATAAACTGAAGTGCCTATATAATTATAAAATATAAATATAAAATATATATATATATATATATATATATATATATATATATATATATATATATATATATATATAAAGCAAAAATCTCTCCCTGCCAGCAATGTATTGTCAACTACACTACACTGCACTATCTGTTAAACTCCCTACAATCTCCCTATAGGAATTCCACTTATAAATCACCCGCTGGCCAAGGGATCGAAGCCACAACCTCTAAATTGCAAGCCTGGTATTCTACCACCTACGCCACAGTCAAGCCTGCTTAGGCTGAACACACTCTCCCTGCCTAACTAACTTCTAGATATAGAAGTTAGTTAGTTAGGCAGGGAGAGTGTGTTCAGCCTAAGAAGGCTTGACGGTGGCGTAGGTGGTAGAATACCAGGCTTGCAATTGAGAGGTTGTGGGTTTGAATCCCTTCGCCAGTGGGTGATTTATAAGTGGAATTCCTTCAGGGAGAGTGTAGTGAGTTTAACAGCTGCCCCTGAGTCATGATTTGCTAAAGGCATCTGCCTTTGGCCAATCATGGCACAGATGATTTGATTAGCCAAAGCAATGGAGGGCAGAGTCCATGCTTTGGCCAATCACATAATGCATTGCCAGAGCGCAGTGCATTATGGATGCGGGAACTCGAAGTTCCCACGAAGAAGCCCATTTAATTTGTTCGCCATTCGGTGAACGAGCAAACAGGCTGTTTTCGAGTCGAAGTTAGGTTCGACTCGAACACAAAGCCCATCCCTACTGGTTATATATCACAACGGTTAAATCTGTGTTGGTAGTGCGTGTTCAAACCTTAATCCCATAAATAGTACCGTGTTATTGGATTTTTACTCCAGGAGTATATAATTTGTTTTGAAATTCTAGAGAAATTCTTAAATAATGCATTACAATTTAACCAAACCCATTCGATTTTAGTGGACTAAAACAATTTTAGTTGTCTAAAATGTACCGGGGATTTTAGTCGACTGAACTACGACTAAAACTTAAAGAACTCAGATTACTAAAATTCAACTTTAACTAAAATGGCATTTTATTCAAAAGACTAGGACTGAAACTACAGACATCAAAATTGACATCAAAATTTACACTGCTATACACTATTCGATCTGACAGTACAATTCTATTTAGACCTATCTTCAACAATACATTGCAAGTGCCTACATGATTTGATGCAAATGAATTGGATTGTTTAGGTTTGTCTTCATATTATATAGTTTAGGTAATTCCAAAGGAGATTGTACAGCGATTGTGTAGTGTATAGCCAGCATTATTTTCATAACCATTCTTCTGACCATTTGCTGTCTCCCTCATATGTCTCTTTAAGGACTTATCCACGGAACGCCTGCACTCAGTACCAGCCACGAGAGTTTTCAGAAGAAGAAAAACAGGAGTTGCTGTCTTCTAAAGATCTAAAGGATTTTATTAATTCCGTTTCAGTAAGGTTAGTGTGTCAATATTGTAACAGTCATAAATCATAATAAATTTATTTTCAGTAATCTTATTCTTTCTATAAACTTCTTGAAATCACATATTTATAATTTTGTATTTTTTTTATTTGATGATTTTAAATTCAGCAGGCCTAGTGCAACTGCTAATAATAGAAGATAATATGGTATGTAAGAGAAGACATGTCACCCTATTTTTATTCTGTGTTGCATCCCAGTACTGCTGATCTCCTGTAGCATCTTTGCAGCCATTTCCTGTCTACATGCACTCCAGTGATGACTGCATGGCATTTCCCAGGGTTTTCTGATGGTGACAACAAAGGGCCATGCCAGCGTGTGTGGTGAAACAGCTACTTTTAGGCTCCATGTACACGGGACGTTGTTAAAAGTCCCTTTGAATGCTGGAATTTTTAGGACGTTTGAAACGTCCGTTCAGTCGCGTTTGTACCCGCGTTTAGCGGGCGTTTAGCAGTGTTTGCGTTTAGAAGCGTTCCTAGAGGTCAAAAAAATTATTCCCCTTTAAAATGGAAAAACGTGAACGCTAAACGCGGGTCATCGCGTTCAGACGCGTTCGGACGCGTTCAGACGCGTTCGGACGCGTTTGTGCGCTTGAAACGCCGGGAAACACACGTTCGAACGCAAATAATTGCGTTCTAAAAACAGTCCCTGAACGCAACTGCCTGCAAATGACTGTAAACGACCTGGTGTACATGGACAGATAAGATAAAATGTAGATGGGTTCAGGGGCTTCTGAAAAAAACGCCCAACTGCTCCTAAACGGCCATTTCCAGCGTCCCGTGTACATGGAGCCTTAGTCTTTACTTGAATCCAGTGTGACAGAGTGACAATGCAGGAGTAAAGATAGGACACAGGGACAGAGCGTTGTCACCTTCTAACAGGAAGTGCCTGGAGATTATATGAGATATTAGCTATTGAGTTTACATATACTTTAACCAATAAAACCCTAGAGCTAATTTTGTCATCAATGTCAGCTAGGGGCTTATGCATTTGGCAATACTTTTTCTATTACTTGTGATATCATACAAATATATTTTTTTTTTTTCAGACAAAGAAGGCTTTCTTTTGGAGTTATTTTCTTAATTCATATTTTTTCTTTATTAATTAATATAATTATTTTATTCTTTATATATTTTAACCAAGGGGCTTATTTATATCCCTATCTGCTAGATACCACTAGATTACTCCACACTATTGCATGCACTTTAAAGCCCATTCATAAAATTTAAATATAAATAATAATAATAATATTAATTAATGTAATGATTGTAATTTTTGTACAAACAGGTAATGTTCTTTACATTTGTTTTTCTTATTCTTCTCAGATATTAAATTTAACCCATTAAATCCTCCTGAGAAAGCGGCTCAGTCCGCGAAACATGTAGAGGAATTTGCTAAGATTTTTCTGGTCTCTTCCATATTTGGGAATTGTATCAACTTAAGTTGGCACTGCAGTTGTCGACTCGATTGTTAAATATTTGTTGTGATGCTTTGTACATCTGCATATTTTAATGTGTATTTAATAAAGATATCTTTCATTTTAACTTTTTCTCTTTTTTCTCACTTTCCATGATCTATTGGTACCCAAAAATCCAGATCCACTTCCACTTTTTCCAATTCCCCTTTTCCCTTGTGTGGAAGCTATTTGTGCTGGGGAGTCTGAGGTCCTACTTATTTCCCTTCCCCGTTATTTATTCCTTCATTCATAAAATGTATTTATTAATTTATTTATTTATTTTAGCTCCTGACTTTTCATTTTCAGAAAACCAACCTCTTTAAGCAGCCCTATCGCTGTGTTTTTTTTTTTTCTTTTTTTTTTTGCTTTTTTTTTTTAGTGGACCCTTAAATCTTCTTTTAAGGAAAAAAAATCAGAAACAGTTTCTAACTCACCAACCCTTTTTCCTTACGGCATTATATTTTTTACTAAATCGTGGGTGTTATCTGATATTTTATATGTCTAATAATAAATATATAATAGTTTATTGATAGCTGCTCCTTAATTTGCTGCCTCCTTGTACAGACAGTTTGATATTGTTTTTTAAATATGTTTTCAAAGTTTTTCAGTTGTATTAAGAAATTGAACCCCCTCTTTTAAATAGGCTGGAATTAGCGCTACAGCAAAATGAAATTCTCAACGCTTTTGTAGATGACTGGAAAGCCTTGTCTGAACAGGAGAGCATGTTCGGTACAAGATCCGACTCTCACCTCAAGGAGTATCAGTCTTTTACAGACCACCAATTTGGCAAAGACAAAACCATCAGCTGCATCGACTGGCACCCCACGCTGCATGGTAATGAATGGCATTGCTGCTGCCAGGGGGCAGATGTAATAATTGTATACACGTGGAAGCAATAGGGGATATTTATTAAAGCAGTTGCATGTTAATAAATGTGCTAAAAATGTTAGCATGGATCTTTGGGTCTTTTTTGCGGCCAAAGCAACAGGTTACGTTCTAATGATTTTTTGGCTAAATAGCCCCTGTCTACCTATTTTCTTTGTTCTGCCACAACTGTAACCTCTTGCTGACCATGCGTTGGCAGAAAATTGGAGGAAGTTGGGCTTTAATGCCCAGCCGCTATATGTATGCGACCAGAGCGGCCTGATGTTGTATGCTGAGAGTCTGTTTACTGCATGCCTCTAGCCAGGGCCAGCGCCAGCGCCAGCGCCAGCAAAAGTCTGCTTAGATCGCCACCTTAGGGCGCCAGGATAGGGGTGCGGTAAAATTGGAATCCCCAGCCACTTGCTGGGGATTCGGACAGGGCCACTGATAAGGGGGTAGCAACGGTACCTGGGCCCCGGGGGGCATCAGAGGAATCAGATGTGGGCAGCAGAGGGGGTGATCGGTGCAGCGGGAGGGTAAATACAGTAACCAATCCCCTGAGTGTCTCTGCCTGCAACAGCTGAAAGCTAGTTTCTCCTCCTCTCCCTCCCGCCAGCATTCAGCTGCTGTAGGGAGAGACACACAGGGGATTGGTTCCTGTATTTACCCTCCCACCACACAGATCACCCTCTACCCTGCTCACTTTTAATTCCTCTGTTGCCCCGTCCTCTAACTCCCTGCTGCCCGGGCCCCCCTGTGTGCCCCCCCCATCCCACAGCTGCTGCTACTTTAAGGATGGAGAGGCCCCTTCCTTTTGTAAATAAACAGTGATTAATCAGTACCAATCACGCACTGTATTCATAACTGAAGCATAGGAAACTGTTTCCTATGCTTCAGTTTGTGAATGAATGGGAGCCTCTGTACAGAGCGCTTTCTGTTTACTCACTGTCCAGTGCCCTTGAGGCGGCTGAGAAAGGGATGGAGGAATTTATGTACTCAGTCCCTTTCTCTGTCTCAATCAGGGGTCTGTTTAGAGTCCATCCTCCCTCCAACAGTTTTGTGTAAAAATAAATAAATACAAAATAATTGTTGAATACAATTAAAAAAAAAAAAAAAATTAAAGACAATGAAGGGCTCATTTACAAAGGTTCTCTGGCGAATGCATAACCCCGGCCTCTTATGTCTTTCACACTGCGCCCCTTCACATTACGGGCAGGAGGGGGGGGGGGTTAGCAGCAAAATGCACCTTTGATGGCGTAGATAAAAATCCATTCTTGGGCCTGCCTCCAGCACACTGACTGAGCTGTCACCAACAGCTCTTGGTCATATCTTGTGATCAGGGGTCAGTGATATGGACTCCCAATTATGTAACCACAGTGAAAGCCAATCACAGCCATCACATAATGCGTGAAGGGGCTAAGTACTTCTTTTTTTGTTAAACTAAACTCACACCTATGCGATCTGATTCCTGCACCATTTAACAGTTCGCACTGCGATCCAATCTGGGGGTGTCGTTAACTTTACATTGACACCCCCAACGATTTGCAGATCTCAGTGTGCGATTCTGGTGTGATGCAGGAACCAGCACTGAATCTTAGGGTTTCTCGCATCGCACCTTAGAGTCGGTTCACACTAAGGCGACACGACTTTGTACTACTTCGGGGGCGACTTGTGCATTGCCATGCACCACGACTTCGGAGCGACTTGCACGGACTTCACATAATGGAAGTCTATGCAAGTCGCTCCGAGGTCGCCCCAAAGTAGTACAGGAACCTTTTTCTAAGTCGGAGCGACTTGTGTCGCTCCTATTAGAACGGGTCCTGTAGCGGTCAATGGACTGCGAGGCAGCGCGACTTGTCAGGATGACAAGTCGCGCGAGTGTGAACCGAGTCTGAGAACCCTTTCACACGAGCGTTCCATTTGTTTCATTAGTTCAGTCACATTTTTTCAAAGGAAAAAATGGACCAGTTTACATCAGTTTTTCAACAGTTTCTTATCAGTTGTACATCAGTTTTTTTTTTTTTTACACATCCACTACCAATGCAAAAATGTGAGATGGATAATTACATTGGGGGGGGGCTTGCGACGAGGACGCTGCTGCATGTGTCTTGATTGCCCTATAACAAGGTTGGGGGTTAAAGAGGTTGTAAATCTCAAAAAAAAAAACCTGAAAGACAAAGGCATAATGAGCTAGTGTGCATCGCATACTAGCTCATTACAAAATACTTACCTTAGGATGAAGCCCCCGCAGTGCTGCCTGCTCACCAGTGACATGGCCGACATGCTCAGCTGTCCTACCTCCTGGTTCGCAACCTCTGCCCATCTGATTGGCAAGAGCCGCGATGACGTCACTCCCGCACATGCGCGCGGGAGCCACCGTTTACGGCCGTTCCTTCAGAGCGCATGTGCCAGTGATGTAGCTGGCTGCATGCAAATTAAATATCTCCTAAACGGTGCAAGTACAGTACCTATAGGTAAGCCTTATTATAGGCTTACCTATAGGTACAGGTTAGAGAGGGGGGGTTGAAAACCACTTTAAGTGCTACACACTGTCTGACACACAGGGCTTGGGCTTCCTTGCCCGGTCTGCATTTCTCCAATGTTATTGTAAATAGTTGGTATGTCCAAAGTATGAGGCCTGTTGCCTCCTTATTCATACAGGATGATGGGGTGTTTGAAGGGGGAGGGAGGAGCGCGGAAGTGGGGCAGTTATGGTGTCATCCTCTGTTATTCTTTGTTTAAAAAAAGAAAAAAAAAAAAACAAATATCAGATTCTAAGGCTGCATTCACACTTGAGCGTAGCGTTTTTTACTGCGATTTTACCGCGATTTTTACCGCGATTTTTTCAGGCGTTTTTCATTGACATCTATCAAAAACGCTGGTAATCAGCCCAAAAAGAAGCTCATGTACTTTTTTCCACTACAGGCGTTTTGCAAAACGCTCAGATGTGAACAGGGGCCATTTAAATGAATGGGGTTTTACTTGTTGGGCGTTTTGGAAGCGTTTCTTTTGAGCGTTTTTGGAGCTGAAAACGCCCAGGTGTGAATGGAGCCTTATTAGGCTACGTTCACATCTTGGCATTGCTATTTACAGGTGTTTTTTTAGGCGTTTTTTCAGGCGTTTTACAGGAGTTTTTACAGGTGTTTTTGTGCAGGCATTTTTAGGTTGACTAGTGACCAATGGAAAAAAATAAAAACGCCTGTAATCTGCCCAAAAAGAAGCTCATGTACTTTTTGGAGCGTTGGGCGTTTCGCTTAAAACGTCAAAACGCTCATATGTGAACAGGTGCCATTGAAATGAATAGGATTTGTCTTGTTGGGTGTTTTTTGATCTGATCCGAGAGCAGAAAAACTCCCCAAAAACGCCCCAAAACGCCTACATGTGAACATCGCCTAAGGAGTAGGGCGATAAGGCGTTTAGTACGAGGTCCCAGATGGGGTCTTCTATTGTTTATGAGGTGCTGGCCCTTTGGGTGGCCCTGTGAATGTCTAATTGTCAATATGCCCTGTTTCAAATGCACATCATTTTTTTGTCTGTGATCCTTATTTTCTGATAATAAAAAACTTTTTCAAAACCAATGCAAAAATGGATGCAAAATGGACCGTTTGTTTTCATCCTGTTTTTCGTCCGTTCCATTTTTTTAACCGCTGACATCCGCTGCTCCATAGAGGTGCGTACATGGAGCATCCGATCAGGTCCGCCTGAAAAAAACTGACAGGTTGACCTGATCGGAAAGGCCGTGTGAAAGGGACCTTAGAAATAATGTCCCTTAGTGCAATGTGCATGTGCCACAAATGTGTATAGAATAATAACATATCACAGATCATCAATGTGTGTCCATTGCAAACCAATGTGAAAACAATTATATTAAAACTGTAAATGAATGGATTTGGTTAACATTTAACATCCAAACGTGCACGGCAATATAATACGGGTTATTACTACAGTCAGAACCGCAAGCGATACGCCCAGATAGGCCGCATAGAAGGAGCGCATTTTTAACAGGTGTAGATATTCTAATTTATTATGCAGCATTTATTCAGATAATAACTCTGTCCCTAACCTGTAATATAAAATATAGGAAACAACGGATTTAGCAGCCACAATCATTAGGACAGTATTTCCCTTAATGCATATCTGCATCTTTTTTTGAAACGTGCACCTTAGGACTTCCCAGTTCTGTGTGCAGAACTAAATCTGTCACTTTGGTTGCAAAACATACCCAAAGATTCACTCTAACATGTTTGCATGCATATTACACATATAATAATATACATCTGCTTTAATAAAAATTAATCACTGAATTGTGTGTTTTATCTGCCAGGCTTGGTAGCGGTTTCGCTAACTGAACGACTTTCTTTGGAGGATCGAGTAAACTTATCTTCCAAACTTATCCTGAAACCATCACTGATTCTTATTTGGAGCCTGAGTGACCCCATCCATCCCCAGGTGAGACCATAAAGTCGGGGTTCTTTTCAGATGACAGATCTGTTTTGTAAAGATACGCTGATCATAACCTATCTTTCTAGTCCATAATGGACTGAATATAGTGCTCTTCTCTTCAGGCAGGCATGGCGGTTCAGCAGAAGCACACTGATGATGTGTAAAGTCCAGTACTCTATAAGGGCCAATCAGATTTTAGACACCAGTGAAAAATGAATCCTGATTTTTTTTTTTGCTGTGCAAAGAGCTTTTATTCCTCCACCATGGTTTATTATACATGGGACTTTGCCAAAGTCATACTGCCTTAGAGAAACAGAGTTGTTGTTAGCCAGCTTTGGGCTGTCCACGCATGCTACCAGACTACGCCAATAGGCCTAATGCTGTAGGTGAATTTTGCTTTAAAGCGGTAGTAAACTGCTGCAGAATAAAAGAAAAAAGGAAAACACCTGTAAGACCATGGCATAATGTGCTAGCATGCATCGCATACTAGCACCTTTTTAAATACTTACCTTAGAACAAAGCCCTTCCAACAGCACGCTGTCACCGCTGAGAAGGCTGACAAATTTCCCTGGTCTTTCTCTCGGGTTCATGGGCTCCAGCGCTGTGAGTAGCCAGAGCTGCGGTGATGTCACTCCCACGCATGCGCACAAGAACCCTTGGTTCCAGCAGGAAGCTCTGAAGGTCGGGCACAGTATTCCCGACCTTCAGAGTGCATGCAGCGGTGATGTCAGCGGCTGCATCCAGGATGAATATCTCCTAAACAATGCACGTTTAGAAGATACTTATTTTACCTACAGGTAAGCCGCCTTATGTGGCCTACTGGAGGTCATTTTGTAAGGCTCTGGCAGTGCTCATCATGTTCCTCCATGCACAAAGGAGCAGATACCGGTCCTGCTGATGGGTTAAGGACCTTCTGTGGCCCTGTCCAGCTCTCCTAGAGTAACTGCCTGTCTCCTGGAATCTCCTCCATGCTCTTGAGACTATGGAAGGAGAAACAACAAACCTTCTGGTAATGTCACGTATTGATGTGCCCTCCTAGAGGAGTTGGACTGCCTGTGCAACCTCTATAGGGTCCAGGTATCGCCTCATGCTACCAGTAGTGACACTGACCCTAGCCAAATGCAAAACTAGTAAATAACAGCCAGAAAAAAATGTCAGTGGCCTCCACTTGTTAAACCATTCTTGTTTTGGAGGTTGTCTCGTTGTTGCCCATCTAATGCACCTGTTCATTTCCAAAGCAGCTGAAACTGATTAACAACCCCCTCTGCTACTTAACTGACCCCATCAATATCCCAGGAGTTTAAATGACTTGATGCTATACTCTAATTAAAAAGTGTTCCTTTAATTTTTTTTGAGCAGTGTATATATTATATTTATAAATATTTTTTTTTTCCCTTTTTTATAAGTGATCACCTAACTTTTGTTCTCAGCTTAATAAAAAGCTCAGAAAGCTAGGGGAGGAGAAACAGCATTACAATAATCTTCCTAGTGACTGGCTTTGGGGGGGGGGGGGGGGGAGGGTGTCAGCACAAGCCTGATCATTGAAGGAGAGCAGGCTGAGTTCCCAGCACAACCAGAAAACTGACTATGCTGTGCTCTCATGCTTAGTGTGGTCAATTTTTAATAGGAAAGCAGAAGGACTTGCAGGAACACCCGGGATTTCACACAAAAGAAGCAATACAAAGAGAAAGGGATACAGTTTTTTTGGGGGGAAGGGTTTGGAACCCCTATTATGCTGTTATTTCTGCTTTATATGCTCTCTCTCTTTGTCCTGGGGACCACTGTCACTGGGCTAAATATGAGGAAAAATCTAAAATTTGCCACCAGAACCCTAATAGGGGGGGAACTCTTCCTATGGGAACACTTGCTTTGCTGACCACTGTCTAGGACAGGGGTCTTCAAACTACGGCCCTCCAGTTGTTCAGGAACTACAATTCCCATCATGCCTAGTCATGTTTGTGAATGTCAGAGTTTTACAATGCCTCATGGGATGTGTAGTTCAGCAACAGCTGGAGGACCGTAGTTTTGAGGATCCCTGGTCTAGGAGAATTACCTCTCTTTAGAGAAGTTTCCTCTCCTGGTGTCTACAGGACAGGAAGTGATAGAAAATCTTTTGAACAGGATGCAGATGACAAAAAAAAAAAAAAAAACTGACGGGTATAACCAATTCCTACTCTATCCAAAATGGGGAAAAAGATTGGTTTTAGATACACTTTAACTGATGCATGCTGATGCTGCTAAATTTCATCTGGGCATCTAGGTTTCAGACCCCTGGGCACGAAAGGGTTAATTATACTAATCATGCCATCTTTTGTATTCCATCTTCCACTGAATCTAATCCACTGAAAACTGATCGATGGTTGCTATGGGTTTGTAAGCTTGTAAATTATGGGTTTGTATGATTGTAAGGTCTCATGATCAGGGCCGCTGATAGGGGGGGAACCACCAGTCCTCTGTAGGGGGCCCGGGCACACAGGGGGGCCCCAACAGCAGGGGAACTCAGTGCGGTCGGGAGGAGGGGCAATTATAGAAGGAAGCCCTGTGTGGCTCTCTGCAGCAGCTGAAAGCCAATTTCTCCCCGTCCTGCAAGCTTTCAGCTGCTGCAGGGAGAGACACAGACACAGGGCATCATTCCTGTAATTGCTTCTCCAGCACCGATCCCCCTCCCTATTCTGCCTGCTCCTGATAACTCCCCCTTCCTGTGTGCCCCCTTTTTAAAAAAATGTAAAATAAAATAATTGTAAACACTTTTAACATTTAAAAAAAATATTTTTTTCAAGACAATATTTTCACTAAAAATACACTGAAATCATTATTAGTGGACACAAACATAACAGAGAACCTGTGTGAATTAGTCATTTTTTAATTGTTTTTTTGTTAAATGTAAAAAACAATTTAAAAAGGGTTAATTCACAGGGCCCCGTGATTTCTAACATCAGCCCTGCTCATGATCAGGGGGTTCTCCTAACCCCCTGGTATTTAATACAAATATTAATAATAATAATAAGTACTTTGCACATCAGGAGTGCTCTTTCTGATGTATTTTTAATAAGGCTCTTTATTCCAACACTTTTTATTTGCTATCCTAATAAATGTGTAAAAATTTGTAAGTTATAAATTTCTTCTTGTCTGTCCTTTAGCTAATGCTGGAATGTCCAGATGACATATATTGCTTCCGCTTTTGTCCGAGTGACCCCAGTATCATCGCTGGAGGGTGCATTAATGGCCAGGTACTGTGTGCAGATCTTATTAGTATAATGTTCTGTGTGCTCTGTGCTGTCTCCTAGGACAAATTTCATACTGATCCGTGTGGTGGGATACTGGTACTGGACATAAGGGTTGATTTACTGATGGCAAATAGACTGTGCACTTTGCAAGAACAGTTGCTCCAGAGCTTAATAAATGAGGGGAAGCTGTGCTGGTGTAACGCTCCTGCGTTTCTTATATGGTGTGGATTTTCAGCTGCAGAAATAGTTCCACGTCAGTTGTCATGTAAGAGATATGCTGAGATACCATTCCCAACCTCAATGACTCATCATGTGTGGAAGGTCTTATTTCAGCCAGTAAATACACACAATTAGCAAGCTGGTTCCTAGAGTGACTTTATATATGTGGTAACACAATGATGAAGGTTTGAGGGATAGGTTGAGTGGAGGTGGTAGGTGATAGACACTTGAAGGTGAGACAGTAGCAGATGGATGCAGGAAGGTTTAACAATGTTGTATGATAGCAGATGATAGAATAGCAGGTGGACATACAAAAGAGATCAACCCAGTGCAGAAAAGTAGCAGTAGTCTCAAGAGCTAGCAATCTAGTTTATGCAGATGTGATAAACAGTCTCTACTATGCAGAGCTAGATAGTGTAAGCTTAGTATAAGTTTATAGAGAATTCCCCTGCGGGGTACTTAGCACTATTAGCGATACAGCCGAAGGGTGGTTCAGGAGAGGCGGATGATCCAGTAGCGGGATACAGGGATCAGCGCAGCGAGGTTCCGTCAGCGAAGTAAGCTTGCAAGCATGGAAGCTTCAAGCAAGGTTAGCATCCAGATAAGGGTGTTTGAACGAACACATGTGAGTGAGAGCCGACGCCTTAAATAGCCATCTAGTCCGGCGCTGAGTGATGACAGCTCCAGTCTTAAAGGTGTATGCGCACCTTTCCAAAAGTAAATGGTAGGGCGCATACACTTGTGGAAAGTGTAATTTAGGGTACCAAAGGTACCGGAACATTACAGCTGGCTGCCATCATCCAATCATCTGCAAGCACAAATTCTGTTTTTTCCTTGCCTGTGATTGGGTATTCTTTGTAAAGTAAAGCCTTGTACACACGCAACGAATTTCCGCCGACCGGTCGTTCGTCTTTTGTCCAGAGTGGTGTCTGTTGGTTGGAATGTGCCTAGACTGCACACAAAGTTTCCTGTACGACAGAATTCTACTTCAGAAGTGATGTCATGTGTTGGTTTGCTTTCTTTGTGTTCTTTCTTCTCTGAGCATGCCCAGTCTTGCTCATAAAATTTTTCCCTGTCGAAATCTGTACTGACTGCACGAAAATCGGACGTGGTTGACGGTGGACAAAAATTTTATAGCATGCACACCAGATTTTTTTCGGCCGAAAAGTCGGAGTCGGTTGTCGGAAGCACCATACTAACAAGCCGAAAACGGCGGATCGGTCGTCGGACGAAAATTCCCGGCCGAATTTCGACGCGTGTGTACGAGGCTTTAAGCTTTACCTCACTTACTAAGCACCGGAGAAACTGCAAAGTGAACAGTCTGTTTGCTCTTAGTAATTGAACCCTTAAGCATATTCCCACCACCTATGGTTTGATTTATTTTCTGTACGTATCCATTAATTCTAGCCTTTGATAAACTGTTAACTGAATATAGGAATTTCTTCTGCTAAATCACAGATCAAGTGGAAAGCAATTCAGTCCATCACATATAATTGTCTACTCTAGTATCTAGTAGTGTTCGTTTAGTGATGATGTATTGGTATTTGGGGTCAAGAGAACACAATTGTAAGAAAAAGAAAACTGCATCAACACCCCTCATGGACTTTAAAGATGGACCAATATAGTAAAAAAAGTATTTTTATTGTACAATTGTAAAAAATAGAAGTAGAAAAATAAACGAATATTACATCCATTCAGAAGGAAGATACATGTAAAAATATAAACTAGTACCCATTACATAAGTAGAAAGGTATGGAAGCTGTGCCTATAGTCGTCCCCGGCTGGCCACCATATGTAACGTGTTTCGGCCTATTACTGTGAAGTCCTTCAGAGGTGACACAGTGGATACTGGCAGTGCCATCTTAACCACTAGCTGACTGCTCACAGTAATCCTACTGCGGCGGTGCGGCTCTCCTGGGCCTAGCGATGTAGACCTTCGTCGCTGGAGTTCATGTGATACCGGCGGCGGGCACGCTAAACACAGCGGGAGTCGGGCCGGGGGAGGAGAGGCGGCCAATTCAGCCTCCCTTCCCCGATCGTTGTGGAAACGGTGAGAAGACCCGCCTGCTTATGTAAACAAAGCAGGCAGATCTTCTCAGTGACAGACAAGAGGAGATCACAGGATTCAGCATAGCTGTCACAGAACCCCCCCACACACACACACATCAGTAAGCATGAGGCATACATTTAACCCCTTGGTCACCAACAGTGTTATCCCCTTCCCTGCCAGTTTCATTATTACAGTAACAGTGCATATTTTTAGCACTGACTACTGTAGTAATGTCATTGGTCCCCCCAAAAGTGTCAAAAATGTCAGTTAGGAGTCCGATCTGTCCGCCGCAATGTCGCAGTCCCACAAAAAAATCGCAGATCGCCGCCATTACTAGTAAAAAAAAAAAAAAACAATAAAAATTACAAATCTTTCCCGTAGTTAGTAAATGCGATAACTTTTGCGCAAACCAATCAAAATACGCTTATTGCGATTTTTTTTTTTATTTACCAAAAATTTGTAGCAGAAGACGAATTGGCCTAAAATGTAAATTTAGATTTTTAAAAAAAATTTTTTGGGCATGTTATATAGCAGAATGTGAAAAATATTTTCTTTTTTTCCAAAATTGTTGCTCTTTTTTTGTTTTTAGCGCAAAAAATAAAAATCGCACAGGTGATCAAATACCACCAAAAGAAAGATCTATTTGTGGGGAAAAAAGGACATAAATTTTATTTGGGTACAGCGTCGCACGACCGAGCAATTGTCCGTTAAAATACCGCAGTGCCGAATCGCAATATAGGCCGTGGTCAGGAAGGGGGTAAAATCTTCCGGTTTTAAAGTGGTTAAGAGCATTAAAGGGCCCGGGCAATGCAGTGCACTGGGGCCCGCCTACACAATCACCCACAAGAATAAAAATGCAAATGATCGTTAAAGCGATATTTATTGGTACAGCAGTGGCAGGCTAATGACAGCTTCCAAGTTGGGCGACTGGGTCCAGTGAACACGCACACGGACGGGAGTCAGATTTGACTGTCCTGTGTGCGGCTGTTCCCGTGGAGGCGGACAGGCATTCCTGCAGTTGTGAGCTCCCCCTCCACGGCCCAAGTGGCCTGACAGCAGCGCAGGGCTGGCAAGCGCTTGCCCCCTGCTAAGTTCGGTGGTGGGATGCACACGGGAATCGGGACTAATGATTGGCTGGGGCTGGGTCGCTGGGCAGGTAGGCCCCCCCCGGCAAGTGGGGCCCCTGGGCAACTGCTCAACGTGCCCATACGGTAAGATGGCCCTGGGTACTGGTATATTCTAGAACACAATCATGTGCTATTAGTAACAAAATAATAATACATTATTTCCCGGTTCACACTGACTCGACTTGGTCGCCTGACAAGTCGCGCTCCATTCTGTGCAATAGAACCGTTCTAATCAGAGCGACTCAAGTCGCTCCGACTTAGAAAAGGTTCCTGCACTACTTGGGGGCGACTTCGGAGCGGCTTGTATTGACTTCTATTAGAGAAGTAATTTGCAAGCCGCGATGAAGTCGTGCTGCACGGGGCGGCTTCAAAGTCAGGGCGACTTTGAGTCGCCCCAGTGTGAACCGGCTCTTATTCTTATTATACAGTAAATATGTCATGGAGATATAATAATATCACATTAGTACAACTCATTATGCAGGCTGTATTGTACAATAGAGGGGTGTTGATGCGGTTTTCTGCTCACAATTGTGTTCTCTAATTATTTTTGAACTAGACAGACCCCTCTTCCCCACACACACCAATACCTCCTATATAATAGATTGCTACTTGGTGTTTGTTCACATAGCTAAAGCCAACTCATTCTATCCTAAAATCTGTTATGGAGGCTGTTTAGTGGGTGGAGATATGCTCTACATCTGGCAGTCCTATCCACAGATAATTGTGTCATGGTCTAAAGCAAGAGTTTCAAAACTATGGTCCACTTCAAGATTTTATCTGGCCCTCAGCTAGAGTCAGGGGCATATCCTCAATGTGCACAGATAGAGAATTAAAGCGGTATTAAACTCAAAACCAAAAATGTAAAATATTGCAGCTTACAAATCATTAGATGTGGTGGTTGCATTTTTTTCTTTTCTTAGGCTTTTTTCCCTTTGTTTTCACCTGGTGATCTGGCCAGTAACACACCGACTGTAATAGAGTGCCTCCACTGTGAATGAAGGAGCACAGGGGGCACAGCAGACAGCAGCATTGTCACTCAGGGGTAGGAAAGTGTTAATTTTATAAGAAGATTTCTTCAGTCATTTTTTCATCTTTCCATCTATTAAATCCTCAGTGCTTGCTGTTTTAACTTTGGATAGTAAAACATTTCTTTTCTGTCAGTAAATACCTTATATACCTTATACAGCCCACTTCCTCTTTCTTGTCTGGTAATTTACCTAGGCTAATGACATCATGCACAGCTCTCTCTCTCACTCTCGTGAGACTTTGCCAGCAATGGAGGGAGGGGTGAGTCATAGGAGGGCCAATGAGAGCTGGAGAGGACTAGATGAGGGCGGAGATAACAAGACTGCAGAGATCCATGAGTTTTCATCAAGAGAGAAGTGTGTGTGTGTCTGTATTAGGCATAGGCCGATATATCGGGGGCCGATATGCACTTTCCCCTATATATCGGTATCGGCACCGGAACTGGCCGATATTGTCGATATTTTTGTGACGTCATTCTGCCTAGTTAGGCCGCCTCCCTCACCTTGGACAGCCTCATCTGGAGTCAGGACTAGTCTCGCGGGAGTGTATCACAGCCATACACCCACCCACAGCAGCCCAGTGCCAGCGAGCCACCCACATTCACAGGCCCTGTACCAGCCAGCCAGCCACCCACAGGCCCTGTAGCAGCCAGCCAGCCACCCATAGACCCTGTACCAGCCAGCCACAGGCACTGTACCAGCCAGCCAGCCACCCACAGGCCCTGTACCAGCCAGCCACCCACAGGCCCTGTACCAGCCAGCCACCCACAGCCCCTGTTCCAGCCAGCCACCCACCACAGGGTGCCATCCAGCCAGTCACCCACCCACCACAGGGTGCCAGACAGCCAGCCACCAACCACAGGGTGCCAGCCATAAGCATTAAACAAAAATGAACATGTTCAGTACCAGATTTGTGTCAAAAATTGTCTTTATTTTTCAAAACTTTAAATGTACAAAATATCGGCCCATATCGCCCACATTGCTTTCCTGTAACTTACAGTTTAAAATGTGTTCACTTCTTTTATTTATAAGACACTTCCGTCTCTCTACCTATGTTAACTGGTATTCAGGATTACCATTCCCAATGGAAAGGTCCGTATTGTAAACCTGTTTGTTCTTTTGCAAATATATTGTGCCCTTACACATATAAAATGAAAAACAATAAACTGCCATTCCTGAAAATGCTAATTGCCTGGCTGTCTTGATTTAATATCTGAGTCTCTGGTCCAACTGCTGATCAGCAATGACCCAGATTTCTCCAATAAATGCATTGCATTGCATGGCTAAGTTTGTATTTTTTCTGTCTTTACCTCAGGTTGTGTTATGGGACATCTCTGCCTATAATGAGCGTCTAACAGCTAAAACTGGAGTAACTAAGAGCACCAGCACAAAGGTATGTTTTGTATTACATTGTAAAATTCTTACTACAAGCCAACTTAGCATTTACTTAGCAGTCTTAAGCTGGATACACATTATACAATTTTTGTTGTTCGATTTCCTTTAGATTTACCTGCAACTATGTAGTGCAAGGGCCTGCCTGATTGCATACAGTTTGAAAGTGTTTAGATTTGACCTTATGTTATATGGTTTTGGTAAATCTAAAGGAAAGTTGTACAAGAAAATTGTATAGAAATTGTATAGTGTTTAGCCAGCTTTAGAATGGCCATACATTATTCAATTTTCTTGTACAATTTTCCTTTAGATTTACCAAACCCATATAATATCTTGTATGCAAATTGCAGCTTTAGGCTGGCCATAAAAGAGTCGTTTTTTTTTCTGTTTAATTAGCAGGTTGAACAAAAGAAAATGACTTAATTGTGTGGAGTGCATGGATGGGGGAATCCTCCCACTGCGCTGTTGTTCTCTGTCAGTGGGGAGACCTCCCTGCTGTTAGAATACACTGAAATCTCCCGCTGCGCTGCTGTATTCTGTCTGTGGGGAGACTTCCCTGCTGTTAGAATACACTGACGCCTCCCGCTGTGCTGTTGTATTCTGTCAGTGGGGAGACCTCCCTGCTGTTAGAATACACTGAAATCTCCCGCTGCGCTGCTGTATTCTGTCTGTGGGGAGACCTCCCTGCTGTTAGAATACACTGATGCCTCCGGCTGCGCTGCTGTATTCTGTCAGCGGGGAGAACTCTCTGCTGTTAGAATACACTGATCAGCACTGCTTGCTATAGCCAGCAACGCTTGTTTTCACAGGCTTGTTGTATACAAGTCGATCAATAGATTGACTTGTGTACAACCAGCATGCCCATACATGAATCAAAATTCTACTGGTCCCTGCTGAACCTGCCGAATTTCGATCCATGTATAGCCGGCTTTAGTACTGTGAATCGCAATGAATTCTAATTTTTTACTTGTGACCCATCCATTCCCCTCTTCTGCAGAGTTTCACTTTGATCAGGAGCTGATACTGTATATGTTGCTTACAGCAACACCTGCTGGTAAAATCTGGTATTTCATCCCAGATGGCAAGGATAACTTGCCACAAATTTGTGGCAGTGTTAAATTGTTAGTCTTAATTGCTGCACATTTTGACTGGTAAGTTGTATACTTGCAGAGTACTTGAAGCACAATTTCTAGGTGACACTTTTCCAATTTTTAGCAATTTTGCGTGGCAAGTCTCTAGCAAGAGCAAAGTTGCAGTGATGAGTCTACAGCAAGAGCTCTGCAAGTCTACAGCATGAAAATTCAGCCACAGTGACCCCTGTGGTGGGAGGACTATTGTGCAACATAACTGAACCAGAATTTGCAGCAGACTTGCAAAATGTTTGCAAAGAAAGTTGATCTGGAGTCATGAAATGTGGACTTGCTGCAATTGTGCAACAAACTTGTGCAGCACAATTGCTTGCTATCTGGAAAGGGTCCTTCCCTGCAAACATGCTGGCAGAGGACAAGGTTTTCTAATCATGCTGTGGCTACTTTTTGCACACCTTTTGTTTTAATGCTGGAATATATTTAGCTGATTTAAAGTGAAAGGTCCTTTGGGCTTTAACTTCAGAGCTGGCAGAAAAGGCACCTAGTAAATTTTTGTTTGTAGTACTGCAATGGATACAAATGGATACAGATACTTTGTTAGGTGGACTGGCAAAGAGTACATTATTCCTTTTCTAGTTAGGATGTTTATTTCTTTGGGTATTTAGCTGGGCATGAACGCAAGCTACTGTGCGAATCTTCGAGAGAACTTACTTTGGTTGCAGCAAAATAATTGGTGTTGATATCTTCCAGAACCTTGGTGTTTTTGGTTGAAGTCACTTTTAAACTGATGTAGGGAATTCCTCCCTCAGACTTCTCCTTGCTATCTGAGATACTAACCTTAGTGATCTGTCAAAGCCTCTTAGAAGGATCCGATTAGGTTTTAATGATCTTGATTATTCATATGAATATGCAGGGGAGATTGGCAAACAGTGGAGCAGGGAATGCTTATGTAAAGTATGAACAGTTTTCTGAATTTTGAGCAACAGAGCAAAACAGTTGCTGTTGTGAATTATGCACCTATTTCTAAATAATGAAGTAAATGAATAGCCAGAAAGAAGCCCTGGGTGGCTTTTTTTCCCTCTCTAGTGTTTATGGACAGGGTATCATAAAAAATGGGAAAAATGTTTCTATTTATAAATTCTTTATTTTAAATGCTTCAGCATATAGTGTAATCAGGTACTGGTGTAACATATACAAATTATTGGTCATGACACAAAGAGTGAAACATAATATATCAATATCATACAGAAAGGATTGTCAATTATGACCTACTGCATAGATGTAGGGCCAGGTTATTAAGTCGAGAGTACCTGTGAACCCATTGAGTGTGAAAATAACCAATGTGAGAGAGGGTTAGGGGGGTCTGACCTGGTCCATTTACCAGGTCAGACCCCCCTAACCCTCTCTGACATTGGTTATTTTCACACTCATGGGTTCACAGGTACTCTCAACTTAATAACCTGGCCCTAAGATCTATGCAGGATGTCATAGTCAAAGCTTCAAGTGATATGTGGGGTGATATTCAGAGGAAACGGGGGGGGGGGGGGAACGAAGGAAAAAAGGAGGGAAGGGAAGGTTATGGAGGGGAAACACACAGGAAGGACATCAGGAAGAAGGTAGGACCAACTATTACTCTGAGTCTCCTCCAGACAGTAGTGCCTGTCCTTCAGCTGTGAATGTAAATGCATCCCAGTACAACTATATGGACTTATATGTCTTGTGTTTGTTTTGGGCTGATAGGATCAGGCCCTCCATGTGCTGAATCTCCTCTACTTTATGTGCACACTGCTGAATGGATGGGGGAAGTGGAGCTTTTCCATTGGGCAAGAATACAGGATTTGGCTATATTTAGCAGATGATGCAGATTTGTTTTATATATATTCATGGGTATGGAAGACAGGTGTAGGAGAAAGAAGGCTGGGTTGTGAGGAAGTTGGGAAATCTATAAATTTTATAGATAATTCCCTTACTTGTAAGCTAGACGTATTAGTGCAGACATTTTTGTTGTGTATATGGATCTAACCCAAAATTTGGGGGGGAAATGTGCAGGGCCAGAAACACGGCTGATTTAAATAGTATAAAAAGTTAAAGAGTGCATGGTAAGCATGCCTCAAATGGAATATGTAAAAAAAAAAAAAATCCTTTCGGCTAGATGAGAGTTAATAAAATGAGTGCAATGTTTTCCATACGTTGTGTTCCAATAGGGCAGTGATGGCAAACATTGGCACCCCAGATGTTTCCCATGTTGCTCAACCACACTGCAGAGTGCATGAGCGTCATGAGAAATGTAGTTCCAAAACATCTGGGGTGCTAAGGTTCGCCATCACCGCAATAGGGTATAAAGTGACCAGTAGTGACAGATATCTTTACACTTATTGTGTATATATATATATATATATATATATATATATATATATATATATATATATATCCTGAATGCACTAACATGTCCCCATTCTTTCTACAGACAACACTGGAACCTAAGCAATCCAATGAGCCACATTTTGTGAGATTCTGTGCAGTATCCTCTATAGAACACGGGCACAAGGCTGTGATAACTGACATACACTGGCTCCCAGATTCCTTTGAGGTAAAGTCTTTGATAGGTAACAGCTCCATATTGGTTCTAGAATTTCATATTGCTTGTTGAAGAGGAGCTACACTCTCCTATCTAAAGTTATAATATAAGCATCCGTGTGATTCTTGTGACTCGCAGCATCTAATTTGGATATTCCTATACCCGTCCACATAGTATGTACCTGTAAAATCGGTAATTTTATATCTCTTCCGGGTATTCTTTCAGTGGTCATTGCAGATATGGGCATCTAAAGCCCTCTTCTATGCATTTCCAGGATTTTGGTGCAGTTGGCTATCCAGCATGCATAGTACAGTAATGTATTGTTGATAACAGAATGCACGCAAACTGCTGGGATTGATTACGCCCATATCCCAGGAGTCCAAAAGTAAGCATTATGATGTAAATCATAGCAACTTAAAAAATCGCGCTATTAGATAAATCAATAAAACTGAAGAAAATTAAGTGTATAAATCATAATTTACAAACCAGATGAGTGTAAATAAAGTCCAAAGTGAAAAGATGCAAATGAATATCTCAAATGTCACAATAAATCACAAAAAAGTAAATATAAAGCTAAAAAAATGGAAAAATTATCAATATGATATTCTCCAAGAGATCTATTTCTATTGTCTACCTTCGAGGCAGTTCTCTAGACAATCTAAACCTGTTGAGCCGGAGTACGAGGGGGTCCCTGGTTTGGTGGCTTCGTTCTCAGGCACTTCATCAGGGAAAATCATTTCTTCCCCTGTACTGGACGGTCATCACTACGGACGCCAGCCTTTCCGGGTGGGGAGGTGTCCTCGGCACAGAGTGTGCTCAGGGGATATGGACTCTGGAAGAGTTCAGACTACCTACCATATACTGGAGCTGCAAGCGATCAGACTTTGTCTGGATCATTGGACTCGTCGTCTCTAGGGGTGTCCTGTATGGATTCAATCAGACAATGCCACGGCCGTGGCCTATGTCCATCACCAAGGGGGCACAAGAAGTGTCCTTACGGCTTGAGAAGTAGCCGGCATTCTAAGGTGGGTCAAACAAATCATTCCAGCCCCCTCTGCTGTACACATTACAGGGGTGGAAAATTGGCAGGCAGATTATCTCAGTCAACAGACGTTGGACCAGGGGGAATCGTCACTTCATTCGGAGGTGTTTCGTCAGTTGTGTCTCCGGTGGGGTTCTCCCGAGGTGGATCTGTTGGCCTCTTGCCTCAACAGGAAAGTGCAAAAGTTTGTGGCACAGTCTCGGGATCCTCTAGCCGACGCCGCAGACACATCAGTGGCTTCTTGAAGTCACTATCGTCTGATTTAAGCCTTTCCTCCTCTCAAGCTTCTGCCGAGACTCCTGCGCAGGATCAAGACAGAAGGTATTCTGGTCATCCTAGTGGCTCCAGACTGGCCTCACTGGTTATGGTACACTGATCTGGTATGACTGGTCACCGATGCTCCTTGGAGACTCTAGGGGGCGAGCGCGTGCCGCAGGAGGCGCGCTCCCGCCCCCGCTAGGTCACCAACATCCCCGCGCGAGTGACCGGCGGCTCCAATGTCCGCCGGCCACTCGCGATCTCCCGCTGGAGAGGGAGAAAGGCAGACGGCTAATGTAAACAAAGCCGCCTGTCATTCTCCCTTGTGTAGGTGCAGAGATCATACGATCCTGCTATGTAGGATTGTATGTCTCTGTGGTTACATCACAAGCCACGCCCCCCCACAGTTAGAATCACGCCACTCGGGATACATTTAACCCACTGATCACCAATAAAGTTAACCCCTTCCCTGCCAGTGTTATTTTTACAGTAATGGTGCATATTTATAGCACTGATTACTGTAGTAATGTCACTGGTATCCCCAAAAGTGTAAAAAATGTCATTCAAGGGTCCGATCTGTCCGCCGCAATTTCGCAGTCCTGCAAAAAAAATTGCAGATCGCTGCCATTAATAGTTAAAAAAAAAAACAATAAAAATGACATAAATCTTTCCCGTAGTTAGTAAACGCAATAACTTTTGCGCAAACCAATCAAAATGCGCTTATTGCGATTTTTTTTCACCAGAAATATGTAGCAGAAAACAAATTGGCCTAAAATGTTAAAAAATATTGATTTTTACTTTTTTTTTTTTTTTTGGGAATTTCATATAAAAAAATGTGAAAAGTATTGTTATTTTTTCAAAATTGTCACTCTTTTTTTGTTTATAGCGCAAAAAGTAAAAAATCGCACAGGTGACCAAATACCACCAAAACTAAGCTCTGTTTGTGGGAAAAAAAGGACGTCAATTTCATTTGGGTACAGCGTCGCACAACCACACAATTTTCAGTTAAAATCACGCAGTGCCGAATCGCAAAATAAGCCCTGGTCTTTGAGCAGCCAAATCCTCCGGGGCTTAAGTGGTTAATGTTAAAAAATGTAATAAACATTAACATGTTCAGTACCAGATTTGTGTTGAAAATTGTGTTGATTTTTCAAAACTTTAAATGTACAGAATATTGACACCTAATATCGCTTATCGGCCTGAAGGGTGACCGAAAAACTGGTATCAGCCCTGAAAAAACAATATCGGTCAATACCTAGTACTGGTCCTCCAAAGCTTGTGCCTAGAGATCATTCCTGTGGGTGTACTCACAAGACATGAAAAAATGCTCCACACGTGTAAAATCCTTACTGAGAATTGATTTAAAACGAATGATTGCACTTACATCAATGTGGCAGATAATCACATAAAAACAGCATTTGCTGGCCGGCATACAGAAGAAGTGCAGTTTGCATTGCTCTATTGCAGTGCATTATTTATCAGATTTTTTAGTTCAATATTATTTTATTAATCGAAAAACATATCAAATATGCAATGTTACACAATAAATCGGTATTACAAATACACGGTATACATGAAGAACCTATTTCCCAAAATATTGTTATGGTCTTTTCATTTAGAGTTGAAAGAAAACTACTAAGTAGTTAACAAATATATAGGAAAGTATCCAAACATCAATATCATGGGTGATGTATGAGCACAAGGTTAAACATTAAAGCCCCGTACACACGTACCGATTGTCGGCCGTAAATATTCGGCCGCCGACCGATCGGCCGATTGTAGGCTTGTTAGTATGATGCTTCCGACAGCCGACAGCGCATTTTCGGCCGAACAAAATCTGTCGTGCAGACTTTAAAATATTTGTTGGCCGTCACCAGAACGGCCGATTGTTCGCCAGTCAGTACAGATTTCAGCCGACAGACAGCAGATTAGCAAGACTGGGCATGCTCAGAAAAGAAAAAAAGACAAGGAAAGTTAACCATCACATGACATCACTTCTGCAGTCAGCGGTTGTTGGCCGACAAAATTCGTGTGCAGTCTTTTGCAGTTTTCAACAGACACGACAGCCCTGGACAAAAGACGGCCGATCGTTCGGCCGACGATCAGTACGTGTGTACGGGGCTTAAGGCATCATCCAGTGTGTTGAGAAACTCTCTCAGAAAGTGCTATGCTGTAGAGATCGCTTACTGTCTGTATATGATGGGAAAATATTACGAAACTAGTGCTCCAAGTGTAGTCAGAGGTGCAAAGCAAGTACAGTGCAAGGAAAAAAAAAGGAAAGGGGAAGAACAGCAGAAGAAAAGAAAGAAGTAAAAGGACACTCCATTTAGGCTTTGGGGTAGTTGTATCAGGTTTACCTTCAGCCCACAGGACAAACTCTGCAGAGTAACGAAACATGGACCATGAAGTCCAAGTGATGGAGAATTGCTTCTCTTTTACAGTTTCCTGAGCCAACAGATGTTCCAGATCTCTAATACGATCCACTTCAGTAGCCCAATCACCCGGGGAAGGCATGTCTGTTGATCTCCAGTGTCGAGGAATCACTGCCCTAGTCGCAGCTAGGAAGTGCCGCAGTACGTCTTTTTTAATTGATTTAAGAGAGCCTGGGTTCATAGACAAAAGGGCCACCTCTGGTGAGGGTTGAATAGAGGTCGCCATCAGCTTACAGTACAGATCAAAAATGGTTTCCCAGAATTTCCTCACAGGGGGGCAATCCCACCAGATGTGGAGCAAGGTACCTCTAGTGGACAGGCATCTCCAACAGGTGTCAGGCAGAGATGGGTTGATACATTGTATAGTAGAGGGGCATCTGTACCATCTAGTCACCAACGTGAACCCTTTTTCTTGGGTCTAAGTTGCTAAAGAGAGCTTATGTGTCAAAATGAAGCATTTTTTCCCATGCCTGCGTGTATGATTGGAGGTCAGGAGAGGAACTATTGAGCAGTAGGGACTACATGTGTTGGGGGATTGGCCTGTAGGAGCATATCTTCAAATTCTGATGGTTCAGATATAATATCTAACAAGGAGGGGAAATTGCAAAGATATAATAAGACTTGTTGTCTCTGAAACCACTGTGTTGGGTGTTGGGAGGATACTTGGGACTGGAATTCTGTCAGTAAAGACAGGTCTGCATGAAGGAGTTGGGCAAGTCGCCTGTGATCTTCCTTACACCATAGTCCAAACCCCATCCCACGTACTGCCAGTGGGAAGGCCAGGGTTCCAAAAAAGGGAGTCATGGGTCCTAACATTTTGGCTATGGCACCAGTCGGTCCCAAATCTGAATTGTCTGGTGGGTAAGGTTGCTAGAGAGCGATGAGTCATTACGATGGACCGCCGATGTCCACATTAATGCACAAAGATCAATAGAGTTTAAGTGGCTTTCCAGTTGGACTCAGAGTTTGGAAGATGGGGGAACCAGTCCACGATACGAGTAAGTACCGCTGCCTTGTGGTACAAAGAAGCATCCAGTACTCCAGCTCCTCCTTTCGGAAGAGAGGGTTTCATATCTTATCCTGTAACGGGTTGCTTTCCAGATGAATTTGGAGAACGTGGTGGAGCTTCCCAAAATACAAGGTAGTTGTGTGTGTGTGTGTGTATATAGATATATAGACCAGGTCGCCTCACAGGTCGCCTCTATGTGAACGGGGGCTATATCTCATGAGATTTTAATAATGTGATATAATGGATTCCGTCAGGTAGGTGGTTTTTAAGATTTTTTGGAGGCTATGCTATTTAATGCTATATATGTAAAAAGCAACAAATAAATATATGTGATGGCACACATCTTTGTATTTGGTGTTTTTAACTATTTATTTTATGTGAACAGTAGGAAGTATTTTTTACATAATATATTTGAGTCAGTTTATTCTGAGGATTTGGCACATTTACCCTTTAAAATTATGAATGTGGCACCTGGAATAAAATCAGGCCAATTATGTTGCATTATAACTTTAAGGAAACTCTAATTTGAAGTTAGTTTGAGTTTTTTTTTTTTTTGTACAATGTTTTATTTCCATTTTGTATTTATTATTTTTTTTAGTGTATGTATGTATTTTGTAGCGTATGTAGTGTGTCTATTTTATATGCATTTAACATAAAAGAGCAGAAAGGTTAAAGTCGGGATTTTCAATCATCGGGGTGAAGGTATGTCTTTCTCATGTAAAGTGATATTATTATAGGTAATTGTGTTCTCTTCTTTTTAAGGTCAACCGGACAGGATATCCATATGAGAATAAAAGTGGATGCTGTGTACAGCTTGTCACCTCTTCTCCAGATTGGTAAGGGAAATAATAAAGGAATACACAGATGGCATATGGGGGTAAAGTTTGGACAGTGTAGATTGTGTTGAAAGGGATTCACATTATCATCGTCATTATCTTCACTTCCAAAACTTCAGAAGCCTCAGTTGTAGTGGGTTCTTAAAATGAAAGAAGAGTATTATTTGTAACTGACCACATAAAATCTTCTCTGCATTGCAGAAAACCGAAATCTTTCCCCAAAAAAAAATTACCCTTTTTAAATTCCCCTTGCTTCTAACAGACAGGAAGGAGAATTCATAAAAGTAGGACCACTATGCTGCCACTTTTCTTCCCAGGCATGAACCATTTGAGAAAAAAGTTCATCTGTCATGTTGCAATATTATCTTTTATCTGCAATATTTGTAGGCTCTTTGCTATTACCCCATTGTAAAAAAAAAAAAAAAAAAAAAACAAGCAAAATTGTTCTTCTTAGCCATTTCACCTGCTTAACACCCTAAGTAGGGATCGACCGATTATCGGCAAAGCCGATATATCAAGGGCCAATATATCGGAATCGGCCACCATGGTGACCGATATTTCGGAAAGTGTTTGTACCAGAGTGATGCCTGTAGCTAGAGGCATCACTCCAGTACCGGCGTCCATAGCCGACGGTCGGCTGTCTTGTAATGACAACCGATGTGACTGAGAAGCCGCTCGGCTGTCATTGCAAGGAGCGGGAGGGGACGTCCCCGCGCTCCCGCCGCGGCTCACCTGGGTTTCCCGTCCCACCGGGAGACCCAGGCAACCAGCCTTCACGGCCACCAAAGACCCGATCAAAGCCACATTCGGCTCTGATTGGGTCTCCTTGCAAAAACCCAGAAGTGATGTCCTGACATCACTTCCGGGTACTGGCGCCTGTGAAAAAATGACAGCATTCAAAACAGCCAATCTTGGTGTTTTGAATGCTTTTAAGTGCAGAGGAGGGGTTTGGGGTCTTTTAGACCCCCAGATCCCTCCACAACAGTACCTGTCAAGTAAAAAAAAATATAATTTTTTTTTTAAAATGTACAAAAATATCGGTCGATACCGATACGAGATGACCAAAATATCGGTAACGAAAAAACCAATATTGGTCGATCACTAATTTTAAGATCTTTAAAATTATTATATAAACAATAATCCACTTTTTTCTTTACAACAGATATCTTTTGATGCTTCTTGCGCAAGGCATTTTTACTTAAATATCTCTCTGTTACTGTTTAAAGCAGATCTAAATCCTTTTTAAGATTATGTGACATGATAAAGTATGGAAGGATTAGAACCCTTGTAAACATTTTATTACTGTCTGTTTTCTTGCTGGGAGAATCACCCTCTGTTTGTCCAGGTGACCATTGTGACTGGGACAGAGTGAGGGGAAATCTAAAGTTTCTCAGTTGTCACTGGAACAGGAATAGAAAAGAAATCTTCCAATGGAGACACATGTTCCAGTAAAGCCTATCTAAGAAGATATTCACTTCCTTTTGTATTTCAGGAAGAGAAGGGAAATCTCCCTAGTTGAACACAGATCACAAATAAACTGAAAGGAGCAAATAACAACTGGCACCATGAAATAAAAGTAGTAACTCACCAAATAGTTGGACCCCAAAATGACAGCGTGTATGTATGTGTTATAGAAGATACTCAGATTTGTCCTCAATCTACATCCCATGACTTTTGTATAATACACTTCTAGGGATTAGTCCTTTCAATGTGGCACCCCTCTGAGTTCCCAACATACTCCCTTTTTCTCTCAGTGTATCTCACCATTTACAAAGGTTTTCTCAGAACATAAAAAACTCCAATCGGCAAAATCATTCACATCTTTTATTGCAGCAATGAAAAGGCCACTTAAAAACAACTTAGAGTCAGCAAACCTTTAATAAAAAAAACAGCCTTGCTTAGTCCTAGCTGACAGTTTTGCTCTGAAGAAGGTGGAATAGCCCCTGAAACACGTCAGCTGGTTTACGATGTTCGTTTTGATTTTGATTTCATTCTGTGGAAGACCTCTCAGGTCTGGTCCCTAAAAACAACTTAGAGTCAGTAAACCTTAAATAAAACAACCATTGCTTAGTCAAAGCCAGTTTTGCAATGAAGAAGGCGGTACAGCCCCTGAAACTGGTTTATGATGTTTGTTTGGATTTGGATTTCATTGTGTTGAAGGCCTTTTGGTATGAAGTTTATGCATTGCTTTTGTGAGTATGCACTCTATAGCATAAATAAAGTGCTGTTGGTAATGCACTAGGCCTTTTCGCCTTTTGTTTTCCTATGCATTTCATCATAGCCCATGAGGACATCCTATGAAACCTATAGGTTGCAGCTTGATTTTCACTCTGGATATAATAAACTTTGTTGATTTTTTTTAGGAATGAGAATTACCCCTATATTTGGTTTACTTTGTTTAGGGTACAGTGTAAGTACATCTAAGTACCGCTACTTAAAGACTTACCTTCTCCTACAGCTCAGTCATGTTCTGGGACATCCGATCACACAAGCCGCAGGCGCAGACCATGGCTGAGAAAAAAACAGACATGAAGCAGCTGGAGCTTCCACTCGGTGTACCAGATACTTTCAAACACATTGATCTGATCTGGAAGCCACTCATTAAGGTACTGCCAGCATTTAGAATCCATATTTATATTTCAGCTGTCTTAGAGTTATGGTATGACTACAACTCCGAATCCGAAGAGCTTTTCCAGAAAACGGTTAAAGTGTACCAATAGCCAAATCCAGCCAAATACTTTGCTGTTATTGAATGGGAATGGTTTAAAGCACACATGTCAAACACAAGGCCCAGGGGCCAAATCTGGCCCCCCAAAGCCTTGTCATGTGGCCCTTGAACCCAGTTTTGCAGCAGGAACTTGACGGAACTTCATTCCCCCACCTCAGGCTCTCACTCTCTGCTCCCACTCCCTGCTGTCACTTGTAAACACAGAAGCCTTCTGTGTTTACAAGGGACAGCTTTGCTCTCAGCGGCTCCCAAAACTAATAGATCTGTGACGCACTCATGGCGGGGACAGATCTCCAGAATCTGAGAGAGAGAGTGATCTTCCTGCAAGATGAGGCAGAGCCACCTACACAAGGAGGTACTAGATCAAAGCAAGGTAGGAGAGAGAAATGCGAGGAAGCTATGAGGTGGGGGGTTGGGGCTGAACACTCTGCATAGCACACCCCTAAAGCCTGCACTGTATACATAGCTCAACCCTAAACCCTGCACTTCGTACACACCCCTAAACCTTTCACTTTCTACATAGCATAATCCTGTGCTCTGCGTAACGCACTCCTGAACCCTGCACTGTGTACGTAGCACACCCCAGATAAAACTGGCCCATTGAGGGCAACCATACTGCTAATGTGGCCCAAAATGAAATTGAGTTTGACACTCCTGGTTTAAAGGGTTAGTTCATCTTTACCAAAAACCTATCTATGCAGATAAGGGGAGTCTGTAGATAAATCAAAGTTGAATAATGCCCTTATAGGTGTAAGCATGTTAAGTACCCTCATGAAGATTACCAGGAAAACTCCTAGGACATTGCTAAAAGACGCCTAGCTGTTACTCTTAACCATCACAGGAATGAACCCTCAAACCCTGAGCTCAGAGAGACTTCACCAGGGGAGAGAAAGCGCTTGTGAGGGGGTGAACAGTAACAGCTCTTAGCAACATTCTTAGCAATGCCCTAGAAGTTTTCCAGTCAGGCTTCATGAGGTAGGTAAATGGCCTTCACCTATAGCAAGGGTGTTATTTACTTTGGTAATTTATCTACAGATTCCCCTTATCTACAGTTTTTTTTTAGTAAAGGGGAACTATGCCTTCAAAACTTTTGCCTGTCTCTGTCCAACTAGAGAGCAGTACCACCTCTATTGTCATCAGAACAGAAAATAATGAAAAATCCAAAATGTTACAGTTGTCACCAGAACAGGAATGGAGGGGAAACAAGAGAAATCAGTAGATTCCCCATCCACACTTAACAGCATGGATGGAGGAAATTCTCCTGCCAACTGTTGTATTCAGGCAGCCGTAGCACTGGCAGATGCCTAAATACCCAAACAGTGGCTGCATCTGATTGGATGTAGCCACTATTTGGCTGATAATTTTCTACCGGTCTTAGATTTAGTTTTGTTGAGCCAGGTGGTGACGACAAGATTGTGCTGACAAAAAGATTGGATAAAATTCGAGCATTGTTTGTTCCTAGCCAAGTTTGGGCTATTCAAAGCCCTCTGGTTGCCCATGGAAGCTGATGTAAATCTGTCACAAACCTGCAGCAGTTCAGCCTGAGCATTAGAACAGTGGTCCTCAACTCCGGTCCTCAGGGCCCACTAACAGGCTAGATTTTAAGTATTACCTTGGGGAAATGCAGACTAGAATACTGCAATCACAGAGCAGCAAATTATATCACCTGTGATGTATTTCAGTTATCTTGCAAACCTGGCCTGTTAGTGGGCCCTGAGGACCTGGGTTGAGGACCACTGCATTAGAGAATGAACACTTAAAGTGGACCTAAGATTTGGCAACTTTATATTTCAAACTTTGTGAGATGAGTCAATTGTTAATGAATAGCACTGACAGTCAGCAATCTGCAGCTGCTCCTTTTCCGAGGACCCCTTTATATCCATTCCACAGAGCAGGGTAACTATGAGGAGGGTGCAAGCTATCTCTTGGAAGGCAGCTCTTGCTGTTTCTAGGCCCTACTCCTAGATTATGTCAGCAAAGTAATTCAGTAATCAAAATCAAGAGCTAAGCCCTATACACACTATGAGAAAATTGGATGAACGATTGACCGGGTGTCACGGGCTTACCTTTGTTGGAGTCTGTAACGCAGAGATGTACGCTCACCCTTGCAGATATCCACAGTCCAAGGTGACCAGGTAAGAAAGCCACCTGGGCTGTGAATCTGTGCACAGGGGCTTGGCAGGGAAGGTGCTCCAATAAGCAGGACCGGCAGGAATACAATGGGAAGGGAAATCCAGGAATAACAGTAGTCACTGGATGACACGAGTCTGGATAAGGATCAGGAGATGGGAGGAAGATAAGGTCGCAGGAACAACAAGGAACGAAGGTAAGGATGGAAGCCGGAGTCAGTCTGGAATACACGCTCAGGAAACAGGAACATAGGAACAAAGTCTGTCAAACAGGAACAATCTGGAACAAAGATCAGCAATGAACTGACACTGCTCTAAGCGAGAGGCAGTGTTTTATAGCTTGCTTAATTGAGCAATTAGCTTCAGGTGGACAATGAGAGACAGGAGTATGCTCAGGTGAAGTCCAGCCCCCTAGTGCTGCAGGCAATACCAGATTAACAAGACTGGATCCATATGAGCTGAAGTGTGGCTCAGAGGCAGGATAACAGGACAGAATGTCTAAGTACACAGGCTCAAATCCCATGTCAGGTACCCAACGGCGACCACGCCTGGCTGTCTGCAAGCCATGGCGAGAACCGTGACAGCTGTTTTTCCTGGATGTTTCACAGCAAGTCCGAACCGAGGATAGAAATTATGTAAGAAAATTCTTGTCCGACAAAGGCTTTTTAATTGTTATTTGTTGTTTCTGGTCATGCGCAGTCTTTCGTAGCGGCTATTTCTCGTACGAAAATCGTCCGAAAATTGTACAAATTAAACGAAAATCATTTGTTCTGTTCCCATACGAGAAATATTTTGGCATTTGTCCCTTCGGAAATCTTCGTTCGGAATCGGCTGTCAAAAGTTGTGTAAACACTATCAGAGAATTGTATGGTCGTTCCTTGGACGAAAATGTTCGCCCGTGTGTACAGGCCATTCGTTGGATATGTCAGAGTCCAGACAGACAGTAGTGAAGCTTGAAGAACAGAGGTTAGGTACTGTCCGTGTACTGATGTTTGGTGCTGCCTCTGATCGGCGGTTTTATATGTGTAGCGCCCCCCCACCCCATTTTCTGAAAGCCTGGTGGTGACCCCCAGAGACAGGGAGGGCCCACCTCCCTCCTCAGGGTGCAGATCACTAGGCATGGTGGGTGGTGAACAAGATAGACAGATGGGCGCCAGTAACTTTTATGCTTAAACAAGGAGTTTATTTCTCACAACAGGAACAAAGGGGTAGGGCACAGGACACCCTTAGTGAAAAATGGCAGATTGGCAGACTCCTTACACAAAAATGAAGACTAGGCAGACAGCAGTACAGAAAAAGATCCTTTAAGCTTGGACTGACCTGGGAGGCAACTCCTCTCCCCTGGGTCCAGTCTCCTATAACTATCTGTACTTTGTAGCTTCAGCTGTCTCCTATAGCAAGAGCGGGTAACTCACGGAAGATGCAGCGATTATGTGGATGTTTCCATCTTGACACTTTCCCAGGCTCTCCATCATGTGGCAGAGTCACCTCTGGTACTTCATCTCAGGTCTCCGTCCTTCCTTCACTCTTCCAAGCAGTGTACAGGCTCTCACTTGCAGAGCCCAAAGCACATGGTTAGGCCTCAGGCTTCAGGCCTACCCAGCAGCAGCAAATACACCCCCCCCCCAGACAGGAGTCTGGGTGGTAAGAGAGAGATCACCTGACTTCATCCAAATAAATAGTCTTTCCCAGCATGCACCACTAGCCAATTGGCTGGGAGAAACATTCATATTCATAACCTGACTGACTGTAATTTATCACTCGAATGGCAGAGGTAACAGTGCCACCTACTGACAGAAAAGGAGAATTGCAGCCAAACCAGGATTAGGAGGGAAATCCAATGCCTACAAGACTATAAATCAGCCAGGCTAGCTACCACCTTGCATAACTAAATTTACTAGCAACCCTGCTTATGACAATGTTGCTTCATATGTATCTTTTCTTACTATTGGCTTTTACATATTACATTGTGCTCATGAATCCCTGTTAAACAGCCAAACTTTAGATTTTAAATATAGGTCCAGGTAAAGCAGTGATTGCCACATGCAAAAATGATCAGTAACACCAGAGATATATCTCAACTTCCTATTAAAGCTTTGCTCTGCCTTCTTTCTCTTACCAAGCTCTTTTTCCCTGTCTCCCTAAAGTGAAGCTGAAGCCATTTCAGCTATAATTCTTCAGTAGGTCACAGGAGTGTCCTGCGTTATGCACTCCTGTGACCCGTTTTCAGCTGACAGCGGGCTAAAGTCTGCTGGCGGCTGACATCAGTTGGTCCAGGCTCTGGAAAGTTTCAGACTTTACAGGTGGGATTCTCCTAGTTTCCTGAACTCACCAGCTGGTTCAATGTCTCAGCGAGCCGCTGAGAGCCTGAGCCAGCCTCTTCCACCCCTCCACAGTCCGGCGCTCCAGTGAGTACTGGAGGGGCAGAGCAGATTAATGGTTTGATTGCTCAATTCTCAGGGTAGAGCTGGCAGGGGACAGCTGCAGCTGGGATCAGTGCTGCAGTCATCTTGGTGAGTATGGTTTTTTTTGCTATTCCCAAACTTCTCTTTTAACGTTATATGCAGTCTCATCCACCTTTAGAGAAGGGCCAGACTAAAGGCCGAAAGTCGGTCGGTTCAACAGTTGCCAATTCAACGGAAGCCAGGCTAACAACCAGCCTCTGTTGAACAGTCCAGCTGAAAAAAACAGCATTTAATCAGTGCTTGCAGCCAATGGCTACAAACGCTGATCAGTGTATCCTGGCAGATGAGGAGCCCCACTGGCAGAATACAGTAGCACAGTGGGGGAGATCCCTGCATTACATATCGTTGTGTGGATGCAGGGATCTGTCAGGTTTTTGTTGTTCAACCAGCGGGTGAACAAAAACAAAAACTGCACATATATACCCTGCTTATGATTCCTCAAACGTTTACAGGTATGGAGGTTGCACAAAAGAGAATCATATAATAAGAGACTGCAGTTCTACCTAGAAGCATTATAAAAAGCTAAATCTGACTGCATTGTAAAGTTAACAGATTGATTGGATTTATTACTTGGAGTTTGTCTTTACACATACAAATCACAGATGCAATAAATACACTTTTCTTCTTCCTCGGTTTTTAATCTGCTTGATAATTAATTTTAAAACGCAGCACCAAGTAAGCTGTTTCTTGCATTTTCTGACAGATTAGACTGTGTACTGAATGGGTGCGATAGATGTAACAAGCAAGATATGGAGAGCATTCCGTACATTCAGCAAAAATCCAAACATTAGTCTTTAGCTTGGAAGGGCTAAGCCGCTTCTTCTCAGAATCTGCAGAACAGATTATCAGATGGTCAGCCATCCAGTTTGAATAGATTGTCCTGATCACTATTTCACCCACTGAACTACATCTAACATATAACACCCAAAAAGAATGTAACTTATCACTGTTTTCTTCAGTCTGGGATCTCTGCCATCAAACAATGTCAAATATCTCCTGAAGTTATTAAGCAGTATTTAATGTAGAGGGTGTGGAGATCATTAAGAAGGGACAATGCTGGCTCGATTCCTCAATTTCAGTGCAAGCAATCAGTGCCAGGACAGGGTCATCCAGCGCCCAGGGCAAAGATGCCAAACTGCACCCCCCTCCTTCCCTTAGGGTCAGGGTTAGAGCACCCTCATCCCTGTAATAAACCATTGCGCCCAGGGTAGCCGCTCCTCATCCCCACCTCTTGTCCCGGCCCTGCAAGCAATACAGACATCTAGGGAAGTAGTGGAGTATTTCTAGGTTGTTCCCACTAACATACCCCAAAAGCCCGTTTTACATGTAACTCATGGTAAAGGACGCTACTACCCCAACAAACAATAAGACTTGCAATGTGCGCAATTAATACATAATTAAACGCATTTTAAATAAGCCTCTTGGAATTTCCTTTATAGCAAAGCTCAGACTGGGAGAGGGAGATTAGTTGGGCTGCAATGTTGCTTTGCTAACAAAACACATGCTAATACTAAGAGAGCAGAGTGACAAACAGATGAGCTCAGCTGCCTGCTGCTTCTCCTTCCCTGTTAAATCACAGGCTGGGGGGAGAATCAAGACCTGTAAGTGTAACCTAACGGCAACAGAGAACAACCAGGTCTTCTGCCTTGCTAGACAAGACTGTGCTGTGTGGCAGAGCTGTGTAATTCTCAGAACCAGATGGACAGAAACACATTTCACAGCAGTGCTATAGTACAGGGCCTGTGCTCAATTAATCACTGTGTCCCTGTGAACCCCATTTAATCACTGTGTCCCTGTGAACCCTATTTAATCAATGTGTCCCTGTGAACCCCATTTAATCACTATGTCCCTGTGAACCCTATTTGATCACTGTGTCCCTGTGAACCCCATATAATCACTATGTCCCTGTGAACCCTATTTGATCACTGTGTCCCTGTAAACTCCATTTATTCACCGTGTCCCTTTGAACCCCGTTTAATCACTGTGTCCCTGTGAACCCCATTTAATCAATGTGTCCCTGTGAACCCCATTTAATCACTGTGTCCCTGTGAACCCTATTTAATCAATGTGTCCCTGTGAACCCTATTTGATCACTGTGTCCCTGTGAACCCTATTTAATCAATGTGTCCCTGTGAACCCTATTTGATCACTGTGTCCCTGTGAACCTTATTTAATCACTGTGTCCCTGTGAACCCCATTTAATCACTGTGTCCCTGTGAACCCCATTTAATCACTGTGTCCCTGTGAACCCCATTTAATCACTGTGTCCCTGTGAACCCTATTTGATCACTGTATCCCTGTGAACTCCATTTAATCACAGTGTCCTTGTGAACCCCATCACTGTGTCCCTGTGAACCCCATTTATTCAATGTGTCCCTGTGAACCCCATTTAATCACTGTGTGGCTGAAAACCCCATTTGATCACTGTATCCCTGTGAGCCCCATTTGATCACTGTATCCCTGTGAACTCCATTTAATCACAGTGTCCTTGTGAACCCCATCACTGTGTCCCTGTGAACCCCATTTATTCAATGTGTCCCTGTGAACCCCATTTAATCACTGTGTGGCTGAAAACCCCATTTGATCACTGTATCCCTGTGAACCCCATTTAATCACTGTGTCCCTGTGAACCCCATTTAATCACTGTGTCCCGGTGAACCCCATTTAATTAATGTGTCCCTGTGAACCCCATTTAATCACTGTGTGATCTGGACTACGGAGCAATGGAAGAAGATGGTCTGGTGTGAGGAATCATGTTTTCTTTTACATCATGTGTATGGCCGGGTGCATGTGCGGGTTGTAGAATGGCACTCTCTTCGAAGAGGCTTGTGGAGTATAAACACTTTTTTGTTTTGTAGGGAGTTTTATGCTGGATATACTGTATTTGAAACCTGACAAGTTTGCTTTCATCTTCTGTAAAAGGACCAGTTAAAGAATATGTCAACCCAGAATGTCATATTCCTGATATGTGCCTGCTGTACCATGTATGAAAAAATATCCTGTTTACTTTGTATGAAATCCCGGGTGTTCCTGCCTGTCCCTCTTTTTCCCTATTAAAAACTGACTACACTAAGCATGAGAGCACAGCACGGTCAGATCTCTAGGTGTGCTGGAAACTCAGCCCGCTCTCCTCCAATGGTCAGATTTGTGCTGACGCGCCCCCCTGCACTGGAAAGACCAGTGTACTGCTGCTTCTCCTTTCCTAGCTCTCTAAGCTCCATTATGCAGCTGAGAACAGAGCGTATGTGATCACTTATTAAAAAAAGGAAATAAAAGTATTTATATAGTAATTGTAGCAATTCCCCCTAGAGGACTGCTGAGAATTACGTTTTCTGGATTCCCCTGGGTTACCCTTAGCAACTGATAGCAGACAAACCGCATTAAAAGTCCTTGGCTCAGTCAATATTCAATCCAGGGGATGTTGGTTTTTTGTGTTTTTGGGATGGGAGAAGGGATGAGTGGGATACTCCAACTATGAACTATGCACAATATTGAGGACAACTAGCTGTAGTGTGCGGCAAGGCCACTGCTTCACCTTGCCACTGAAGTGAAGATAGTTTTAAAGGTTCCTGTTTGAGTTATACTCTTCAGGGTTCTGTAACTGGCACCCCCTTTCCTCTCAACACCGGTTTGCTAACGCCTGTCTGCTGACCCTAGCTTCTGGAGTGGTCCCCTTCCTAGCAGACCCCTGGGCAAGTTCCTCTGTACTCACGGACACTGTTTTTCCAGAGTCACCGTTGCCACCAAACTCCACATGTCAGCATCCACTGGACCTCTGCGTTCAGCAACACCTTCAGGGTCACCAGGCCGACTGCTTGTGACCACCTTTCCCAGCTGCAGAAGGAGAAACAGCTGTACCCTCCTTCTGGGACTTGGCTTCCCACCCAAAGACCCCCCTGCCATATGTGCCCTTGGCTTTTATAGCCTATCCCAGGATGCACCACGGTAGGTGCCTACCCACTGTGACAGCCACAAAAGCCTGTGTGTCACTGGCTGGGTTTCCTCCACTGTCCAACATGCCTCCCTATTGAATACAGTGGGGACACTCCCTCAGACCAGAAGAATCACACCCTGGACACATGTAACAGGCCTGACTAGAAATTCTGCTCCCTGATAAGCAGAAAGAGCCACTAGGTTTTACCTGTCACTCTTCTGATAAGCAGGCAGAGCAAAAATACACTCCCTACCTAGCTCCTATCTAGGAGGGTGCTACATTTTTTTTATATCTATACACAAATGTTTTACCTTTCATTTCTAATTTTAAACTAAATGGGTTGTTTTACAAGGGGAGGGTTCACATATACTTTAAAGCGCTGTCAGCTATGTGGAGGTTGTAGAGGAGAGCCAGATGGAAGCAGGCGTCTGTCATCCAACATTTCTCTTTTAGAGCGGACTTAGGATAAGGATAAACAGTGCCGTATAAATATCGGAAGTCACTGTTTATACAGTCTGAGCACTGAGACTCTTTCTATTATAACAGCAAATCCTCTATAAACACAAATACATTATGCTTCTGGTGTTATGATGGAATATACAGTAAGGTATTCTGGTTTCATGATGGAATGTACAGTAAGGTAATCTGGTTTCATGATGGAATGTACAGTAAGGTAATCTGGTTTCATGATGGAATGTACAGTAAGGTAATCTGGTTTCATGATGGAATGTACAGTAAGGTAATCTGGTTTCATGATGGAATGTACAGTAAGGTAAGCATGGATAAAACAGATCACTAGGGGAAGATATGAGTGGGAGGAGGCCAGCTTTCCTCTGGACAGGAGGAATGTCAAGGCTGTATTTTTGTATTTTCATGTTTCCTGTGCATCTTGACAGATCCTGAACCATACCATCTGCACATACCTACAGGATGGCGGAACTATTGTCTCTACTCCTTCGCTCACATGTGTACAGGATGGCGGAACTATTGTCTCTACTCCTCCGCTCAAATGTGTACAGGATGGCGGAACTATTGTCTCTACTCCTCCGCTCACATGTGTACAGGATGGGGGAACTATTGTCTCTAGTCCTCCGCTCACATGTGTACAGGATGGCGGAACTATTGTCTCTACTCCTCCGCTCAAATGTGTACAGGATGGCGGAACTATTGTCTCTACTCCTCCGCTCACATGTGTACAGGATGGCAGAACTATTGTATCTAGTCCTCCGCTCACATGTGTACAGGATGGTGGAACTATTGTATCTAGTCCTCCGCTCACATGTGTACAGGATGGCGGAACTATTGTCTCTACTCCTCCGCTCACATGTGTACAGGATGGTGGAACTATTGTCTCTAGTCCTCCGCTCACATGTGTACAGGATGGCGGAACTATTGTCTCTAGTCCTCCGCTCCCATGTGTACAGGATGGCGGAACTATTGTCTCTAGTCCTCCGCTCACATGTGTACAGGATGGCGGAACTATTGTCTCTACTCCTCCCCTCACATGTGTACAGGATGGTGGAACTATTGTCTCTTGTCCTCCGCTCACATGTGTACAGGATGGTGGAACTATTGTCTCTACTCCTCTGCTCACATGTGTACAGGATGGCGGAACTATTGTCTCTAGTCCTCCACTCACATGTGTACAGGATGGCGGAACTATTGTCTCTAGTCCTCCGCTCACATGTGTACAGGATGGTGGAACTATTGTCTCTACTCCTCTGCTCACATGTGTACAGGATGGCGGAACTATTGTCTCTACTCCTCCGCTCACATGTGTACAGGATGGTGGAACTATTGTCTCTACTCCTCCGCTCACATGTGTACAGGATGGTGGAACTATTGTCTCTACTCCTCCGCTCACATGTGTACAGGATGGCGGAACTATTGTCTCTAGTTCTCCGCTCGTATGTGTACAGGATGGCGGAACTATTGTCTCTAGTCCTCCACTCACATGTGTACAGGATGGCGGAACTATTGTCTCTTGTCCTCCGCTCACATTTGCTCAGGGACAGCCATGTTCAGTGGATGTGCACATTCATTGAGGTTTATTCAGTGTATACAAAGTGCTAGTGATTTCTATATCTGCATCTTTCTAGACATCAATTCCTAAAATCGAAACGGGAGGAGAATTCAGCCCTGTAAAGGTCAGCCTGAGAGATGAGCATCACCACTTGAGGACAATAGGTAACATAAGACAAGTTCACAGGTGCCTTCTTAAAATGTTAATTTCAGAGGTCTCCTTCTAAAAATGTTGGTTGTCTGATTGCCATGCTGACCCAATGGCTTTTGATACTTTCTGAGACCCTTACCTGGGCTATTGTTCAGATTGAGTTCTGACTGTGCAGTCCCCTCCCACCTTCTGCACATCGCTGTTGGCCACCAAATGTGATTGACAGCCTCACCAACCATGAGGGCAGGGGTCTCGAAGCTTTTAAGTATGAGAGCCACATTGTAGATTTTACAATTATTTACGGACCAAAATAATTCCTATCAGAGTCCCCATTCGATTCCTTTATTCATCGGGGTCCCCTTTATATTAAAATTCCCATCAGAGTACCCCCTTACATCAGGGTCCCCATTAGATTCCCTTTTATATCAGGGTTTACCATCAGAGTACCCCCTTACATCGGGGTCCCCAATAGATTACCTTTTACATCAGGGTCCCCATCAGAGTCCCCCTTTACATCAGGGTCCCCATTAGATTCCCTTTAACATCAGGGTCCCCATCAGAGTCCCTCCTTACATCATGTTCCCCTTTAGATTCCCTTTTACATCAGGGTCCCCATCAGAGTCCTCCCTTACATCCTTATCAGATTCCGCCCTTACATTAGGTTCCCCATCAGAGTCCCTACTTACATCAGGACCCCCCTTACATCAGGGTCCCCATCAGAGTCCCCCCTTACAGGGTCTGGGTTGGGTAGGGTTGAAGGATAGACTCCAAAACAAAATTGTGATGCTGTAGCACCTTTCTCCTGCGCTCAGAGACAGAGTTCCCTGTCCACTTCATTCCACGGAACTCACACTTGGCATCCCAAATGGCTAAGGCTTTGCTGCCCTATAAGACTGGGGTTGTCTGAAGACACTGTAATCAAAAAACAAACAAAGGGTGCACCGGCCTAGTGCATTATCCTCAATATTGGCTTTATTGATTAATAATGTATATACTCACAAACAATAGTTATAAAACAGCATATCCAATCCAAACATCAGGAACAATCTGTATCTGTGCCCACTGTCTTGATAGATGGCTGACGCGTTTCGAGGCTTAGTCCTTTCTTCAGAGCCTGCAGGCCATGTCTAGACCACTAGCTATATAGCAAATATCCCATGCCTCCTAGGTAGGGCCTAAAAATAACTCCTCCCCAGTAGGTGTGGTTCCAATTATATGAACTTTTACGGTCCAAACCAATGCAAGCAACTTCCAAGCCTTCCATAAGGAACTATAATATCATGAAATATAAAGCAATCAAATACACAAGTAATTAAAATTCTGTAGTCACATATCCAAATTGGTCCAGGGGGGGTACTGCAAAGAGAATTAAAAGTGTGTATCATCTTGAGGTTATCCTATATTCATAGCCCATATTGATGGTGTTGATCGGGGAATACTCATACTTGTAATTATATAAATATACAAAGTAATGCATTAAACATGGTAGGAGGGACTTCTTGTTCCTCTCAGGAGCCCCATTTCCATGCTGGGTTGCCGTGTATTGCTGGAACGCACACCATCGGATAACGGAAGGGCCGCCGCCTCATGCATTCCAAATCAGTGACGTCCGTTCCGCCCACGTCACTTCCGCATCCCTTGGCGAGATTACATCTGCCCTTAGGCGACACTGGCTCACAGTACATAGCATAGAAACTCCCAGCCACCCCGGAACACTCCCGATCCTCTCTCGCACAACCCACGGTGCACCTATCACCCTCAAGTCGGCATTTCCTCCCTAAGTGGAGGCAGGAAAAGGCGAAGGAGAAAGGGAGTGTTCTCCAATATGGAGATTTACAACATCTGCAGCACCTCTGCGGTCCAGTGTTGGTTGGTGCTGACAGTGCATCCACTATTAACCATTGGGATGCCCTTTCAGCTAGGCTAACCTACTAATAGTTTTCACACAAGCCCACCAAAAGGAAAAAAAAAAATTATAATTTTGGGGTGAAATATTGTTTGTAGACACTATCAATGTGAACCCACAAAAGAGGCAATCCATAAATTACTATAAAAAGGTTGCCCCGTTATACGGATGTCTGACTGGCCATAGGAAGACAGATCTAGATGATAAACGAACTTGCAAACTAAATCTAATGGGTAGGAAATACCTATAAATATATAAAAAAAATTGCATATGCAACTAATTGTCCTTTTAAATACAAACAATAACTCTAAAAAGGACAATTAGTCGCATATGCAATTTTTTATAGGTATTTCCTACCCATTAGATTTGCCACCATCAAGGACAGTGGGCACAGATACAGATTGTTCCTGATGTTTGGATTGGATATGCTGTTTTATAACTATTGTTTGTGAGTATATACATTTTTAATTAATAAAGCCAATAATGAGGATAATGCGCTAGGCCGGTGTGCCCTTTGTTTGTTTTTTTTTGATTGAAGGATAGACTATAAGGAGCCTCTGCTGACCTTTATCCTCATTCTGTATACATTGAGGAAATAACACTGATCTTAGCTGGGGCCAGAAAAAAATTTGTAGTGGGCTGGATGTGGGCTGTAGTTTAGAGGCTCCTGCAATAGGGTAGTGGGGATGCAAGACCCTGGAGACAGAGCATAACCATGCAAGCTCTGGTTCAATGAAGGTGCCAACTCTACATTCCTGAGGCCCCTTAAATGTATTGGACAAATCCACAGGTTCGTTTTAAGGATTGAGAGGGGGCGAATAATTATACCATTAAAGCATAGGCTTATAAATGGAAGCCATTCATGGCATCTCTACAGAGATCACATTTATGGAGAGACATGCCTCAGTACAGGCAGTGTTTCACAGCCAAGCTCCATTATTCTAGAGCCGCTGCCAAGGCTTCCTCTGGCACACATCATCCCTTCCTGAATCTATTTCCGTCATGCTGCCATTTAGTCTTCTGTCCTCAAGATATCAGAATACAGGAACTCACAGCTTCTGTCCATGCCTATAATCAACCCGCTTTAATGACCTAATGCTGGCTGTCTTCACAGGAAACACTATAAAGCTGGATAATGTGTCCACAACATAATACAGACCAATACGTGACCTGCAATGTCCCTAAGCCACAGCACTGATGCAATTCTCTGTTAAATAGGAAATCATTAAAAGTGGATCAGTTATACAGTGAACATTCTGGAATCTTTGATACTCGAAGAACAAGTGATTTATAAAAGATTCAGAAATGTGGAAACTGGTATGCTTATTGGAAAACTACTTGTGCCTCTCCCTTTCAGCTCATCTCCCTGTCACTCTGCTCTCTTCTCCTATCAGTATAACATGTGTCATCCCTATTAAAGGTGTAACATTTTACTGTGCACCTATCCCCCTGGCAGTGGGTGGTGGTTCCTCTCCCCGCTGTCACAATTTAGAAACAATGCAACTCTGCCCACACAGCCGCATCATTCCTTCACACAGATCTGTGAATGAATGAACTATAAGCCTTGTCTGCCACCACGGCAGATGCCTTGTAGTTCTCAATGAACTGCGAGGGTGCTGGTGAGTGCTCTAGTAGTATTTCTACTATACTTCCTGCAGTTTAGTAACTGTCTGCCCATATGGGCAGACAGCTGTACTTAGTGTCTGCAAGAGCCTGATCGCTCAGAAGAAATGTCTACTCACAAAAAATTGTTGTAAGCCAGCGTATCAAATTCGAATAACAGAGTCCATCATTATACAGTCCACAGTCTTAGTTGAAATAGCGGCTAACGTTTTTCGAGGCTTTGCCTGTTCATCAGAGCCCCTCTGATGAAGAGGCGAAGCCTCGAAACACATAAGCCGCTATTTCAACTAAGACTGTGGACTGTATAATGATGGACTCTGTTATTCGAATTTGATATGCTGGCTTACATCCTTTGTTTGTGAGTGGACATTTTATCTGTTACTAATAAAGCCTTATTGAGGATAATGCACTAGGACGGTGCGCCCTTTCTTTGTTTTTCGTTTGCAGCTATTTGTCGACCACCCCGTTCATTGAGGGCAGCAAGGCCTTGCCATTGGGGATGCCAAGTAGGAGTCCCGAGATAGGAGTGATCTGGGAGCCTTGTATCTGAGCGCAGGAGTTAGATGCATCTCAATTTTCTTATGGAGCAATGCTCAGAAGGGCATTAAAAAAAAGTCAACCTTCCCCTTTAATTTGTGTATTTATTGTTTGCCTGGAGTTCAGCTTTAACATACCTGGGAAAATAGAAGAGTGCGCGTATTGGGCCTAAAGGACAACTGTGAGGATGGTTGCCATTGTCCAACTCCTAGAAACAGTACTTTTTCTAGCGCCACATTTACACACAGATACCTAACATGGCTTCTAAGATTAGGCCAATGGAAACCTCCAGCTCTGCATGGAAGTCTTGGCTGTAACTCGTCTTGACAGGTTCCCTTTAAATCAGCCCAATACTTTATTCCTTTGAGCGGTGGAAAGTAGAAATACTCCAGATGGAAACAAATGAAGTCATTCCTTGTTTGCACTGATACAGGGATTTGTGGCTACCTCATTCCACCGCCTGGCCGTCTGCATGGCTATTCACATTCCTCACACATCTGCAATATAACTTTTATATTTGTCTTCCTCTCCACAATGTGTAGACAAGCTGCAGATCCAGGTCAAGGAGGAGAAGTCTGAGGGAGGAATTAATTACAGCAGTTTAAGAGCGACTTCAGCCAAAAACACCAAGGTTCTGGAAGATATCAACACCAATTATTTCGCTGCAACCGAAGTAAGTTCTCTCGAAGGTTTGCACAGTAGCTTGCGCTCAATCCCAGCCAAATACACAAAGAAATAAACATCCTAACTAGAAAAGGAACAATGTACTCTTTGCCAGTCCACCTAACTGTATCGATTACAGTCCTACAAATAAAAATTTACCAGGGACTTTTCTGCCAGCTCTGAAGTTAAAGCATAAAGGACCTTTTACTTTAGGGCCCCTTTCACACAGGGGAGTGCATCGGTGGACTCCGTTTTTTCTCAACGGGGAATCGATCCGACGATCCCCCACTGAGCAGGATGATGGCAGCTCTGTCTCCGCGCTATGTGCAGAGACAGAGCTTTCAGGTCCCCGCTGTTCTCTATAGGGGAATCGGATGAGAACGGACCGTCTGTCCATTCTCATCCGATCCGCTGGAAGGATGGAAAATAGGGTTTCCATCCGTCCAGATTTGACTAATCTGAATGGATCAGATGTCAGCGGACATATCTCTGCTGACATCCGATTCCCCATAGAGATGCATGGGGCATCCGTTCATACCCACCTGAAAAACGGACAGGCAGATCTGAATGGTCCGCCTGTGTGAAAGGGGCCTTAATCAGCTAAATATATATACAGTATTAAAAGAAAAAGGTGTGCAAAAAGAGTAGAAAACCCTGTCCCCTTTCAGCATGCTGCAGGGAAGGACCCTTCCCAGATAGCAAGCAGTTGTGCTGCAAGTTTGAAAATGACTTGCTAAGCTTTTGCTAGACTTGCCAGGCTTTACAAGTTTGTTGCACAATTGCAACATGACCGCATTGCATGACCCCAGATCAACTTTCTTTGCAAACATTTTGCAAATTCTGTTTCAGGTATGTTGTGCAATAGTCATCCTACCACAGGGGGTCACTGTGGCTGAGTTTGCTTGCTGTAGACTTGCAGAGCTCTTGCTGTAGACCAACCGCTGCAACTTTGCTCTTGCTAGAGACTTGACATGAAAATTTGCTACAAATTGGAAAAGTGTCAACTAGAACTTGTGCTTCAAGTACTCTGCAAGTGTACAACTTACTATTGAAAATGTGCAGCAAGTTAACCGACTTAGAATTCAACACTGCCACAAGTTTGTGGCAAGTTATCCTTGCTATCTAGGTTTATCTCTGTATGAAAGCAGTGGTCCCTCTGGAGAGATCCAACATGCCCCCTGCTAAGTCAGAACTAGAGTCCTCAATCCACAGATTTGGCTCAGAAGGGAACTTGTTGGACCTCTGTAGAGAGATCTCTGCTTCCAGACAGAGAGCAAGGGCCTTTCTCTACAGCATGTTGGCAGGGGATAGACATTTAGGCCCCTTTCACACATGGGAGTCCGTCGGCGGACTCCGTTTTTCTCAGCAGGGGATCGATCAGCCAATCCGCCGCTGAGCAGGCGAATGGCAGCTCTGTCTCCCGCTGTTCTCTATGGGGGAATCGGATGAGAACGGACCGCTTGTCCGTTCTCATCCGATCCGCTGGACGGATGGAAAATAGGGTTTCCATCTGCAGTGGTGTATTTAGGTTTTGTGCTGCCTTAGGCCTGACTAAACTTGTGCGCCCCCTAATTTAAATATAACCCACCCCTTTCCTGTAAAGGCCACACCCCTTCCTGTTTATGACCCGCCCTGTAATCCGTAAACCACAGACCATAACCACAGTCTATCAGTGCCCATCAGTGCAGCCTCATCAGTGCCCATCAGTGCCCATCAGTGCTGCCTTATTAGTGATTTGCGTCCTGGACCCTGCCCTCCAGCCAAATTCGCCCCATAAGACTGGCATTATACTAAAAGTGTAGCACAAACCGGCGGGGACCCCTTTTGTGCGGGAGTTGGGAGGAGGCTGTTTTTTTGCTGTGGGGTGCAGCTTTTTTGCTGCCCCCCTGCAAAGTGCCGCCCTAGGCCTGGGCCTTGTAGGCCTAGGCCAAGATACAGCACTGTCCATCTGTCTGGATTTGACGGACCGGATCGGATGTCAGCGGACAGGTCTCCGCTGACATCCGATGCCCCATAAAGATGCATGGGGCATCCGTTCAGATCCTCCAAAAAAACGGACAGGAGGATCTGAATGGTCCGCTAGTGTGAAAAGGGCCTAATACCTAGGATGTGCACACCTTTTGTTTTGATGCACCTGGAATGTATCTAGCTAATTTAAACTGAAAATACAGCAATGCTAGTTACCTGGTTATTATTCTGATCATTTAGCTTCAGTAATTTCTGATTAACTGACCCAGAACAAGCTTGAAGATTAAGAAAATAAAAGTCAGAACCTACTTGTTGTGAGTCAGTGACCAAAGTATTGAATCCAGTGGGCCTCTAGTGACCTCCATGAAGTCAGCATTCTCATAAGGAGGTCAACAATGTTATTTTAGTGTCTCTAACTTTTTCTTGTCTAGGCCAGCGTAATCATTGCTAAGTTTAAATTCAGCTGGTCTGTGTATGCCCTATAACTGCAGACAAGGTGAGCAAACAGAAGGAACTACCTCCGCATACTTGTATGATATAATGTTTCACACCTAGGAGCCATAAATGAGGATTTATCTATGTTGGAATGGACTTTTGCAATCATTGGAGATTACAACCTGCCAGAAACAGGAAGCCTCTGCGTGGGTTGAGCTTTAGAGCAGAGGGCACATCTGCAAATCAAGACTGAGAACGAGAAAGGCATCTGGGGTGCCTTTAGATATCCAGTTTTCATTTCTCAATTGGCTGTCTGCAAATGTAACTTGGGGGTGAACTTGGTAAGCTAAATATACCCATGAGCTGCTTCCATTAGCTTGTGATCTCCAGTGATTATACAAATGCAGTGCAAAGAAATCATGGTGGCAGTGGATACACTGAACCAAACACATATATAAAACAGATGCTCTCCTTTTTTAGTTCTATCTGCTTATACCAGTGATGGCCACCTTGGCACCCCAGATGTTTCGGAACTACATTTCCCATGATGCTCATGCACTCTGCAGTGTGGTTGAGCATCATGGGAAATGTAGTTCCAAAACATCTGCCAAGGTTCTCCATAACTGGCTTATACAGTTCATGCTGCCACAAGCTGAATGTAAACAGAGCGATGCTTACACTGGCCAAGGCCTGTGCTCATGGCTCTTCCAGAATAAGGCAAAAAAAAGTAGAGGTTATATTTACAAGGTCATTCTGTATATATGGTTATGTTAAAAAAGCTAATGTGTTGTAGCCCCCTTGTCTTAGAGCCCGTTCACACTGGGGCGACCCGACTTTGCCGGTCGACCTGTGAAGTCGCGGTGCGCAGCTCGCACCGCGACCTCGGAGCGGCCGGCACGGACTTCATATCCTTGAAGTCAATGCAGGTCGCTCCAGGTCGCCCCAAAGAAGCTCCGGACCCTTTTTCTAAGTCGGAGCGACTTGTGTCGCTCCTATTAGAACGGGTCCTGTGCTGCTCTATGGCAGGCGACTTGTCAGGCGACCAGGTCGCCTGACAGGTCACCCCAGTGTGAACGGGGTCTTACACAGGGGCTACTATGTTAATTTCGTTTTTGGCTGGGCTGTAGTTAGCTCAGACTGATTGTATAGTTTTTCACCTAGTTTTTCCCTAAGCTTAAAGTCATATTGAAGGTTCGGCTTTTTAAACATGTTATACTTGCCCGATCCTCCACTTCTCAGGTCCCCTGCCGGCGATCCTGACTCCTCCCCCTTAGCCAGTGCCCCCAATAGCAAGCTGCTCGTTGTAGGGCACTGGTGCATACTCGCTCCTGAGCCCTGCTCTGTGTGTCCATAAGACACATAGTGATGCGGCTCGGCCCTGCCCCCTGGCTCTCTCCTAATTTGCTGACTGGCTGTGATTGACAGCAGTGGGAGCCAGTGGCTCTCAATATGGTCTCAGCCAATGAGGAGAGGGAGTCCTGGGACAGCCAAGGCTCTCATGCACATCGCTGGATTGGGATCGGGCTCAGGTGAGTATTTGGGGTGGGGGGGGGAGGGCGAGATGCTGCACACAGAAGGTTTTTTTTACCTTCATGCATAGAATGCATGAAGGTAAAAAATCTTCAGCCTTTACAACCACTTTAAGTTGGCTTGTGAATTCTGACTGTCGCCAGTAGATGTCCATAATATCACTGGTCATAGTTTGGGATTTCACAAACAAAACTAAGGTATAAATATTTATATAATCTTTAGCCAATTCAGTAGGAGATTTATGCCACTGATGCTTGCTGGGGGATGATATAAATATTTGGAACAGCCCATATGCTCGCTCTCTTCCCCTGGGCTGAGGCCTGGGAAGCTGCTTCTGGATTGAGCTTTGCTGTTAGGTTCCAAAACAGGCTACTGGACCTAACATGTGCTGAAGTGGTCCTTAAGCTGTCCTGCCTGGTTTGGAGGAAGCTGTGCCAAGGAAGAGACCCAAGGCAGGCCCATTGCTGGAGAGAGACAGGAAGAAGGCTGGTCTTCCGAAGGGCCTGGTGACTTGGAGGACACACTGAAATTCGAGAATGTGCTTGCTGTGTTCCTGGGTCGGCATCGTGCTACTTGGGGGACAGGGGTATTAAGCACAGGCTCACTTTAAGCCTACCAAGTCGCCATAGGATTGAATAGAGAATGTACTGCACATGAGTGGGACCACCTGAAAAGATTTTGACAAGGGGCTTCATGGTTCATGGGCAATATCTTACTGGATCCAGGACAAGCAAGTATAGGTTGCAGGAGGCAGTGCAACATAAGTGTAATTGCAACAAAGGTGCAGTTAGAGTTCAAGTTAAACATTACAGTCTTAGCTCACAATATGTGCTTCCTGACAACACATTGTTCATTCTGGTAAAATCTATCTATATTGATGTAGTCATATGTCCATCAGTTTGCACACATCCTCCCTGTAGACAAAAAGATGCCCCAAAATAATGTCATCAGCCAATGTATGTGTTGCATATATTACAATTTAATATGTCAGGTTAGATCTGGAGACATTATGGTGTTCTTGTGTTGCAGGATGGTGAATTAGTGTACACAGACTGGAAGATGGAGAAAGATGGAGATACAGGAAGGTTTATCAGTAAGAGTGACTTATTATCAAAAGTGTCAAAAGAATGAATTGTTTCTGCAGCAACCAATTACATTCCTGGTGCTAATGGCAGCTTAAATTAGAGGATATGATTGGATGCTGTTGCATCAAAGAGAGGACAATTTTTTTCAGACACTAAAGCTGGCCATACACTAGTAGAATTTTATGTGAATATTTTAGTTTTAAAAACTTTCATTACATTTTCTGATCATTAGTAGGTTTAAATCAATAGTCGCAGTTACAACAAAACTTGAAGGAATTCAGACTCTCTAAGATGCTCTTTTTATACCCAGTCATGTTACTGACCTGTTGCCAATGAACTTAATTACTTGCAAAATGTTCTTCAAGCTCTTCCTTGTTCATACCACTTACGTACATTGCCAGCTTTTTGCTGTCTTGTCCCAACTTTTTTGAGATGTGTTGCTGCCCTCAATTTCAAAATTGTCATATTTTCTTAAAATGGTACATTTTTTTAGTTTAAACATTTATTATTTTTTTTTATTGTGAATGAAATATAGGTTTAGGAGATTGGCAAATCATTATATTCTGTTTTTATGTAGATTTTACACAGTGGGCTTGATTTACTATCACTGGAGTGTGCATAATCTGGTGCAGCTCTACATAGAAACCAATCAGCTTACAGTTTTTATTGTAGGGTTACTAAACCCAGGAGCCGCAGTCACTATATCTGGTCTCCCACAGTACACAGAACATGGAAATGCAATTATTTTAGTAAATATAAACTGTTAAATACCCTTTCTCATCAGCAGTACATAAAAGTCTTGTGACTTCTATCAGTGTCTGACCAAGCACTGGTTAAAGCTTTTGGTGGAGTTTTCATTCTCCTCTGACTGTCCAATGACTGGCCCCTGACCCTCTGTCTGGAAATTGCTAATTGGCACTGTGCTGATCACATGCACCTTCCCAAAAAAAAAAAAAATTCTCTAGCAATACACACCAAGCTGAGCATGAGCAGAGTGCCTCAAATGCTCTGTACTATCAGCACATCTATTGGGGCATTAAAAGAAGGGGAGGAATAGAGAAGACAGGATCCAACAGCCTTTTTTACACAATGCAGGGGATTTACCCCTTAGGTTCCAAAGTGAGTATAACAAGCATGCTTTACTGCATATACAGATTGATTTTACTGTTGTGGGTTTAGTAACACTTTAATTGAACAAGCTGAAGTTGAAAGCTGATTGGTTACCATACACAGCTGCACCAGATTCTGAGAGCTCCCGTTTTAGTAAATCCCATCAAAAGGTCCCAACTTTTTTGGAATTGGGGTTGTACACTATATGGCCAAAAGTTTGTGGACACCTGAGTATCACATCTATAGGAGTTTGTTGGACATACCATTTCAAAACCATGGGCACTTATATGGAATTGGTCTCATCTTTGCAGCTATATAACAGCCTTATTCTTTATTTGGAGTGTATATGCCAAAGGACCTTCCTCAAATGATTGCAGTCAAGTTGGAAGTGCACATTTATCTATAATGTCTTTCTATACGGTAGCATTCACAGTACATTTCCCTGGAAACACCGGATTTTAACCCCTAGGAGCTGACGGTACGCAAGCATGTGGCCTCTTGCCCTTAGCGCCGAGAGGCCGCATATTTGCGTACCTGCGTGTTTCTGGCACAGTTACCGGTGGTTAATGCAAAGCTCCCAATCGCTTCTCGCGATCAGGAGCTTTTTGATCATGTGACCACCGTGACCGCAAAGGGGTTAATAATCTGCAGGGTGTCCACATAGTGTACTTTTAGCCATATAATATATACACTGCTCAAAAAAATTAAAGGAACACATTTTAATCAGATTACAGCATCAAGTAAATTAAACTTCCGGGATATTGATCTGGTAACAACAGGTACACTAGATGGGCAACAATGAGATAACCCCTGAAACAGGAATGGTTTTACAGGTGGAGGCCACTGACAGGCACAGACCTCTACAGGCTAGAGTGACAATGGCACCCTGACTTCCATTAAAAATCAAGATGAAATCCTTGGACCCATTGTAAAACTCTATACTGGTGCAGTGGTTCCTGGGTTCCTCCTGGTGCACGACAATGCCCGACCTTATGTGACGAGAGTATGCAGCCAGTTCCTGGAGGATGAAGAAATTGATACCATTGAATGACCCCCACCCTTGCCTGACCTAAATCCAATAGAACACCTCTGGGACATTATGTTTCAGTCTATCCGACGCTGCCAGGTTGCACCTCTGTTTTGGAGCTCAGTGATGCCCTGGTCTAGATCTGGGAGGAAATACCCCAGGACACCATTCATCGTCTCAATAGGAGCATGCCCCGACGTTGTCAGGCATTCATACAAGCACGTGGGGGCCATACAAACTACTGAGTACCATTTTGGGTTGCTGCAATAAAATTCCAACAAAATGGACTAGCCTGATGCATCATTTTTTCACTTTAATTTTTGGGAGTGTCTTTGAATTCAGCCCTTTGTAGGGTAATAATTTTCATTTCCATCAAACGATGTGGCATCCTTTCCTTCCTAACACATTACCCAGTCCATATCAGTATAGATATCCAGCATAAACCTTTCCCCATTGAGATCTGATGTGTTTTCAAAGTGTTCCTTTCATTTTTTTTGAGCAGTGTATATAGTGGTTTACCAAAAACCTACATCTCCAAAGGTTTATAGACCACATGTAGTAGACCACATCTTTACCTTCATATAAATAAAATGTAGAATGTTTTCTAAACAAGTTTTTCTCGGTTTACTCGGCATCACCAGGCTCTAAACCTACGCAGACCCACGCCGCACATGATGGCCTTGTTCACACTGTGCAGAGATCTCCATTCTTGAAGGACATTGTTCTCTCTGTTGGAGGCTGGAACTTTGCCATATGGAAAGAAGGTGTCACTGTAAGTAGTACATTATCTTTCTATTGGTGCAGTGGTTTTCAGCATTTAGAGACTTACCTGAGACGGATTCCCCCCCCCCCCAAAAACAAAGAAAACTGACAGGTGTTTTAACCACTTTCCCTATATACATGTGTATGTATATGGGGTCCATTTCTCTACCTACACTATATTGTCAAAAATATTGACAATACGCACAAGATCTTTAATGGCATCCCAGTCTTAGTCCGTAGGGTTCAATATTGAGTTGGCCCACCCTTTGCAGCTATAACAACTTCAACTCTTCTGGGAAGGCTGTCACAAGGTTTAGGAGTGTGTCTATGGGAATGTTTGACCATTCTTCCAGAAGTGCATTTGTGAGGTCAGGCACTGATTGATGTTGGACGAGGCCTGGCTCACAGGAAGGGGCCACCCCCAAACTGTTCCCAAAAAGTTGGGAGCATGAAATTGCCTAAAATGTCTTGTTATGCTGACGCCTTAAGATTTCCCTTCACTGGAACTAAGGGGCCAAGCCCAACCCCTGAGAAACAACCCCACACCATAATCCCCCCTCCACCAAATGATTTGGACCAGTGTACAAAGCAAGGTCCATAAAGACATGGATGAGAAAGTTTGAGGTTTAGGAACTTGACTAGCCTGCACAGAGTCCTGTCCTCAACGTGATAAAACACGTTTAGAGCGGAAATTGTAAAGCCAGGACTTCTCGTCCAACATCAGTGCCTGACCTCAAAAATGCGCTTCTGAACAGACTCCTAAACCTTGTGGACAGCCTTCCCAGAAGAGTTAAAGCTGTTATAGCGTAGGCCAACACAATATTGAAGACTGAGATGCCATTAAAGTTCATGTGAGTGTAAAGGTGTCCCAGTACTTTTAACAATATAGTGTGTGATTTAATGGAGTGTGTGTAAAAATAAAATTGTTGAATCATTTTTATGATCAGAGTGTCTTGTTGCTTTTTAGAGTGGGCCGATTCTCCAGTCATGTTGCTCTGAGAAGAGGTACACTGCAGCGCACTGGTCTCTCTCCAGGAGCGGTGTCTTCTTCATTGGAAAGGAAGATGGAAATGTGGAGATATGGGACCTGTTAGAGAAGACACATGAGCCTTCCCAGACACAGAACATCTCAGCAGCGGCCATCACCTACATTAAACCATGGATTGTCTCTGGTAAGGGGACTGGTGAAGACCACCACTATGGTTTCCAGAGATGAAAGAACTAGGGATATCTAACTTGAGTAAATATGATGAATTCTCTTATCTAAGGATATTTCTTTCTTAATCCTTTCATGATATTAGCAGGGTCTCCATTTTCACCTGGAAGCACACAGGTGCCAGAGATCTCTGTGTTTAATTTAAAGCGGAGTTCCGGCCTCAAAAACCACTTTGGGGCATCCGCTTGCTGAAAATCACCTAAAAAAGAAATGGATAGTCCCGATTTTTTTTTCAATTACTTACCTTGTTATTGAAGAAAATATACTCAACTTTCTTCCACTTCCTCCCTCTGCGGCCGCGGCCCGCGCCGTCTCTTCCTGCTTGCATTGACTCCTGGGAGCTGAACGTCATCGATCCCAGGAATCAATGCGCTTGCAACGGCCCCGCTCGTCACTTCCGGTGCAGGTTGGTCATTCCCTGCTAAACAGCTTCTGGGCATGCCCAGAAGCTGTGCAGGGGTGACGCGCCTGCACCGGAAGTGACGAGCTGGGCCGGTGCAGGGCATTCTGGGACCAAAGAGGACGCCCTGTCTTCAGCTGCCCACACCTGAGATGGCAGCGCTGGACAAGACATTTTCAAGGTAAGTATTTCTTCTAAAAAGTAAGTGAAACAGGGGACAGTTCAGAGGCTATCCATTATGAAATGCACTAGCCCTGACTGTCCCGGGGGTATTTTATCTCAAAAACATTTCTGAGGCCGGAACTCCGCTTTAAAGAAAATCCATTCACAGCAAAGCAACAGGTATCCACCCCCAAGCAGCACACGCATACTTTATTTTCTTCTTGCTCCTTCACTGCTCCATTCAGCGCCAGGAGCCACAGGAACTGTCTGGTACTTTCAGATATGGAGAGCATGGGACTCATTCTATTGGAAGAGCTGGTCCAATCAGCGCCCTCAGGTGGTTAATGCATAGCCCTGTGTAAGCTGCAACTCCATTGATTCATACTGTACACAGGGCTTTGTTTTTACCCGATGGCTGAATGGAGTGGTGTGGCAGTGAAAGAAAGGTAAGTCTATGCATATGTGGATGTCTGCTTTAAAGAGACCCTGTTACCAGGCCATTCATTTCAACACAAATCTTTCTATAAGAAAACGTTCATTTAACATTTTATACATGTAATCTACCTGTAAAAGCCTCCCTTGTGTAGACATCCAAAATCCCGGAAATTGCTGCTGAGTGCTGCCATCTTGGATGTGATGTCCAGACTCAGAGTTGTTAGATAAGTGACACTCTATAGCAGTGATGGCGAACCTTGGTACCCCAGATGTTTTTGAACTACATTTCCCATGATGCTTATGCACTCTGCAGTGTAGTTTACATCTAGTGTACCTGTTGTTAATTTCAGCTGAAACGAATTAATAACCCACTCTGCTACTTTACACACACGTGTATAGAATAAAAAAAAAAGTAGTCAATTGAAAAAATGGGATAAATGAAGGTGTGTGAAAAACAGCCGGTCCCTAGTTTGAAATACTCACACACCTTCATTTATCCCATTTTTTCAATTGACCATGCACAGGGATGGAGACACTGAGCAGTGCTCGCCAGTTCTCACATAAAGTCCCAAATTGCCCATTTTTTGTATCTTGCTAGGGATGGAGACGCTTGCTTTACAGGCGGGTGTCTCATTCAAAGTCCCCATTTGCCTATGGCATCTTTACCAAAGGGATGGGGGTGTGTGTCTCCCAGCTGATCACATTTAGTTTGCACCCCATGGTTTTTTATACAGCCATGCGTTTTTTCATTGCCAGTCATGGATTGGAGCAGGTGGGGGAGAATTGGGCGGTCTCCATTCCCATCTGTTTCCCATCCATCTATTAGCAAGCATGTACTCCCTTTTGTGGAGACACTTGGACACTCAGGTTAAGTAGTGTTATTTAGTGTTAGATTCTGCATGAAACGCAGGATGCCTTGTCGTTGGCCATGCAGCTTCCGCATGCATTTGCAAATATGTGTTAACTAAACCCCTGCTTTTAACTTATATTGTTAGACAGGTTTATTTTGGTTTGTTAGCAGACTGGTGGGTAAGTATTTCAAACTAGGGACCGGCTGTTTTTCACACACCTTCATTTATCCCATTTTTTCAATTGACCATGCACAGGGATGGAGACACTGAGCAGTGCTCGCCAGTTCTCACATAAAGTCCCAAATTGCCCATTTTTTGTATAAAAAAAAAAGTATTTCAAAAAGGTGACCCCAACCTTCAAAAAAACTGAAACATAACAGAGAAAAAAAAAGGAGAAGAAAAGATTTGTTAATTTTACTAGGTAGGTGCTTGTGAGAAAGTATAGTTTTGAGCACTGTCTGCTTACCAGAGGGCCTGGAGGTAAATCTATATTGTTCTCTGCCTACCAGGGAGCAGGATCTGTTAGTGAGGTCTGCTCATTGTGCAACTCATTCTGTCTAGAGAGTGTTTCACACTGGTCCAATAGGGAGGCATGTTGGACAGTGGGAGGAAACCTGACGATACAGTCCTGATGAATGGCAGAGGGCAGGACGCCTCTGTGCATGCTGGGATACTGTATAAAAGCCAGGAGCACATGTGTTCGGGGTCTTTCGTTGGAGAGCGGAGTCCCGGAGGGAGGGGGCAGCTGCCTCCTCCTCTGTAGAGGTGCCATGTGGTCTCAGGAGGTCATAATGAGGGCCGGTGGAGTGATCGACAGGAGCTGAACCCAGAGGTCCAGGGAAGCTGACTGAGAGGGGAGACACTGGAGATCCTGTTTCTGCAGTATCATGAGTACAGGAACTCGTGTCAAGGGGCCTAACCTGAGGGGGCCACCCCTGCTTAAAGGATAGTTAGTGGATGGGTGTCAGCAGGAGAGTGTGCTAAAGATAGGTGATCGTCCATCAAGTCTCCTTGTTAGAGAGAGAGTAGAGAAAACAGAGACCTAACCCCGTTCATCTCAGTGGCAGGGTGAATTAACAGCCTGGCTGTTCCATATCTATCTGCAAAGATTTGAAGATAGAAGTCCTCAAATGTTGTGAATACTTCAATTGGAGTATCCCACTATTCCCTTCTCCTATCCCAATTACCAATAAACAACAAAAAAACCAACATCCCTAGACTGTTTATTTCCGCCAAGAGCCACAGGAGTAGGGAGGGATCCAGGAGATTTATCTAACCATAACCGTGTGTTGATAACCAGGGGAGCCCGCAGAGTCCATATCCAGCAGTCCCTACAGGGGCAGTGCTACACACATATATATATATATATATATATATACACACACACACACATATATATATATATTTATATATACACACACACGACCCTGTATGAACACAGTCTGCGTTTTGGGCCACGCACCCATCCCTGTACACCTGTCAAACTTGGATATGGGGGTGAGTCCTTACAGCTGTTCTTTCTATATTGACGAGCAAAGACTGTCAGCACACTGCTCCAGAAACACAAACAAATGACTCTTCATATTCTACAGGTCGGTGCACCCACGTGAATGAGCCCTTAGATTTATTGCACTTGCAAACACTTTTGATATGAACCATTAAAAAAATAAATAAAAAAACTGTGCCTATAGTTAATACTTTTTTGGTTTTGAATAGAGTGGAGTCTGGTTTTTATTGCTGTCTGTGCCCCCCTGTTATGGAGATTCACCCTTTCTATTTGTTCTATTTACCATTGTCACCAAGAGGGAAAGTGAAAACAAAATCCTACATTTTGGATTGCCAGCAGAACAGAAAGAGAGGGGAAATCTTCCAATGGGGACACTAGTTCTGATGACAACCAGGGATTCCCTTATTTTGGTGGGATTTCCTCTCACTTCCTGTTTTGGCTGTGGAACAGGAAGTGAAAGACAATCTCCCCAAAGGGACACAGACGGTAAAAAAAAAAAAAATATATATATATATATATATATATATATATATATATATATATATATATATAAAGGGGTATAACCTTATTCTATCTAAAATGTACAAAGGTTTTGTTTTATTACTTTAGTAATAACAAATGTCTTGATAATAGTATACATAAGTGAGGTTGTCCAACTTAACCTGTAAGTCTTCCTTTCTTCTTTTCTGTTATAAAAAAAAAAAACACATTTACAAATTAAAAAATGGGACAGACTTGATGGACCACTTGGACTTTTTTCTTCAGTCACTTTTCATGTTTCTATGTTATAGACGCAAACTAAAATGCTGAATGCCTTAAAGTGGTGATAAACTCTGCTTTTTGTTTTTTACTTACAGGTAAGCTTATAATATGGCTTACCTGTAGGCACTGTACAGTGAATATTACCTAAATGGGCACCATTCTGGAGATATTTACATGTACAGCAGCCAGTAACATCATTTACTGGACTCTCAATGGACGAAATCCACAGGAGTGACATCATAGCAGCTCGGCCATTCAAAAAGCCAGAGCCCGTGAACCCGGAAGGAAAGCAGTGGCAGAGCAGTGTAGGACTGGCCATAAGCGGGATTACTGAGGCAGAGGCATGGATTGCAATATGTGTGATCTAAATATCCCTGTTTTTCATTGCATAGTTTGCTGGAAAGGGTGTATAGCAGTGTGCAGAGGGTCCATCCAGAATTTGTAGTGATAATGTGCTAGTATGCTGTGCATGCAATTTTATTTATTTATTTATTTATTTATTTCAAACACGATTTACTACCACTTTAAATATGTAATTTCCCAGCTTACTGGTATTATTATTATTATTGCAGCTAAGCAGCATTTTCTGGCCCTGGCAGACGACAGCGGGACCCTGCACGTTCTAGAAATCCCCTGGACCCTCCACCACCCCTCTGCTAATGAGGTTTGTGCAGGGACAGCTTCTTGTTTTGGTGAAGAAGTTGAAATACTTATACATTGTTTTTACTGCCGCTGAGATGTTTTATTTGATCTGGCTTTAGACATGCTTGCACAATATTTGCTTTACAGCATTCCTTTATTGCTCCCAAGATATGCTTTTCTTACTTTAGTGGATTCTTTTGGGGAGACCTGTACTAATGTTTTAATGTTTGGGACAATTTGGTTGATGTCTCCATGGCAACTAGACACGGGACACTTTAACACAGGACATGCACCGACACAAAGTTGGCGTGTTCCAGATAACATCAGACGTTTGTTTGATAAAGAGCAATAACTGCTAATAACTGAAGAAACCGCTGAAAAAACTTGGCTTGATGCTGTACTTTCAGTGTAATTACACCTATTTGATTAACCACCTAACCCCCTCCTCCCCCCCCCCCCTTTAAGTCCTTAATTACCCTGCATATAGGCTGTGTGGCCTATGTCGTGCCAGAATTATAACTAAGGCCGGGTTCACACCGGTGCAACACTGTACTGTGTGACATCTGTCCTACTTCCATCCAACTTGAATGAACAGGATATGGATTTGCTCCGACTTTGAGATAGTCCGACTTGTCCTTTGTCCAATCAAAACAGTCCCAGAGTGACAAATTCCTGCTGCTGTAATCACCATGTCAGATGCCACAAGTTGGATGGTTAGGACAAGGATCCGACTTTGATATTGAATGGGCTGAAGTCAGACCAAAGTCGGACCAAAGTAGTGCAGGAACCTTTTTCAAAGTCGGACCGACTTGTGTAGGACCAGTTAAGACGGCTCTCATAGGGAAGCATTGATTTGTACACATCATGTGCTCCCAAAGTCGGAGCGTATTTCGCACCAGTGTGAACCGGGCCTAAGGGGTCTGCTCAGGTGCACTGCAATCCCCATAGCATACAAACACTTGATAGGAATACATAGAGGTTGTGGTGCACAATGATGACAAGAAGAGCGACACCAGTGAGATCTTGGTGGGGGCTGTTGCAGTTACACTTTAGGCTGGGTTCACACTGCTGCGATGCGAATTACATCCGTTTTTGAGTGCGATTGCAGTGCTAATTCACAGTATGAATTTTGTGTGTGTCAGGTGCGATTCTAATGCGAATATGTGAGGGGATTGGTCACGTGTTGTCTGGCCAATAGAATCCAAAAAAAGAAACCTGGATTCGCAGTAACATGAAGAAAGAATTGTGATTTAAATCTGATCCCATTGAAATGTTTGGAGCTGAATTGGTACCGCACCGGATCAAACATGCACATGACCCATTTTTAGCCGTATTAGAATCACACCCCAGTGATGTGAACGGCCTTCATTGAAAACAATATTTTTTAAAGACATACAAATCTATGCATTCGGGAACTAGGGATGCACTGATATATCGGTCGCTGAAAATTATCAACCGAAAATAGTGTAATCTGTGATTTGCCGATAGAAAAAAAAGTGCCGATAATGACCCCTGAAAATTATCGTCTGAAAAAAAAAAAGGTGCTGAAAAATAAATTCGTATTTATTTAAATTCATGACATTATTAAAAAGTCAAATGCAATACACCATTATGCGGAACGGTAAAATCGCATCAGAATTTGCATCAGTGTGAACTCGGCCTCAAAGTGGACTGACATGACAAGTGAAATATGTTTCCAGTATTATGTTCTAAAAGAGCCTCGTCCTGCACATTTCATGCGCAGGTAGCTTAGCGGCGTAGGACAAAAGACATCACTGGAATGCGACGCGTTTCTGAGCATGACGCGTTTCTTCAAGCAGCAAAGAAGGAGCGCGGCTGCCGTAATACTCGCAGCGCACATGCTCAGAAACTCGTTGCATTCCAGCGATGTCTTATGTCCCATACCGCTGCGCTACCTGCGCCTCAACCTGAGTACGTAACGTAGTACTCAATCTAACCGTACGGCCGGCTTCCTCGTAACAGGGACCAGAGAGGTGAACCCTGCATGACGCTGCCAGCGAACTGACTTTTCTTCAGGAACTGAGCAAACGGAAACGCCTCGAAGGTAGACACCATCAGAACTAGGGCTCGCATGCAAGTCCGCAGAGAGGACAGGTTGCTGGATAACAGCAAGTGAATCTTGCAGCTTTTCCGGGGGAAGAAACACCCGCGCCGAAGCTGAGTCCAAAGTCAGTCCTAGATAAACCAACTTGGAGGTTGGGACCAGAGCAGGCTTTTTGAAATTGATAGTCCAACTGAACTCTTGCAGAGTCCGGGCAGTGATAGACAGATCGTCCCCACCAGAACTGAGTGGGAATCTGCTCTTAAGAGAAGATCGTCCAAGTATCCTAGGACCGCAATCCCCCACTGTCGCATTAAGCCAATACCGGAGCCAACACTTTTGTGAAGATCATGAGGGCGGAGGCGAGACCAAAGGGAAAAGCCACAAACTGATAATGCTCCTCTCCTACAGCGAATCGAAGGAAATGCTGATGTCCAGCGTAAATAGGGATGTGCAGATATGCGTCCTTGATGTCGATAGAGGCCAAAAAGTCCCCTTGGTGTAGGGACGCCACTCGGTGTGAATGGACTCCATTCGAAACCTATGAACCCGCACAAAGCAATTCACCTTCGGTGGAACGGTCAATTTTGTGCATACAGCGTCCGCGAATATATAGCGCGTCCTAAAACGCTTCAGCATCACTAACATGTGTTTTAGGCACTCCAATTTTGGCAAAAAGTTCTGGACAAGGGAAAACCTTGCCCGACTTCCAAATGCCAAAAGACACCTGCGTTCCTGACGCTGCAGAATAATCCGCCATTTTTAGAGTTCCCCACACTGATATTATAAGTGCCTCCACCAGCGCATTTTCCCGCTGCATGTCGTCCTCACCATCCGAGTGCGATGACGCAGACCCCTCAGGGTACCCTGCATTCGCAGCGGCCATATCTACCTCAGAATCTGAGGATACAAGAGAGGCAGGGGAGGGCATTGGGCGCTTTTTACTAGTGGTATTCTTTAAAACCAAATCCAGTTTTGACACCAGGTTTTCAAAACTGCCATTAAGGCAGACAGGGGTTGAGACCCGGAGGTCCCCGCAACCACAAGGAGGGGATCTGTAGGGGAAACATGTTCCTGGGGCTCGATATGAACCCTGGAAGAGCGCATTGTCCCTTTAAGAAAACTGAACCCACACCACTGCACCGGCGGTACTACAAATCCCAGCAACTAGCACTGCAGATAGCAGGGTGATAGAGAGAGAGACCTACAGGGACCCCGATAGACATACCACCATTTGATATGGAGGAGAATAGGATCGGTCTGACTGTGCAGAGAAACAATCTTTACAGGAAGAAGTAGTACCTGGGTCATCACTAGAGCAAAGGCCTTGCTGCTCCCTGCTGTCCAGCGTTCGCGGACTCCAAGAAAATGGCCGCCCAATGCATTCTTATGGGGAAACCACAGCAAAATGACTGCCCATGCATTTCAATGGGAATTTCTGAAAAATTAAGCTGAAAGATTCTAAAAGAAAATGGCAGCCCCCTTGGTGCGCCATGCGGTCTCCAGGACCCCCTGAGAGGTCCAACAATCTAGTGGCAGGATTAACCTCCTCCCCCAGCAGTTCCGCTATATCGGCAATGGCGCGTCCCCCTCCCTCCGAGGACCCCAGTCACTGACTGAGGTAGGGACCTCTATAATGGTGGGGAGGAAGGCCCAGGGGGAGCCTGGTACATACAGAGAGGCCAGGGGGAATGGGGGGTACCCAAGGGTCCGACCTTCCCGGGGAGGGGCCCACATCTGCCCCAAGACCGCCAGAGCTATGAGGGGACACTACTCATGCCAACAACAATCGGTGGGCGCCACTCCGGACAGACTACCTCTTCACTCGGGGTGGGGTAAGTGCTGATGGCCATAGGGGCGTCTCAGGTCGAACCAGGTCATGTGTGTCCCGGTGAGGTGTTTTACTCGCGAGCCAGCCCCCGTCTATTGGGGCTCTATCTTGGTGAGGCCTAGCACTGGGCTATAACCTGCACACGCTCGCTGGCCGCTGTTGATTGCAGTTCTCTCAGGAACATAACTAGCTAAAAAATAAAAAAATTAACAAAGGTTCCCTTTAAAATAAAAAAAAAAACAAAGCTAAGACTGAAGTCCAAGCCAGGAACTAGGTCCTACTCCTAAACTAGGCAGAAACAAACTGAATCCTATAGCAGAGTGAGTGGGTGTATGTCTGCAGGGACTGCCCCATAGGCATGGTAAAGTTTTTTTCCTGCCTAGTGTCCTACTCCTGTAGGGAGCAGCATAACCCAATGGTTAAGAAGAATATGAAGCTGCGTCTGTCAATGGACGATAGAGAAACATTGTTTTTTTTTTTTTTTTTTCCAAATTGTTGGTCTTTTTTTGTTTATAACGCAATTAAAAAAAAAACGCAGTGGTGATCAATTACCACCAAAAAAAAGCTCTATTTGTGGGAAAAAAAGTATATAAATTTCAATTATGTACAGCGTTGTCAAGTTAAAAGTGATGCAGTGCCGTATTGCAAAAAATGGCCTAGTCATAAAGGGGGATAAATCTTTCGTAGATCAAGTGGTTGAGTTTGAGAAAACTGAACAAATGTGGATTATGAATGAAATATACCTCTGCTTTTGCTCAGAGGGAACTATCCAACTTCAGCACAGCTGCAGTGTGCTGTATGCATTGGTATCTCACTCCTTTGCTCACTTGTAATCTGGAAAAGCCCTTTAAAATTGAACTAGTCACCTAGAAAACGAGATGCATCTGAACAGAATGTACTTGTGCTTACCTTTCATTCGATTCAATATCTGGTCAAAAATGGATTCCCTGCACAGAAAATATTCATAAAATGTTCACACTTGACACCATTTTATGCCTGCCTGTGGTGTGGAACATCCCCAAAGAAATACAACATTCTATGTGAAGGCAGAGATATGTATCTTTTATGCATACATAAACTGCAACCACCGTCCATAAACTCCTAATTTCTATACCTGTACTTCTGTTGGATTTATCATACTCTTGCTTCATCTCTGCATATACAGCAAATCACAAGCGGTAACATAATTCAAAACACTTGAGAAGTAGCCCAAGTGTCTTATGAAAACAAGCACCCTTCTTGCTATTACTCCTGAATGGCAGCACTTGGAAAAGTCTTTCAACATCTTGCTGGTACTGCAGTACTTTACAGGGCTTTTGAAGCTGAAGTTTAGCTAAAGAAACCCCACAGCTTTAGTCATATCACTTAACCACCATGGCGGTATGATTCTGTCAGGAATTATGTACCAAAAGACAAGAGAACGGTCGCCCAGGCGGGACTTTATATGAGGTTGCCACAATAGTCATGAAGAGTCAAAGAGTAAAATTTATTAGTAGAGTAAAAGCATACAATCGATATAAATGTATAGCCATAAGTATAGTTACAAAACATGTACAGCATGTAGAAAACAATTGACAA